>NC_056746.1:1403000895-1403048395 GCF_019279795.1 Protopterus annectens | reverse complement strand
GTGTCAGCCTTAGGCTTTGGAATACTGGCCAAGGCTATTGGCACCCCCATGGTGCCTTATTTAGAAGAGTCTCAAAGGTGAATACCAGCTCCGTAAACAGCACAATAGCAGAATCAATGAGGGTTATGCTACTCAACACCAGGGGTTGTGATCACAACATGCTTGCACTCACAGCACTCCTCAGGATGGACAACTTCAACATCTGTGCAGTAACTGAAACCTGTCTTAAGGCTCCTGAGAGCACACCAGCACTACCACACTACAACACATACCACATATTTCAGCCACAGAACATGGACTGACACAGACATGGAGGGGCTGTATCCATATTCATCAGGGATACCTACACCTCCAGGTTAGTGGGGCAGCATGATACCTCTGAGATCATTCATGTGCAGCTAACATCAGCCACAACTGCAATGTAAATTGTGGCCTGCTACAGATCACCCTCCATGACCCAGAACCACCACTACACCTACCTGGAGACAGTGGAAAACATGACCGTCCTAATGTACACCCTGGCATTGGTTGATGTCAACTACCCTACCATTAACTGGGAAACTTACTCAAGTACTTACTTCCAGGCCCAGAGCTTCCTAGAATTTATCAACTCATATGCCCTGTATCAGGTGGTAACCTCCCTAATGAGGGGTGGAAACATACTAGAAGTGGTCATCACCAACATGGGCAACAGGTGCACCACAGCAGAGGTTAACCAGTCACTGGTTAGATCTGACCCTGAACTATTCACTGTTTCAACACCCAAACATCTCCCCCACCCATGGAAACCACAGTGTAGACCTTTCCTACAGTTAAATTTACACTACTAGTGACAGGGGTGGGGGGTTTCACAGCCCCCACACTAAAGGGAACCACTGCTCAAGATACAGACAGAGTTACAAATGCAATCTATAAGCACCTACACGGATGTATGGATCATATCTTCACTGGTAAACCAAGACGCACACCTCCTAGACAAGGACACCAGTCTGGTGGACCCCTGCAATAAGCAGGCTATACTATAGAAGTAGGACAGTGTTCCAGGCAAACAGCAAATCCCATGAAGGGCAGACATCCATGACCACTATTAGTATGATACATAGGTCCCTCATGACATTATCCAAGGCTAACATCAGCAGGAAAATATGCAAGGATTTGAAAGATAACCACAAAGCCTTCTTTGGCTATGTCAAGGATCTAAGTGGTGACACACAGATTTGCACTATGCCGGTGAAATATAGCACAAAATATGCTGACCCTACTGATATCGCCAACATCCCTGCAGATACATTCAGTGCATACTTCACCCCCTAAAGAGCCCAAAACACTAACCGAAAAGTACAGTATCCCACACATCAGAGACACACAGGCGGAAATGGCCCTCTCTAACGGCAGAACACAGCATCAGTGGAGGAAGATGTTGTCCCAGACTGCATCTTGCAAACTGTACAAGACAACCTGACCCCACCCCACCTAATTAAGCTTTTCACCCTCAGCCTTTCACAGGCTACATGCCCATACAATGGCACGTGGCAATGGTTATTCCACTCCATCAAGGTGGAATCACAACTGACCATGGTAACTACCACCCCATAAGCCTGACTAGCTTGGTCTGCAATGGCATGGATTGCATCCTCATGGCACTCACTAACAAAGACATTGGTAACCTCCAAACACATGACCCAACCCAGGTAAGCTTGGTTGTGTGCAGTTCATGCTTACTGAACCTGTTTGATGTCTTACATACAATCACTAAGACATTAGATGACGGGAGAGGTGGTTCACACATACTACCTGGACCTCACCAAGGCTTTTGATACCATGCCCCACTCAGGTATTATTGATAAACACACCAGCCTGTACATATACCTATACATCAGAGGCTGGGTTGCCAACGGGCTTACACACAGAACCCACATGGGACAACTTGCGGTCTCCAGGTCCAACTCTTCATCAGTCACGACTGGTGTCCCACAGGACTCAGTCCTGGGAGCCCTACTGTTTGGCATATACTTCTCAGAGGTACAGCCAAACACAGGTGGACTACGGCAGACCATGTTTGGCAATGACTGCGAACTGGGAGCCATGATTGATAGTCCAGCTGACACAGACATCCCTCAAGGGGTCTCACAGAGACCGACACAGGGTGTCAATGCCATGGCCTCCAGCCAAGTGCCACTAACTGCATGGTCATTCCATTGTGGAATATTAAGCACCCACATATTAACACATAAGTGGCAGTCACTTTAATATGGATGAGGTAATGGTGTATCTGAGGACTAAGGTAGATAGTGATCTCCCCTTTGACAATCATATCTCCAACGTAGTTAGGACATCTTCTATGTAGGCCATCTGATTACTAAAGGGTTCCTGTCTAGACAAACTGAGGTTATAGTGCCCCTTTACTCATCACTCATCAGTCCCATCATAGGGTATAATAACCCAATACCTAAGAAGACACTTCCAACAGCTGGAAGATCCACGAATGTACCTCGCCAAGAGGATTACTGGCCTCAAACATATGCCCTATGCAGCCAGACTGAATAAACTCCTGCTTTACTCAGTGGCATCTCATTTACCCAGAGATGATCTCTGCTGGCCAACACAGCCATGTCAAACTCAGGCTTAATGGATATGCTTCACCTATGGGAATCAATGTCACAGTGAGTCACAAACTGTAGTGAGCTTAACCTTTCCACAACAATAACTGGAAGATGCTGGAGGGACGGATTCCTGTCACAGACACTCCCCATACTTTGGAATAACATCTCTAACTACATTATACAGAGCTCCTCACTAACACTCTGCAAGAGAAACCTTGAAGAGTGGATGGGGAACAGTAAATGCACCCCAGGGATCCCACCATTGGCTCTGATCTACAGAGGGACAGTTAATGAATCAATGGGCTGGCAAAAGCTGACACATTTTGGCTAGGCTTATGAATGGCCTTTGGCACTTGGTCAAGTACCTACCTATAAGCCTATACATACAGTATCAGCACATGCTGATAGCTTAATTTACTGTTCAGCTGTTGACTTACCTTGTGCCAATGGTAGTTGTGTGTGCAATAGTTGAGGGCTGCCTATGTTGGATGCACACAGTAGACTGCCTATACATGACAACTTACAGGTAGTCCTGTGTGTGTGTGCCATCCATTTTTACTGTGTGTGCAGGTGGAGAAAGAAGTCAGTCCCTAGGTGCCTACACTGTCAGTGTATGTGCTATACATTCCCTCCTTGACAAGGCATGGGCAAACTGGGCATGCCTCCGTCTGCCTACTGGGGCTGGCTCAGGCTGTTCATGGTCTGAGTACCTCTGTGCTTGTGGGGCCCTTGGCAATGGTGGTGGGCTGTGAGGGCCTTCACCATTCTGTCCCTGCTGCAGCTGTTTCCGCAGGATCATATTGTGTAGCATGGAACATACTATGAAGATGTGGGCACACATGCCTGGAGAGTACTTCAAGGCTCCACCAGATATGTCCAAGCAATGGAACTGTGATTTCAGCATCCCAAACACACGCTCCATGATGATTTTGGTTTATGCGTGTGCCTCATTATGGCATTCCTGCATGGGTGTATGTACATTTCTGGTGGAAGTCATCATCCACAGTTCCAATGCATAGCCAGCATCCTCCACCAGGTTGTCATTTGGGATGTCCCCCTGGCAAATACCTGATACAGCTGTGAGGCATGCCAGATGAGGGAGTCGTGATAGCTTCCAGGGCTGCCAGCACACACATCCATGATAATGCCCTGGGCATTGCACATGACCTGGCAGTTGATGGAGGAGTATCCCTTGTGGTTTATGTAGCACCTACCCTGCTCACGGGGTGGTGACTTGATGTGTATGTGCGTTCAGTCTATTGCACCCAGTACTTCTGGGTATTCTGCCACACAGTGGAAGAGATGCATATTGCTGGCCAACTCCTCCTGCGTTCGGGGGAAGTATATGTGCACATTGGTATGTGGTAACATGGCATCCAGGAATGGTTGTAGTACCCTGGATGCTGATGCCTGTGAGATCCCCATGATATCCCCAGTTGGTCTTTGAAAGGTACCTGTAGCTAGTATTCTCAGGCTTACGCATACCTTCATATCCACTGGAATAGGTTCCCCTCTGTTTGTTCTGGATCTGAGGTGTGACCTGCACAGCTCTACAAGTACTGTAGGATGTCCCTGTCCACCCTGTAATGCTCTACTATCTCCAGATCATGTAGCCCTTGGTAGGGTACCCTGGATCTGAACACTCTCCTCCTCCTCTGGTGCCTTAGGTGGTTGTGTGCATCATCCTCCACACCACCTTCAGTCTCCAACACATGTTGGTGGATCAAAGCTATGGCAGCCCCTAACATGTACATACTAAATGTTCCCCATCTGTAATACACCACTGGTGCATAGTGTATGGGAATACACAAATGTGTGTGAGGTGCTTTCACACTTTATACTATTGTGCTATGGATGCTGCTGATGTCATTGGGTGTGTATGAGCTATTCTAGCTGCAGAGTGTCTTAATTATGGGTTTTGCAATGAGTACTGCAAGTGTGGGGCCTTTACTGTGGAGTTATGCTTGCCTGCCTTGAATAATCTGTTGCCCTTTAATTTAGTTTTAAACCTGGATCCCCTTCCATTATCAGGCATGCATCCAGCTGCTGTATTTCTTGTTTTGTACTTTCCCTACCCAGTCATGGCAAAATGTGTCTTATAGCTGATATACTGCAAATTGTCTTTGTTCTGTTTTGACACTTTACTGTTTTCTTTGCAGTACAGCCCCTCCCCTTTCCTGTTCTGCAGGTAGCTGCTTGCAGCCTTGTTAGCTGTTGTCAATGGCCCAATGTAGGCTCCTAGGTGTTAATTAGTCATTTGTACTCCAATTTCCCTGCTGCAGCATTTCCTTATTTCTTTTCTATATCCTTCCTGCTTCAGCTGCAGTGCGTGCTGCTAAAAACCCATTTACCAGGTTTACGAGCGTTTTCATCTCCGTTCACATGCATACTCGGTTACCTTGTGTACTCTCAGCTAAGCAAAGTTATGGCCAGTTCAACACACCCCTATCCTGCAGCTTTGCCTAGCTAGGGGCAAACTGGTTTAGCAATGTTCTAATGTGCTTACAGCAATGGCAACACTCCCCTCTCTTGATGTCATCTTTATCTAAAGGGCACACCTCAGTGTTATAATGCTACGCTGTGAGGTGCATCCTTACACCAGCGGGAAATCTGTGATTCACTATTGCTCCTCTCATTTGCATGGCATTGCCTACTAATTCCTAGCTATCATGCATAACACTGTCACAGCCCCTTAACAACCCTTGCGCCATAGTATGGTGTAGCATACCTGCCATTGACTATTATGGGGAAACAATGATATGTGTTACATTGCAGTTTTATTCTATATTTTTATATTTTCCTTGTGATCCCCTTTGTGCACCACTGCCCTGTGCTTCCGCATCGCGATAGCGTGACTATATATATTAAATGTTAATTTTATATTTTGTACATTTTTTTTATGCCAATGGCTATATATTTCATCATTGGCATATATTAACAATATAATACATGTGTTTGGTCGGCTGTCATGGCTCCAATTTTATGTTTGCAAAAATGTAAACCATTGTCTACGGTTTACATTTCTGCATGCTTACACTACACCTACACCACTTCCTGGATCACTGCATACCTTCATTTGCATGCTACACTGCTGCACATGGGGTAATTAGCATACAGGGCCCGGGAGTTGTGTGGGCGTAGCGTGCGCAGGTAGTGCACATGGGAACAGCTCATAACTGGATCGCTTGGTGGCCATATTTGGTGTTAGAACGCCGATGCTACGCCTGCACCTGGCGCAAGCTTTATGAATCCCAGGGATTATTTTTGTTGACTTGCATGCATTTTAAACTGCAACATGTTGGCACAGTCACAAAGATGCTTTCACAGAACCAGTCCCATCAAAGTTAAATTATCTGATTATCAGCAAAAAATCAGCATAAAGTGTTGTGCAGATAAATAAGTCTTCAAATGGATGTGTCACTACTAAGTATATGCGAGTATAAATGGAGAGGCATGCCTTGCAACACAGACTTAGAACCAAGCTTATGGCAATTCATTTCTTGATAATTTTTATATTCAGAAATGCACAGCCAAGTTTTACTCTATTGTGATAATTTTAAAATGTGGTGTTGCCTTCTTGATATCTTAAGTGAAAAGCAAATGCTTCACCTCTGTTCCTTTAATTCTACTGTCCATCTCTCACATGCATTAGTGATACTATGCAAATGCAGCCTCTGTAAACTTCACTGGTTCTGTTGGACATAACACTGTTTTCTGATTTGTAGTAGTTCCTGCCATGCACAGACTATAGTCATTAACATGGTAGAATTACTGTGGCCCTCAATGGTTAGGAGTTATATGCACCATTTAACACAATGTCTGAAAGCTTTATTAATTCACCAATAATTCAGTTTTTCATAGACAGAATAACACTTGTCAGGCAATCAAGACCATATTGTTGTATGCCATTTCCTCAAAATGCACCAGATCAATTTTATAAATGTATGAAATAAAGTAAAATATTTATTTTGTTTAATATGGGTACAATATTTTCTTATCCTCCATCAATTGCATTGCACACAGCACAACTTTTTGTTAAAGTTATGGTCTACATTGTTTCCATGTGAAATACTTAAATTATGTGCATTTTCTCCCATGGTCATAAAGTTAAAAGCAAAATGTGTTTCCCATCCCCAGGTATATTACTTCTTAGGTACAGATAATAACATCTGAACAGTGTAATAAATGGATCATATATACAAGAGCTTGGCATTCATCAATATAACTAACAGAACACTTAATGGCTTTATTAATGAGTTAGAATTGATACAGCTTTCAGATTATGTGTGGATCTGATCAGTCAATACAAGGCTATATTAATTTAATCATGCACATGGACAATAACACTTACCAAACACTTGAAGACCATGTTGTACAACATTACCTTCCTAATTCAGTAGAATAAATTCAGCCTTCATATGCTAAGTGAATTTAGTAGTTTTTTTTTCCAGATTGTTGAAAAAAATAGTTCCACACCTTTTTGGTAATTTTATGGTTATATTTTGTTGTTTAATGTGAAATTTAAAAACAACCCCAATATCAGAATATTGAAAATAATTTAATTATATAACAAGATAAAGAAATGACTTCATCTGTATAAGACGACTGATTCTAATTACTTTAAGAGCACACTTACACAAACTAATAAAGAACTTAAGGGAACTATTACAAAGCTAAAAATGGAGTATGAAATTAAAATATCACCTAAAACCTAAAATAACTACAAATGTCGTGAGATAGCCTGCATCACTACTCTGAGCTGAAGGATATTGTTAACATTCTAGCTGACAAAATTAACACAAATTTTAGTTTGCCTACAGTTAGTGCTATTCTTTTAGTTTCTTTTCTTTTGCTTTTGTTTACCAGGATTGACCAATTGGGTTTAGTCAAAAAACTCCTTTCAGACAAGGCCAGAGAAGAAAATCTCCAACATATTGGAAGCATTTTTAGCAAACGTTCACTAATTGCATAAATAGATATTATGTATGAGTACATTAGCAATTACACAAACATTTGCTAATTAGAATAAATTCAAATGCAATAAAGGCAGCTACTCTAGTATAAAAGATACATATGCATTTGGTAGATGCTAAACATTAAGCATTTGAAGAGGTGTATTACTGGATTTCCCAAAGAGATAGCAGATCTTGTGATTCATGCTTAGAAATCCCAAAACTGGAAGTGAGAGAAGGAACTTAGTAGGGCAGAAAATGCTAATATTTTAATTAAGAGGCAGGTTTTGTAGTCTAGATGCTTGGTCATATAGAATTATCAACCAAACACTATGGAAAGAATCATAGGTTTGTAGTTTTTATTCCTGGGCTAATTGCCCTTGTGGGCCATTTTTAAGCCTAGTCAACTACCCCAAGTGAGAATCAAACCCTGCACTTTGCGTTTGTAAGGTAAACACCTTAACCATTATGCCAACCTCTCCCCCTTCACCATCATCATCATCATCATCATCATAATCATTAGCCCCTCTTTTTTCCATTTTCTACATGAGGTTGGGGTGTCATCAATTCAATGTTACTCTCCTACATTTTTTCATAGTCATGCCTGACTGTCACAGGTCTTATCTCACACAATCCATCGATCTATTTGCTGGACTCTCTTGTCTCATCTTGCCTTCTTCCTGCCTGTCCCAAATCGTCTTTACCGGATTGTCTTCTGTTTTTCTGCACATGTGCCTAAACCAACATACTCTGTTCTCTTTAACTTTCTCTACAATTGAAGCTATTTTGACTTCTGCTCCTCTGACGTCCTCATTTTTTTCTTTCCCAGGTCTGCATCCTACCATTCATTTCAGGCACTTCATCTCCATAACTACTGGCTTTTTCAACTGCTTTGCCTTTACTTTCTAGGTTGCTATACCATACAGTAATACTGGTCACACCACTGTCTTTTACACCTAGCTTTTCATCTTCTTTGGCATTCTTCTGTTATACACTGCCACTGCCACTTTGAGCCAGTTAGCAGCAGACCCTCTGATTATAGCTTTGACCTTCTCATTCACTTTGACTGGAAAGAATATTCCAACAGTTTTCTGCTTTTTTTTTTTTCAAACAAATGTTATGTTATATAAATCATGATATACTTTTGATATGTTATCAATTAAGTGATGTTTGATATTATTGCCATGATACTTAGAACCCATTATAGAGCATTACTGATAAGAAAATTTGTAACTGAATAAATGTCACAAAGTTGTTCAAAGAAATTAATTGTTGTATATCAGTTTGAATTCACAGTGAATTATAGTAAATGATCCACTTGACCAGTGGATTTTGAAACAAAGTATGTTGCAGGGTATTAAAACCACCACCTTCAACAACAACAAAAACAACAACTGCAACAAAAAAAAATATCTGCTTATTTCAGACCCTATTGTTCCTGGGTCTATGTTAAATCAGCGAACGCTGATTTATCGACCCTTTAAGAATGAAAGCTGACAATCTTGAAGACACAGAAGAGTGATTTTTTTTCCCCGGGGAAAAAGATCGCTGTTCCACAAAAAAAAAAAAGTTCAAAACACAAAATAAAGTGGGGAGGTTGTGCCCCCCCCCCCTACACTTAAATATACCAACTCTGAGATCGCACCACAGTGGACGAAATGGCAAAGTCCTGAAAACGGCCCAGTGATTTATTTTCCCTGGGAAAGAAAATCTCTGTTCCATGACTTCTGGATTGTCAGCTTTTGCTATTAAAGGGTCAATAAATCAGTGTTCACTATTTTAAGCATTCACTGATATAATATAGACCCATTGTTCCCTATGGCTGTGTCTTCCCCATAATCAATGCAAGTTAGATGCATCTCAACATAACATATCAAAAAGGAGAGGAAAGTCTATTGGCTTTCTGCCCGGGAACCACCCCACCATGAAGATGACAAATGAGAATGGTGCTGACAGATATGAACTAGATGGTATACTGGGTGGATGTAGTTACGTCCTGCACCATCTTATGATAGGTTGGTGACATTGCTGAGATAGGCATGGAATGGGGCTTTGTAAGAGAGCCATCCTCACTTATGCAATAGCATGCCATCAAAACCTCTGACCAGCCTGCTAACCACCAATGGCTACTAATTCATGTTCCCAGAATTCACTGAAAGTCAACCGTGGCATGCTTCTAGCATCTCCACAGGCTCTTTCCTCTAAGAGAAAGATGAGCAGATATAATGTTTTCACTTGTGTCTCATTCTTCATAGGAACCAGAAGCAAGAACATCTCATCCTTCCTGACTGACATTGCCCATTATGCCCCTTCACATAAGCCATCCTCTTCTGTCACAGCATCGGTGTAAATTATCTTGATTAATATAAAGTCATGCATAACTATGTATGACATTTAAGCTTTGCTGGATTGTGTATGAAGCTAAATACAGGCAAAATTCTTGCTGTAGTATATGAATAATAAAAAAAAGTAAAAAAAAAAAAATAAAAAACCCTGCTTGAAATCTAAATCAATCGCAGTAAAGACACTGTGCTTTTAACTGAACATGGCTTTTTGTAGCAACTTCTTTGGAAATCTCCCAAATAAAATTAGTAATGGAGCCAAAACACTCATACTTTTCATCAAGAGAACCAATTATCTGTAGAGTGAGTTTGTCTTTATCTACCAAGGCATGCAAACTAGCTGTAAAAAAATAAAGTAATATAAGCAAGATTCAATCCCAAAATATGGCAAAGTGTCTATGAAAATTTAGTGGAGTCCTTTGTTTCAGTAAAACTGTATATAAATCTAATGCTACGGCAAAAGTAGATTTAATAAGTAAGCAAGAATGTAATGAGAGAACTGTGGTTTATTTTCCAAGAGAATTATGTAGTTTAGCTATGCAATACTATTGCTGTATAGGAAAAGGGATTTTCATTGGCTAAAACATACACAATTTCGTTGATTTATATAGCTATGGAAGTCATTTAGTGCTACTGAACAACATTATCAGCTGTAAAAATGAAAAAAAAAAATAATAAAAAAAGGAAAGTTTATCAATATTTTGAGAACATGGTCACGTTCTAAAACAAACCATAATACACTCTTACTGTGAAACCAAGAAAAAAAAGCCATAGTAAAAATAATTACATCTTGAACTGAGTGTACAGAAAAATGAAAAAGAGACATTTTGTAGAAGTTAGTCACAGACTTTGTTGTTGTCAGTGGCTCATCAGGTAGTGCACTTACCTCTGATGCTACAAAAATCAGAAGGCAGTGAGTTCTATCCCATGCAAGGTACTTGTGTTAATGTTTCAGTGCTGCTACTGAGAGTGACTGATTAACTGTACATTGAACCCTGGACTGTTATCAGTTCACTTGTCTCCCATCATGCAACAAAGAAATGACTTATATGGGTGAGGTGGAAACATTTTTCTGTGATAATGTAGTATCCTCAGTCTGTGAAAAGGCATGCATATTAATAATAAGCATACAAATAAATAAAGAAGCTCTTATCTATAAAAACAAAACATTTTAGGTTGTATTATTGTTTATTTTTACAAGAGAAAGCATGAGTGAAAATAAGCAGGTGCCTAACGAAAATCAAGTGTGATAGAAAATAATGGTTTAACATATAATACTGTGTGTACTAGAAGTAACATATTACAGTCTGTGTGTACAGGGAGTATTCCCATACAACTTATCAAGATTTGAACAATGAACCTGGGTGCTAAAGGTCTACCTGGCTGTAGAAAACAGTGTAGCTTGCAGTTGGTTCTATTTCTCCATTGTGCATGTCAGTGACCCTGTTCTTTACGGTACCACAGACAACATTAGCAGGGTAAGTTGGTGCCACTGATACTCCCCAGACTCGGCCCCCACCCAAACTGAAGCTGAAGGGTAAACAACAGAAACAAACACTTAAATTAATTATTAAATAAAACAAATATTTTTTTCCCTACACTATGGCAATAATATTTAACATTTCTTTATTAAAAAGCCAGAAAGTTATAGTCATTTATTCATCCAAACAACATTTCGGCCACTGTTGTTTAAATAGATGCCTACCAGATCAGCATATTAAATGAATACTGACAGCTAGCACTTCTCTTGCTTCTGATAGGCATTACTGATCATGACCCCTAACAGTCTGTACTCCAGACAGCCACAATCTTAGTATCGCCCTAGCTATTGCTGTTGAATCATGCCTCAGTTTTCATTTGGCATGGCCCCATTTACCTTCTCCGATCACATTGACACACTCATTCTAAAATGTACCTCTCAGCTCTACACTATTTGATGTATATATAAATGTTTGTTTAGCTATTTTGCAATGGGATGTAAATCTCTTTCTGACAAAGAATATATTCATTATTAAAAAAGATTCTTTTAATTCCAGGTTACACAGACTCAAAAATGCCAATGGATTTATTAGTCTTTCTTTCTCTCTCTCTCCTTCACTTTCTGGAAAGCCACTGCATCTTTATTTAATATCTCAATGGAACCTGCTGTGCTTTCTGTTTAGAGCCAGAAGATATGGCAAACCTACTGGAAAAAAATTCAGTTCCAGTTTTAGCCGCCACTCCCCATCAACCTTCCACTCAGGAAGTACCATCAAGTATAACTCCCCCTACTGACACTAGAGAACAGGTCCTTAATGCTCTCTCTAATGTCAAGAACACTGCATCAATGGGCCCAGATAATATCCCAGGATGCCATCTAAATAGCATGAAACATGATCTATCAGGCCTTCTGGAATTGCTATTTAACTTTAGTCTCCAAACAGGCTTCATACTTCTTGAATGGAGAACAGCAACAGTGATCCCTCAGCACAAAGGTGGATCATCTACAGACCCAGGAAACTATAGGCCCACAAGTCTCACTAGTCTCACATGCAAAGCCATGGAAAGAATTATCATGGAAATGATCAATAATGACATAGGAAACCTCCAGACAGTAGACTCAACCCAGTTTGAGTTTTTCAAGGGTAGGTCATGCCTACTCATCACCAAAGCAATAGATGAGGGCAAAATGTTTCACATTGTCAACCTTGACCTGGCCAAGGCATTTGACATAAACACCCACTCAGGCATTGTTGATAAACTTAATAGTTTAGGCAGAAATCCTTATGTATCTCATGTGGAGAGCCAGCTTGCTCACTGACAGGACACAGGAAGATAGAAATGGGCAATCCACCTCTACAAAGAGGTCAGTCACAAGTGGAGTCAATTAGGGATCTGTCCTAAGATCAATTCTTTTTGGCATTTACTTTACTGAAGTCAACACCAATGTCAGTGGATTCTGACTGACTAAATTTGGAGATGAGTGCAAATTAGGAGCTGTCATTGAATTGCCCACTGACACAAATGTTCTCCATGAAGGGCTGACACAGACAAACAACTGGTGTCAGAGCCATGGACTAAAACTAAATGCCAAGAAATGCATAAAAGTGTCCTTTGGGAAGCATCCACCCATGGTAATTATTATACTGACAGCACCCAACTAAGAGTTAACCCAGCAGTCAGGGATTTGGGGGGACACATAGATAGTAATCTAGTCTTTGACTATCATGTGTCAACAGTAGTAAAGAGATCATTCTATTTTATGCAACTTATAAACAAAGCTAAAGCATCTAGGTCCAAGGAAGTCATTGTTCCACTGTATTTCGCATTCAACAATCATTGAGTACAATTCCCTGTTTGGTATGTACCTATCCAGGCATATCCAAACACTGGAATGTCCACAGAGGTTCCTCACTAAAAGAATACAGGACATAAGTAACTTGCCCTATGCAGACCACCTCAAATCCCTATCCCTTTATTCTGTCTCCTACAGGCTGTTGATGGGAGATCTATGCCTGGCATACAAGGCATTGTCAGACACCACTATGATGGTCCTGCTGCATATCCACAAAACAAACAGCACCAAAACTACATGTTTAATGACATAAACTTTGGTTGTGATATAAATAGGACCTTCTGGAGAGACAAATACCTATTCCATAGACTATCCCTTCTCTGGAACAGGCTTCCCATCTATGTGAAGCAGACTTCCTCCCTAACCCAATTCTAGCATAACCTAGACAATTGGATGAGGAACAGGAAATTCATTCCTGGTTTGCCACCTATGTCTCTAATTGACACAGGCAGCCTGTAAATGTTTCACCTCCCAAGCCCCTGCTTACACTTATCAAGGGTACTATAACTTGTCAGAGAGTTGGGATGCATGGCTAGGCTTAAAAATGCCCTTATGATCATTAGCCTAGTAAATACCTATGAACCTAATATAACTGGGAACCCATCACTTCAAGCTCTTCTTAGAGCATCCACTCTCTCAGCATCACTGCATTTGTGTTCCACACACTCGCACACACACACACACACACACACACACACACACACACACACACACACACACACACACACACACACACACACACACACACACACACACACACACACACACACTTCTGACTTTGCAACAAACAAAAAACATTTTTATTTTTTAAGCTTTCTCTCAAATTTCCCTGACCACATCTGCCTTTAATATATATATATATATATATATATATATATATATATATATATATATATATATATATATACACACAAGAAAACATCAGCCTTTGGCTTGGATACATTTAATTCTATCAACTCATCACTTTTTCTCCTTTACTAATTCTCTTTTATTTCTAAATGTTTTACTGTTTCCCAGATGAACTGTTCTTTCATTTGTTCCTTCCCTTTCCTGTTTTCATCTAAATGCATGCTGTCTAGAAAGGCTGTCATCTAGTTCTGATAGGATGACACCAACATAGATAGGAGAAATCACGTAAAAAGGAAAAAACTGATGTTACCTATCTCTTTCATATAGCTACCTTTTGTCAACAAATTTATTTTAAGTTTTTGCTCTACTACTACTTCCAAATCATTGAAGGACTACTTCATTCAGCCAGGGGCAGTCTTGGGTAAAATGAAGCCCAAGACAAAGGGCTTCATTATGCCCACCAGCTTACTGCCTTGCATTGTCATGCCTCCCCCCATTTTGTTCTCATCGTGGCCTCCTGCCATCATTTCTTTACTCACACTCTTTCTTCTTAATATTTTTGTTCAGCTCTTTCCTGCATCCATTCAATAGAATATAAATGACCAAAACAACACTGTAACAACGGTGGATGAAATAATCAAATAAGACAGAGGTCTGCGAGCAGCTAGGCCCCCACAAGCCATCAAGTTCTAGATGCTGTGAGGTGCACTTTACAGCTTTGTTCCCCAAATTTTGATCTAATGATGGTTTGAATGAAAATCATAATTTTGGAAAGAAATTCATTCTTTTTTCTCTTTCAAGAAAAAAATTAGTTGTGTCCATGACTTAATGTTCAAGTGAAGTAGTCAAGCTTACTTCACATAAATGCAAGTTAGACCTACAAACTCAAAATAATTGCTGTTTAATCTGAGTAAATGATTGCTAGGTCAATCACTACAAGCCACAGACACCAATGTGCCCAGTAATTACAGTCAGTTTGCCATTATTATTATTATTATTATTACAACAAAAGCAATAATGAAAACACAGTAGTCACAGTCTGTTATACTGCTTCTATTTTAACTGTCACATAGGTCTCCAGCTTCATCAATATACAGCCTTCTTTATCAGTATTTATAGCCAAATTGGGTGACTGTATATACATCAGACAATCATAGTAGCCACAATATGCTGTACTGCTACTGTTTTAATTCTCTAGTTCAGCCACAACGTCATCCACAGACAGCTCCCCTGACAAGCATTTATAGTCACTTCTTTCAACTGTAAGACAGGGGCCTTATTGTGAGAAAAATAGTCTCTATGCTAATGCATTTTAACTGCTTCATGCATGCAGTGCCAAAGTATTCCACTTTGCTTCACATAAATCATGTTAGTCCTGCAAAGCCATAACACTGTGCAAACAATGGCATTCAGACATGTTGATGCATAAACTGCACTCTTTACCAGCAATTATGGCTACATCCTGTCTGTATATATCATTGCTGTCTGACTGCAGTGATGCACTTTCAGCTCCGTTTCACAGGAACATAGGGTTATTCACTAATCACAATATTTTAATCCACAAACTACTGCTACACAAAATGCAATTGCAGCTACTTTGTTGTCTTTTACATTTCCAATGTCCATTTGTAATAAAATACAAAAATAAATCAAATATAGGTCACAGTAATATATATTTTAAACTGTTTCATACAATTAGCAAATTTCCACCAGCCACAGTAAACTTCTCCATTAGATCTGCAACAAAATATTCACTGCCTATATTTGGTTGCCAAGACTGCAAAAAGAAAGAAAAAAAGAACAATACATAATACAATGTTGCTCTTTCCCACTGCAGCTGTTCTGCTCCTTGCCATCATTCTCCTCTCAGTTCTACTCTTTTTATGATAAACAAATCTGCAGGTGGGGGTGGAGCCTGAATGGCTAACTGAAAGCAGTAGTATTTTAGAGCTCCATATAACTAGGTAAATAAGACAGGAAAAATATTTTTTTTTTCTTCAAAGTATAAAGTCTTATAGATAATGGACTAATTTACGTAATTAGAAACTTTGGTGAAGTTTTACAAATAATTTGCTGTCAAAAAGCGTGCAGATATATTCACTTGTTAAAATGAGCAACTCAAGGAATTCTCACGAGCATGCTGTCTTAAAGAAGGACCTACAACAGATGACATCTACCCTGCAGGAGTTGTCTTTGAAGATGGATGATTTTAAAGAGAACCTAGAAAATCTTAAAACAAAAAGTCAAAAACAGGCTGACACCCTCAAGGAAATGCTACAACACCAGACAAGGATAACAGGAATAGAGGTTTCTCTAAATGACTTAGAAAGCAGACTTAAGAAAGAGGAAACAAAGAAAGAACTGCTTCTTAAACATAACACTTGGTTCGTTAATAAAGTAGACGATTTGGAAAATAGGGAGAGGAGAAATAACATCAGGACTTTTGGATTACCTGAAAATACAGAAGGTGAGGGCATTATTTCCTTTTTATCAAGCTGGATCCCTGACTTTTTACATTTAAAAGAAGGACTTTCCTTTGGCATTGAAAGGGCACACAGAGCTCTTGGGAAACCTGCCACTAACTCAAACTCTTCTCCTAGGTCAATAATTATCAAATTTCTTTCATACTTGGACAATGAACTGATTTTAAGATCTGCTTGGAGGAAGGCACCTCTAAAATATAAACAGAACCTGATAAGATTTGATAACGACTATTCATCTAGAATAATGTAACAAAGGAAAAAAGTGTGGCCAATTATAAAGTTTCTGAAACAAAATAACATCAAGGCACAACTTGTATATCCAGCTAAGATAAGAATACTGTATGCCAATGAGTTGAGGACTTTTATTGACTTAGAGGAAGCCTCTTCATTTATTAAAACTAATAAAGTCATTACTTTACCAGAAGCTATGGACTGGATGTCACCTTCTCTCAAGAGAACAAAAGAAACAAATGTCTGGACAGACATCAAAAAGAAGAAGCAAAAGACTGACACTGTTACAGCCAAATCTCTCAAAGCATCTACTATAATATGAACTGTTTTAACATTACTTTAAAGGACCAATTTTACTGCTTGGAATTTTAAAACAAAGGTAACTAACAACTGGAATCTTTATCTATATTTTTTGAAAATAGATGATACATGAGAGTTTTCACATCACCTCATGTATTTAAAACAGGGTATGTTTCTTTCACAGAAGGAGGGTTATATAGCACATAATATATTTATACTGTAAATCAACATACACAGTATATGCATATTTTCTCTTAATTTTCTCTTTTCTTTCTCTCTCTTCTCCCTTTTTCATTATTTATTTTAACTGCATCTTGTCTCCCTTTCTAAATTCTCTCCTATTTACTATACTAATATAGTCTGTATATATTTAATAACACAGTATCTATACATAGATAAGTAATAGTTTAAAATAATCTAGTTTTAAGGTAGACTAATTGTAATAGTGAACTTAAGTAATTGTTATTGCAATATTTATTAGATTAATGATAGTCACTGTTATGCTTATTGGGATTGGGAACATGTTTGTGATTAACTCTGAAATGTTCCATTCATGTACATATGTCCTTTCAATTATTTCCTTTTAGTATTAACAAATATATAAAAAAAGAAAAAAAAGGAGGGAAAATGTACTGTTGGTTAAGAGAAGTGAAGCTTTCTTCACATTCTATTTGCTTTGCCATAGCAATAGTAAACAATTGCTGCAGTTTCTAAGGACACTGAACCTGCAAAGTGCATTTAGCCTCACAGATAACAAATAATAAGAAAAAGTAATGTTGTTTAGTTATTAAAATGAAAAACAACCTAAACAAGGTACAATAAATACATAATAGGACTATTTGTAAATACTTTATGATTTATCCTCATAGGATTACATATTCCTGGAAACACAACTGAAATGTTCCCAAACGACATGTGCACTTAAATGTAGCTGCTTGATTAAAAAGTATTACTCAGTTTAACATGCTGATTCCACAAGTTGTCTGCACTGTAAAAGTTACATTTTATATGTTACTTGAAATTGACAGTCTGTAGAGCATATTAAAAGGGGTCTATATTAAAATCTTGAAGTCTGACAATATTGAATACGATATTGTTGACACGAGAATACCGAAAGCACAGTACATCGAATGTTTAAATGGAAAATCTCCGTAGGGGGAGATTTCCATTTACTTGAATGTAGTGTGTTCTCGGAGTTGGTATATTTATTTTTATTTTTTTTTAATTTAGTATTTTTTTTTTGGTTTCAGTGGTTTAAGACTTTCATTACTAAAGTTCGATCTTTAGTGATTCGAAGTTTTAAACCTTCGAGATTATAATATAGACGCCATGAATCAATACATATTACTTTTTGAAACATGTTATACACTCTGTACAAACTCATTTGGCAACTGATAGCTATTCATTTAAAATATCAGTTTAAATATTAAATGTGCCCTTGAAATGCTATTGACATTTTGACAAAATATAATCTGAACTGTAAAATGAATGACTTGAAAGAAGTGAAGTAATGCATAGATTTCAAAGGCAGTTCTTGACACTACAGCAAAAGTAAAAGTAAAAATATATATTCACAGGGAAGTATTGAAATGTTTTAGTCTTCCAGTTAAAATAGCTTACTGTTAACATTTTGTGATATTAGAAAGTTTGAAGAGCTAGGAAATTACTATTATTTGTCTTTATAATGATTATTAGACAGATGTTAGACTCTGCTTTGTTTAATGAATTGTAACACATGTTTATGAGGAAAAGTGACCTCAATTAGATGTTATTACAATAGTTATTAGATTAATGGTGGATACTGTTATGCTTAATGGTTTATGGTGCATGTTAGCGATTAACTCTTAAATGTTTTGTTTATATACATACTGTCAGTTGAATTATTTCCTTTAATATTAACATAAAATATAAAAAGAGGGGAAAATGTACTGCTGCTTGTGAGAAGTGAAGCTTTCTTTACATTCTATCAGCCTCGTGAACTATTCCAGTTTTTTTTTAACACTCATTGATTAGGAACCACTTTATTTGTATTGTCATGGCAACAGAAAACAACTGCTGCAGTTTCTATGGACTTTGTGAATCTGTGAAGTGCATTTAGGCTCACAGATAAATAAAAAAGTAATGTTGTTACGCTATTAAATTGAATTACAATCTAAGGAAGGGTAAATTAGATAACTTAATAGAACAACTTGTAAATACTTTGTAAATTACTTACATTGGACTACGCATTCCTGGACTCTCAACTGAAATGTCCCCAAATTACTTGTGAACTTAAATGAAACTACCTGATTAATAAGCATAACTTACTTTAACAACCTGAATCCATAAGCTATCTGCTCTATATATGCGACATTATATATGTCACTTGCATATGACAGTCTTTAGAGCACACAAAGAAATACATATTAATTTGGCAACATGCTATATTTGCACTAACCATACATTCTAAACTAACTCAATTGGCAACTGACAAGTTATTTAATTGAAACATCAGTCTAAATAATAATTGTGCCCTTGAAATATTGTTGCCGTTTTGACAAAACAAAACCTGAATTCAAAAAGGAATGATTTGAAGAAGTGAAGTATTGTACAGATTTCAAAGACAGCTATTGACACTACAATATAAGTAGAAACGTATACATGCAAGGAAAAATTGAAATGCTTTACACTTTTAGTTAAAATAGCTTATTGTTAACTTTTTGCTTTATTAGAAAATTTAAAGAGCTAGGAAATTATTTCTAATTTGTCTTTATAATGTTTACTAAAGTGATGTTAGTCACTGACTTGTTTAATGGATTGCAAGTCATGTACAAGACAGACTACTGAATGTTATTTCTGTTTACCTATGTTTTCTGAATTTCTTTTATTAGTACTGATTTAAAACAAGGGAAAGAAAGGGAGGGGAAGTCTCTGTTTTTGGTCAAGGGAGGAAAGGCTTAAGAGTATTCTAACTGCCTGAAAACTCTCAAAGATGCTCTAAACACTATTTGATTAATACTTACCTAAGGTAAGTCTTGATTAACATATAGGTACCTTCACATTCATTTTAGACCTGATTTGATTACCATTCTTGAAGCAGGAGGTACCCTATGCAGGGTGGGAATTGTCAGGGTGATCAAAGTTCATTCTTAGACTCTGCTTTGTAAATCTATAAATATGTAAAAGCACTGCACACTAGAATGTAGGGTGCCTCTACTCAGAGTCAGGATACCACTGATAAGCCATGTCTTTTCATAAGTGTAAGTTGAAGTTGGTGAGCTGAAGAGTGGGAAAGTAAAGAAAGAAGATACACCTACAGTAAATTCATATTTCATTGGTAATCACTCATTGTCTCCCACAGAGTCTTTTTACTCACATTATTTTAGTAATAATATATTTGTTGTTGGCCTATGTAGTGTATGCTCCTCTATTGCATTTAATTTATCTGAAATGACATATCTGATATGTTTGGGATCTCTTATGGGTAACTAAATATTGGATATTTTCTAAGTCAACATAATTGTTTACACTACTAACATTCCATCCTGATATATAAAATACTATATAATAATAACAGAATAATATAGAATTTCATATCCCTTTTAAGAAAATTCTCCATATAATAATTTGACATATGGAGCTCAGTTGATATTGTTGGTGAAAGGTATGAATTATAATCCAATAGGTCTATCTTTATCTATTGGATTAGGAATTACTTTCATTCCATGTTTAATGGGAAATTCATATTTACTTCTATTTGATACTTTAGAATTAATGTTTTATAGAAGTACTTTTTTAAAGCCTGACCAGAATTTTACCCTACTTGTATTTAAAGAAGAAAGAACATTAAATTACACTTCCAAGTTTACACACATAAAAATAACATTCAATGTTATCAGAGAATATGGTATAACTACTATAATCAAAATAAAAAAAAGAAGCAAAATGCTTCTTTCAACAATAACTTGAAATGGATTTAACATTCTTGTCATTAAATACTAATGGCTAAAATAATGCAAATAAAAGATCAAACTTACTAAAATATTTAAATCTAAATAAGGCACAAGTAGTATTTCTCCAGGAAACACATTTTAAGACTAATGATAGCTTTATTTGGAACCCTAAGGACTATACAGTCTTAGCTCAATCCTCCTATAGAACAAAGACAAAAGGAGTATCAATTCTCTGGAAGAAAAACATAATCACCCCAAAAGTTATTTATAAATATGAAGATGAAAAATGTCTACTAATATTTGTTATAATTAAATTTAATAACAGAATATGGACCTTAGCTAATCTATATTATTTCCCAGGAATTGGAGCAGGAACGGTTAAAAAACACCTAGAGTTTATTTCCAACAATTATAAAGGAAATCTTATACTGGGAGGAGACTTTAATTGTACATGAGAAGCTTCTGAAACCAGCAAGAAGTCTTTTTGCATAGCAACTATTTCAAAATCCTTAAAAAGATGGATTCATTCATTTCATATAATAGACACTTTTTAAGTAAAAGATGATAAATCCTTATTATTTTCCCATAAAGACCATAGATTTGGAACACAAACCAGAATAGATAAATTATTCGTAGTTCAAGATTTGCAAACAAAAATCCTCAACTTCTCAATAGTTCCATGCCCCTTCTCAGCTCATGACTCTCTGATAATGAAGCTCCAAATAGAGTTTAAACCTTTAATCCTCTCAACTAGAATTCCATCATATATCACGAAAATTAAAGAATTCAGACCCTGGATGTTGTCAGAACTACAATTATTTCTTGAAATTAATAATACAACAGAAATCAGTAGAGTCATGGTTTGGGACTCATTAAAAGCATATTTATTTGGTAAGACCCTTAGCTGGTACAAAAACAAAGTTAGAGAGTGGGAATCTGAATCATTAGACTTGCAAACCAGACTCTTGACAGCAAAATCCAAAAAAAAAAATAAAATTGTCCAGAAGTCAAGAAAAAAAATAGAGAATTAAATAAAAAATATAATGAAATTCTAACAGACAAAACTTGTCTAGCCTTGGAAAAATTAAAAATAAACTCCTTAGTCAACTCCCCCAGATATCCACATAACTTATCTACAAGAATTAAAATAGAGTCTAAAGCAAATAACATTAGTGGTATAATATGAAAAGAAAGGGAAAAAGTATCAGCTATAGGAGACATCCTTGAAGTATATCGGTTCCATTATATGGAACACTTCAAAAAAGAAGATTTAGATACCAACCAAATAAACTTAGATATAAACCTTATCAATATAAAAAAATCCAGAAAACTTAAAACTAGACCTACAAAAACTTATATCCTGCAAAGAAATTGTTGACAAGATAAAAGAAAGTAAATCTAACAAAGCTCCAGAGATAGATGGTATAATTACGGAAATTTACAAACTCTTCCCTTCAACAGTAATCTCCCTTTTTCATAAAACTTTGCTAGAAGTCCAGTCAGAAGCAAAAATACCACCCTCATGATGGACATATTTTCTCATAACACCAGTTCTAAAAGATAATAAACCATCAGACCTTTGCACCTCATACAGACCTATATCATTACTGAATAATGATTACAAAATATTCATGTCAATCCTAGCTAACAGAATGAAAATCACACTTTCAAAGACAATTAATAATGATCAAACTGGATTTTTATATAACAGGCACACACATGATAATATTAAAAGGATACTTACTCTTATAGATTATGTGAATAAACAAGATAGAGGAACACTTGTAATTGGATTAGATATAGAAAAAGCCTTCGATTCCCTCAACTGGGAATATCTATTTAAAACTTTAGCATTATTTGAATTTCTTCCTCCCTTCATCTTATTACTAAACAACGTATATATATTAATAAATTAACCTACATTAAATTAGGTCCTTTTACTTCAGAATCTATCAATATAACAAAAGGTACTAAACAAGGATGCCCTCTTTCTCCTTTTTTATTTGCTTTGGCTATAGAAATACTTGCAGAAATAATACGTACTAATCCAAGAATAAAAGGAATAGAAGTCTATGAACAGCACACATCTAAAATAATGCTTTTTGCTGATGATATGTTATTAACCCCATCAAACTCCAGAGAGTCATTAGGAGAGCTAGAAGAAGTAATGGAGAAATGTTATAAGATTTCAGGTCTACACTTTAATAGATCAAAATCAAAATTTCTATTTTTAAATAAGAAAAGAACTACAAGTTACTAATAAATTCATCATAGGAAAACAAGAACTTACGCTAAATTATTTAGGAATAGTGTTATGCAAAAATATAAATGAAACAATATTAATAAATTATAAAAACATTATTGAAACAATAATTATATATATAGAAAAGTGGAACAAAATTATATTAACTTTTGAAGACAGATTGCAATTAATAAAAATGGTCTTATTGCCAAAAATACTATATGTAGCATTAGCAATACAGTTAATTTCTGAAAGATGCATTCTTAAAGAAATAAACTCATGTTTAATAAAATTGTTATGGTATCCCAAAAAGAATAGAGTAGCTCTAACTCATCACATTAGACCCTGGAAACAAGGAGGATTGAACTTCCCAGAAATAGAAACATATATAAAAGCATCTCTGCTTAAAACTACAATAGACTGGATAAACCCAAATTATTTTGCCAACTGGAAAGAATTAACAACTGCTATATGGGCACTGGGCTGGCAACTCTATACCATAAAACTCTACTCAAATCATGAGTGGACAGGTGATCCACTGTGGTGACCCCTAATTGGGAAAAGCTGAAAGAAGAAGATATTAACAAATTAATTTAATCTGTTAAAAAAAATAATAGTAGACAAATCAAACACATCCTGGTGTATACTATGCATAAGTATACAATATAATATAACAAAACCTTCTAAAACAACACTGATTAATCATTACATCAATTCCTTTAGGAAACTTATCAATGCAGACATAAATCTAAAACTTTGGTTTGACGTTTTAACCCCATTTACCTTCACTAAGAACTTTCATCACAAAATATATAGGGAAACAATTACCTCCTGGGAACAAAATGGATTCTTATGCTTGTTTCAATGTGTAAATAAATTAAATGTTTTAGATATACATATGATAAAAACTGCTTACAATATTTCAACATAGGACTGGTTAACCTTACAAAGCATTCTAATGTACACTCAAGATTTATGCAGATTAATTAATAATTCCTCATTTAAAGATATTCCAAATCTTATACGTTTTCTGTATGAATTTATATATAATAATTGTAAAAAGAAAGATTCCATTTCAAATCTATATAAAGAGTTAATAACATATAAAACAATTCCCAAACCATCATACTGGCAGTTCTTAACAAAAGGTCAGTCACTGCAGTTAATAGAAGAAATTAAAACTAACATCTTACTATCAGTTAATTGCACCTCTAAAACACAGTACTGGAAAATATTTAACTGGAAATACTTACATAGAGCATTTTTGACACCAGATAGAATTAAAAAGATCAGAAAGTCTACAAATGTTTTTTGCTGGAGGTGTGAAAAATCAAATAAAGCAGACTGGATTCACATTTTTTATGAATGTAATAAAATTAAATCATATTGGAATGGAATCAATATTTTTTTACAAGCTTTATTTAATGAATCCTTTACCGTAACTAAAGCATTGATTATACTAAAAGTAAATGAAAGTCCCTACCTGAATAATACAAATACGTATTTGTTATGGACAATACTTGCTATATCTAGGAAATGCGTAACCAGAAGGTGGAATTTAAATACACCCCCGACTTTGGAAGAATTCTACACTTTACTGAAAACAACTGCATCAATGGAAATAAAAATCAAAGAACTACAAATTTATCCCAGGCCATTGGTAAATAATCCTTGGAAGAAAGTTATATCTTTGTTGGACACTCTGCAATAATCAATATTGTATGTCTGATAACTGATCTGCTAATTCTGTATTTACTAACATACAGTGTATATAATTGAAAGTCAGACTATTGTAAATATTGTTTAAAGTTGTTTAAATGATATTTAAAAATATTATGTAAATGTTATTTTAATTGAAAATAAAATTTTTTTGAGGAAAAAAAATAAAATCTGCAGGCTTTCTTAACCTTGTTGTATGGAATGGAAGAGGCACAAGAGCTGCAGACTGATTGGATAGGTGAACAGCACCTCACCGAAGGGCTCAATAGGTGCATCTGCATGTAGTAATCATGGATGATGCTACACAAAAGAAAACAAAAACAAAGAAATGTAAAATATCCCCTGGATTCTCAAATGCTTGCATGGCATGCATGATTAGTGTAAGAAGAAATGTTGCCAATATGGCAGCCGAGCGATCCATGCACGTGCTCATTTGACATGCATGAGCGCTCTAGTGCTAGTGCTGCACGTTCCCAGCCCCCATATGCAAATCACCCCATTTTCAGGTGAAAACCATGCAAACGAGGTAAATCTGCCATCCAGGAAGCAGGAATCAGGGTGTGCAAGACTTTCATAATATGCAGAAATGTACTCAGTTAGTAACCGAGTACGGTACTGCAAACTCCAAAATGGAGCTATGACAGCTGCAGATAAAGGCTGCATATCATGGAGGAAGCATGCCAATGGCCAAGTAGAAGACCATTGGCTTTGCAAACAATGACAAATATACAAAATACAACTTTTATGATATGTCCGCCGATCACGGCTGTTGAAGTATAGGGCAGCGGTGCGCAAATGGGATTGTTGGGGAAATAAGAAAATAAACCTAAAAAAAGCAGTCTAACTAAAATCAGTATTCCACCATGCAAGTCAATGGCAGGCAAAAGACAACCTGGCCAGTGAGTAGTATTTGCTAAGGGGGGAGGCACAGTGTGACATATGTAACTATGCATTAGCAGGCAATTCTATGCAAATGAGGGGAAGGATAGTGAATCCCAGTTTTCCCCAGCATGTGCAGCAGGTCCCAACAGTGTATGAGTATGAATAGCTGAGTGCAAGACTAAGAGGTAGGTGACATCATGTGTGGGAGTGTCAGGCATACTGTCAACAGATTGGAGCCCTGTGGCTCGGGGTTGCTTCCAGATTAGCATAGCAAAGCCAGGGGGGTGTGTCTAAACCTGCTCAGCACGTATGACAAAGTGTAAGCGGGTGTGCATGCCATGCAACGGGATCTACAGGAAGATAAAGGAAGTGAACCCAGGAAATAGCAGCAGTGTGCACATTGGAGTACACCAATTGCATGGTGCTCCCCTGGGATGAAACAGAAGGGCAATGGGAAGGGAAAGCAGCAGTAGGAATTAATCAAGGGGGTACTAGGTTTGCTGCCAGGTGCAACGTATCAGAACCAGACAATTACACAGGCAGAAGACCAGCCCAGCCCAGATTGCCCTATAAACTATGCAAACACCTACTCCTCTGGTTTTTCCCACACCCTACACCACCGGTGTAAATAAGCGAGGAACTTTTAATGCTCACAACAGCAAAATGTTAGGGGCTGCAATAGCTATCATACAACTTGTGGAAGAGGCTGAGGGTGGTGAGGATGGGAATGCTGCCGACCAACCCACAGTGAGGAGACGGAGAAGAGTATACAGACCCAGGGTAACCTACCAAGGGCTACATGAGCTGGAGATAGTGGAGCGCTATATGGTGGACAGGGACCTCCTACAGCAGATTGTTGAGCTGTGCCGGCCATGCCTGACACACAGAACTAACAGAGGGGAACCCATCCCAGTGGAAACAAAGGTATGTATAGGCCTAAGAATACTAGCTACAGGTACCATCCATAGGCCAACTGGGGATATGATTGGGGATCTCACAGGCAACAGCATCCAGGGTACTCCACCAGTTCCTGGATGCCATGGCAGCACATGTCAGTGAGCACGTATATTTCCCCCTCACCTGTGAGGCGTTGGCCAGCAGTATGCATCTCTTCCAACAAATAGTAGAATACCCTGAGGTAGTGGGTGCATTAGACTGCACGCACATATGCATCAAAGCACCACCCGGTGAGCAAGGTAGGGTCTATATCAACTGCAAAGACTTCCCCTCCATCAACTGCCAGGTTGTGTGTGATGCCCAGGGCATAATACTGAACATGTGTGCTGGCTGCCCTGGAAGTTATCACAATTCCCACATCTGGCATCTGATGCAGCTGTACCAGAAATTTGTCAATGGGGACATCCCACATGGTCACCTAGTGGGGGAAGCTGGATATGCACTGGAGCAGTGGCTGATGACACCAATCAGAAACGCAGACACACCTGAACAAGATCTCCATAATGAGGCAGACGCACAAACAAGAATCCTAATAGAGCATACTTTTTGGATTCTCAAGTTATGGTTCCTGTGCCTGGACACATCCAGTGGAGCCTTGCAGTACTCACCAACTACATGTTCCCAAATCATCCTTGTATGTGCCATGCTACACAGTATGATCCTGCAGAAACAGCTGCAGCAGGAGCAGCAAGGGGTAGGGCCACATAGCTCCCCACCAATGCCAAGGCCTGTACAGGCTCAGAGTGACTCGGAGGAACAACCTGAGCCTGCCCCAGTAGGCAGAAGGAGGTGTGCCCAGTTTGCCCTGGCCCTGACAAAGAGGCAATGCATAGCACATACACTGACATGGGAGGGACCCAGGGAATAGCACCTCTCTCTGACTCTCACATACAGCAAAAGGGATGCCAAACCTTACACTGCCTGTGCCTAACCATGCGTAGGCAGTGTATTACGTGCAACCAACATAGGCAACCCTGCAGCACCACCTGCAATACTGGGACACCCACAAGATAAGGGGCTCACACATGCCAGTCATGAGGGGTGTCACATACCCAACAACAGTCACAGCCAGCAAGACAGGTGTAGACAAACACAAACAAATGCCGTACTAGGCCTCTGAATGAGAGGTATGGGTAACCCACACCCAGGCCTACATGGACAGATTACAGCAGGCCAGGTAGTGGGATGTCAGTTGTGATGGCTAGGAAGTCAGAAACTGATGTGTATGCAATCAAAAGATAAGAACAGTAGTACACTGGTATGGCTTAGCCAACATGATAGGTAAGACTACTGACCGAAATGGACTACAGGACATACCAATACAGTCCTAACAAATGTATACAACTGTCAGGTGTGCCCCCCACCTCACACAGAAATATAGTAATAGCCAGGTGAGTCTCCCCCAATCCTGTGTAGAAACATAGAAATAGTCAGGTGTACCCTCCGCTATGCAGACATGTTGCAACAGTCAATGCCAAATGATCAGTGGCTACCCTGCAGACACAGCATGCTACCTGTTGGTGTACAACACAAAGGTCAGCTGTGCAGTACAAACCACAGGACATGCTCCACACATGCAAAACAGATGACCTTACTGGGCATGCTCACACGCTTAGAGAAATGAAGGCAATGTCAGTCATCAACATACTGAAAGGTCATACTGGGCATGCTCACACAAACACATGAAGACCATGTATGCAAACACCAGTAGACCAGACACATCCAGCGGTTGCAATTGTTACTGCAGACACATGTCAGTATGCACCACTCATGCCTTGCACACAGTGGATAGGAATACAGACATATATGTAAGGACAACACACCATAATAACCCAAAGGTAGATGGATATAGATGTGTGAAAGAGGGTGACCATGACAAGGTGCCATCCATGCCTGTCCCACCCAGCACACAGCCAAAGGGCCCCAAACACATCAGGTGCAGATGTCACACACTGCAGTTACTAGCAACCAGTACCTGTTAGCACCACAGACTATGTGGTTCACATGCCATCTGCACAACATGGCTGTACAAGGACATTGTCAGCTAGTTGCTCTATGCATGCACCTGTGACATATGACCCCATGTGTGGCCACCTGTGGTGTGTCACCCCTACATAAATGGTCTATGGGCCATGCACACATTGGCCACTCCATAGCGGTACCCTGACAAGCCTGCTGCAGTTATCCAATGTGAAATACACCTTTGGGAGAGTTGTAGGCCAGTAATCTCTGTGGCGCATCCCATAACTGTGTACTGCTGTAGTGTGATAGACTACTTAGGTAGGAGTTCTAACCCCAGACATGGCAACTGTGTGTGTCTGTCTCTCACTGACTGTGTAGAGAACAATGCCTTTTAGGGTACAAACACCCCTTACATTTCACATACCCAACTTTGGCAAGGCTACTGATGTCACCCACAAAGAAATACTCCCCTGGGAAAGCAGTAGCCCAGTAATCTCTGTAGTGCATGCTGTAACTATGTACTGCTGTAGTGCGATAATGTAGTTAGATAGGAGGTCAAACCCCAGACGTGGCAACTGTGCATGTGTGAGTCTGTGTGTGCATATGTGTTCGTGTCTGTCTGTCACTGACTGTGTAGAGAGCAATGCTTTTTAGGCTACTCACACCCCTTACAAGTCAAAGACCCACCTTTGGCAAGGCTGCTGATGTTACCCAACTTGAAATACACCTCTGGGATGATTGTAGCCTAGTAATCTTCATAGCACGTCCCATAACATTGTATGGCCATAGTGTAATTAAGGAGAGTTCTAGCCCCTGACCTGCTGAATGTCTGTGTATGTGTGCATATCTGACTATATAGAGAGCAATGCTTTTAGGGTACTCACACCCCTTACATTTCACATATCCAACTTTGGCAAGGCTGCTGATGTCACCCACCTAGAAATACACCACTGGGAAGGCTGTAGTCCAGTAAACTCTGTAGCACATCCCATAACTGCATACTGCTCTAGTGTGATAAACTAGTTAGGTAGGAACTCCAACCCCAAACCTGGCAACTGCGTGTGTGAGTGTGTGTCTGTGTTTATGTGCATGTCTGACTGTGTAGAGAGCAATTTCTTTTTAGGTTACTCACACTCCTTACAAGTCAAATATCCACCTTTGGCAAGGCTGTTGATGTCACGTACCTTAAAATACACCTCTTGGATGATCATAGCCCAATAATCTCTGTAGCATGTCCCAAAACAACATATGGTCATAGTGTGATTAAGGAGTTAGTTGGGAGTTCTAACCCCCGACCTGCCAACTGTGTGTGTATGCATGCATGTCTGACTGCCTAGAGAGCAATGCTTTTAGGGTACTCACACCCCTCACATTTCACATACCTACCTACCTTTGGCAAGGCTGACAATGTCATGCACCTAGAAATACACCTTTGGGAAGTCAGTGCACCAGTAATCACCATGGCATGTCCTGTAACTGCATAATGCTGTATTGTGAATTAGAAGCATGGTTGGGTTCCATCCCTGCACATGGCAGTTCTGGATGTATTGTGTGTGTCACTGTCTGTGTAGGGAGCAATGCATTTTAGGCTAGTCTCTCACAGTCATTTTAAATGCCCTACTTTGGCAATCCTGCTGTCAGTCAGTGTGAAATACACTTTTTGGCAAGGACTACTCCAGTAATATCCATGGCACATACTATAACTGTGTAGTGCTGCAGTGTAATGCACTAGTTAGGTAGGGGTTCTACTCCCAAACATAACAGGTGTGTGTGTGTGTCTATAACCCATATCCTGTGTAGAGGTGGTTGTGACACCTGTGGCCAATGTCGAACAGGTTTTGCATATTTATTATATGGTGGCCATACTATATATCACAATGTCTACTCTACAGGGATAACACATGTGATGTGGCTGAGAGGCCGGTGTGCAGAGCCATACCCAGACATGTGACATCAAGACCAGCCAACCACAGTTGGCAACCCCAGTTTTACCCAGAGCACACTCTCACCCCATGTGTCATACACACACACATGCCTAGGTAACAGCCAATATGTGGGAGTACACTGCATATTGGCCACTGATAGTAACTATAGAGTGACAGCGGTGGGCCACAGAGGGCATGACACCCAGTCCATCTGTCCAATATGCACATACATGCAGACAGTGCACCTCCCCCATGTTCCCCAATGGACAACTGCACCACCTGTGGTGCCATCACATGTGACCCACAACAGACATACTATGCCTGACAACATGCCTGTATGGACAGATGCCACTGACACCAAGGAATGCTGATAGCATGCCCTTCATGTAGGTGCAGGGTAAAGCTGCTGGCCATTACCAGCTCCAACCACAGGTGGCCAGGACTGGCACAGCTGATGATAATCTGTGTTCACAACATGGGCTGGACATCTCAGGTACAGCTCCACATGTCACTGTACATGCAGGTGGGAGGTGTGCACATCCCAGACACCGTCCATGTCATGGACGAAGGAACACAGACATGGCAAGTGATGCACAGCATTGTCCACACACAGAAGTCACCCAGGTGACTGAGTGGGGGATACAATACCTGTCTGTGGGCAAATGCAGACACTACATACCTGAACCACAATGAAGACCATCGTCATGTGGCCTGATGCCAAGATACACCCATCGCCTATACTTGGACAGCCATCTGGTGCAGTCAAACACCACACACCTGTGCAGACATGCACCCATGCATGTCAGTAGTGGTACCCTGTGTGTTTGTGTGTGAGTTGCATGCTGCAGATGTTCACATCCACACTCTCTACAACCCCCATGGGCATACTGCAGCATGCTGTATGACATCAGACACCTTCTTATACCCTTCGCCCATACAGCCCTGTATGACCTGTGTGGTGCATGGGATACCTGCACAGTGATGTGATGTGGCAAACCCACAACTGGTGAGTTATACACCTGGCCCTGCCATGTGTGTCAATGTGTGTGCAGATTTGTGAGGGTGTGGCTGTGTCAACGCTGGCACCTGTTCATGCCGACAGACATGTGTATGTCACCTACCGTACAGCTACCATATCCCTGTTGCATATGTCACTCACCATCACATATATGTTCTGAGTGCTCCACAACAGGTAACCCATATGATGCATCCAGTAATTGCATCGAACTGTGCTAGCACTACATAGTTGTCAGGAGTTTGATACCCTGTGCTGCTAGGTGTGTGACACAAACATGCTTCAGTTTTACTCTCCCACCCCTCCCTGACATGTATTTGCCTCTGTCTGCATCCCCCACCCCCTCTCAGGTGGACGTGGATACCTACATATGCTTTGCTTAGGCAGAAGCATGTGTAATGTAAGTAATACTCATGGTCAGCTGATGGCCTCTGCATGAATCACAGCCCTCTCCCAGCTGATTGCATGTGACACATTTGTGATAACATTTCCATAGCCAATTGTATGGAAACACACTCCAATACCTAGGAACATCATGGTGGTGTTGGCCTTTTTCACCAACTGTGAGCAGGAACTAGATCTGTCACATGCCAGACAGCATCTCAGATGGATTGCAGTGTACGTCTAACAACATACACTGTGGAAACAGTGCAACAAACAGCAGGTGGATGTGCCTGACCGGACTACAGACTGTAAGTGCCGCTATACTGCATTTAGAGTAATGTTGCTTTCACAGTGTTTGTGTGGATATGGCTGTTGTACATGTCTCAATACCTACCATGGCAGTTCCATGTTGATGGGGAATCTCCATCTGCAGTCTCATCTGTAGCATGGGCAGTGTTGTGTCCGTGGTTGCATGTGTCACCCATAGAGCATCTAGCTGTCGACTGCTGAAGGTAGTGTGAGGATTGCAATCAGTACATGGAGAAAGCTGTGCTAGTCACAGACGTCATATCCCTCAAAGGACATACATTGCTGCAACCCTGTAACAACTGTAAATGTATGTGGTTATCACAGCAACATGTCAATATTGGCCCTGTGTATGTGCTCCCAGCCACACCTCTGTCAACCTTTGTACATATGTTGTGCATGAAGTGGTGCATATGTGCTGTACACCATACTTTGTGGCATCATATCTGAGAACAAGCCACTGATATATCTGATTGCTACACATGTTATGTACAGTAGGGGTTACATTACATGACATTACTTGCACATTCTGTGGATGATCATACAGTACTAAGGTCTGTGTACCTATGGTGAATGTCAACAGTGTGTGTAGTGTTGATATGTACCTTAGTCTGTGTATAGACTGTGGTAGATGACATTGTTCTAGTTCCCCTACTATCAGATGTTACCTGCTGCCCCACTTTATGGTACTGTAGTGGCGTACATGTTTGTAGGGCCATAAACACACGTGTCCCATACCACAGACAGCCACCAGACCAAACTGTGTAGCAGGCCAGTATATGTAGGGTCAGTCTGTGAGTGGCACATATAAGGATGGTGTTGAACACATAGTCCATATCCTGTAATACCATGCTAGCTAACCATATGTGGCTGTGGCTGTGTTCACATTGGTTGTGCATATGCACTGTCAAACAGGTGCAGCTTACCCTGTGCTGTGACATGCCTGTTGAGCTTGCTTTATATGCAGGTACATGTGCATTCCCCCTTGGGAGGGGTAGGCCAATGTTGAGCCAGTCTACCTGCAGCCTGCACAGTGCATTGTGACATGCCTAACAACTGAGTGTCCCTACCAGTGAGATGTCATGTGCAGATACTAGCTAGATGTCCTGCTGCTGGACCTCCCCTAACAGTCATGTATGTCAGACAGGGCAGTGGTATGCAGTGCAGATGTATGTCAATGCCTATTGTGTGGTATGTGGCCATGGCACCCCTGTACCAGCAGTCATACCGTTACAGGCCAGGCAGGGGTGTGTGAATGCATGACCTATGGTGGACATCATATACCGGTCATTATGTGTTATACCCATCTACATGGCCATCCACATCCATATTTTTAGGCATGGTGCACATTTGTAGCACTAAGAACTTATGTGTATACCTCTGGACTGTACAGACTATGTTAGACCCTCCACATATATTGGCCAATATCTCTGCTGCAGTCCACAGTGGCATTACGTGCTAGCAGTGGTACAGTACACGGATGTCTTTTGGATGCCATTCAGTAACCAATAGCACACATGTTATGAGAAGATGTGACCTCCCACACACACCATGTCTGTGAAGACAATCCCAATGACAGTAGCAATAGTCTACTAGTACACCTGCTATTCATACCTGACATCTCCTGCAATTACAACATTGGGAACATATGGGCTGGCCTACACTTCATGTCCAGGACATATGGTGGGAAGACAAGTGCATATACATATTCAGATAGCCAGATATATGATTACACATGTGTACTACACCCAATTAACAGTGTCATGGCAACCACCCACTATAGATTCACACATTATGTGTGTGTGTGGTCCCATTACATCTCCTGTGTGATGGGCATCTGTCCTGTGTATGGGAAGCAGTGCTACCGACAGCATCTAGCAATACCCCATACAGGAGAAACGTCACACTCAGGGCAGCCACATATTTATAGGAGGATCAGGAAGTACAGACAGATTGCGAGTGGAGTTGTGTTATGCTTTGTACAGTACTGGTGTTATAGGGTGTGGGTGTACATACTAGTTTGCCATGGAATGCAGTCCATCTGCATAGCACACAACTGTGGGCCCACCCTTGTGCTGCCTGGAGCTGTGCCTATCATGTCTTGTTTGTCCACCACACAGGTCTTGTGTCAGATAATACACTGGCAATGTGTGTGTTGCATGTTACTGGTACATGGCTACATCCATGACTGTCTCTACCATCAATTCCCTGACTAAGGGTATGTTACAAACTATCCTGTAACACCTGCACTTTGCATAGTGTATGGCAACAGTTGTCCACATATGTGCCTGTATTCCAGCCTCTGTCCATCACCTACATACCAAGCTTTGCACATATGTCATGATGTCGGTGGTTAATCCACAGTGGGCTGGGAGTATAACACACTGCCATGTCTGCCATCAGTCCACTGCTACTGTAACCCTCACACATATGGTGGGGCTGCAGCCATATATGTGTGGGTGCCACCTACACAATAAATGTGTGCCCTCATGCACTTCAGAGCTCAGTGTATGTAACAGTGGTATATGGCCCTGTATTATTGAGTCTAGGGGGGAGCACCATAAATGACCTAGGCTGCTACAAAATGTGGGTGTATCAGGGCTGAGCTGCCTTAAGGTATCTGGATGTACAGTACCATATAATTCACCTATATACACATTACTGACATGGATCTGGGTATTGCAGGACTACTGCCCCCTGCCATACAAACTGTTCTGTGCATTGGTGTGCTTGTGATGGTGTCAGTTGTGCCATGTTATGTAGCAGTTACAACCCATGTGGACATATGACATCTATACCACCTACTGTGTTTGTACAGTGTGTAGATAGAGGCAGCTGAACTACACACTTGGAGTACATACTGTTGATTGTTAGGTATCCTGTGGCCCAGTGTGTCTTTCCTATTGTACAATGTGAATGGCTTGGCCTGGACAGCAACAGCTGTGAACTTTTCCAGCCTACTGTATGACTGTAACTGGTCCACTGTGGCATCACTCCATTGATATAGTTGTCAGTGTCTGAACAGCTATATGGCATGGCAAGTAGAACTGTAATAATACACGATGAAAGGTTTCCATGTCTGCAAACCTATGAGTGTTGTTTTACCTATGGCCTATCTGTGGGTGTATGTTACAGGCAATGGCTGTCATTTGTATGGGTGGCACATATAGTGTCCAGTCATTTAGGGGTCTACTGTAGGCATAGTGGCTGTTCCATATTTTGTGCACCTACCACTTATGTATCGTACGGTACATATAACTGAGTGTGTATGTGTAGTCACATGTATATGTACATATATATATATATATATATATATATATATATATATATATATATATAATATATATATATATATATATTTTTTTTTTTTTATAAATATTTATACCTGTATCTGCATATCTGTGTCTGTATATCTGACGCCTGGTAATGTTGATGGCTTCCACATAATACATTCCCCATGGGAGCCAGACTGTACTGCATGATATGTTACTAATACCAGCCTGACATCATACAGGTGGGATGTAGTACAGTAACATTGTGTGCCCATGTTGTCACTGGCCGTGGTTATGGGACCTCCAGCACTTGGTAGTGTATTGCAGGGTGGACGTGTTTGGCTGGGGGGGATGCCTATTTGTACAACTCGTATAGTGTGTGGTGCCTCTCAATCCCATTAACGTAACATGTATCCTGTTACACTTCTCTCCCTAACAGCTGCATGTGCCTTGCAGTACCAGCACAACAGTGTTGTACCAATGGATTGGTAGGCATGGGAATCCCATTGACATCTGCCATGTGTATGTATGTGTGCATATGTGCATATCTGTAGGGCACACCAATCCGAGTCCACATCCTCCTATTATGATACACATTGCCACACAGTAGTACGGATATTGTTGTTGCCACCCATAGGTGTGGCAATGCAATGCAACAACCTACTGTGCTTGTAGCATGTGCATCACATGCATATCCCTGTGGTACCACTGTTGTGATATGCAGTGTGTTGTTTATGCGTCATGGCCAATGTGTGATAGTGGGTATGTCAGAGTATCAAGATGGGTTCTAGCATGTACAATATCCAGTGGGGGATGTGGGTGCTGTGTACACTGTTTTTACACCATGGTACACCTGGTATATGGCCCACATACCACTCTCAGGTGGCCAATGTCACCATCACCCACACAGGTAACAGATAACAGGATACAGCCCAGTTACACATGTGCTGTGTGCAGCCTACCTGTAACACATTGAGCAAATGGACTAGTTAGTTAGCAACTATACAACCAGGTCTCTAAGATGTGTGTCTACCTGTTCTGTGTCAGTCAATGTGTATATGTTGATATGGCACAATATATATTTTCCATATACAAACATTACATCCCCATTACTATATTGTATGTGTCTGTGGATGGTCTGCATGTAGCACGTGACCTGGTACACACCTCACCCTACAGATGGTGTCATGTGTGCAATGACAGCCATACAGTTTAACAGTTCAGCAGCACTACATACCCGGTTTGGGGTCCAGACACAGTGACACCAAGTAAGGATGTGTGTGTATGTGGATGGATTGACATAAAGGGGCATATTATACCTGTACCAGCAGGCCACCTGTCAAGTTTGCATGGCTAATAACAGTTATACATACCTGCGGCATGTGTGCAACCATACACCACATATGTCACAGCCATGGTGTCACCACACTGACATACCCTTGTGGAATATGACTGCAGACCATCCTCCTGCTGACACATGTATGCCTATAGCACAAACAGGTTATACTTCATACCATGCTTTCCGGCCCCAAAACTCGGACAGAACCACAAAAGGAGGGGGAGTATCCATATTTATCAAAGATACTCACACCTCCAGGTTAGTGGCACTGCACGAAGCATCGGAGACCATCCATGTGCAACTAACAGTGGGCAAAACTGCCTTTCAGTTTGTAGCCTGCTACAGACCACCTTCCCAAACACAGGAACCTCACTCAGCTTTCCTGAGAACACTAGAGAATATGAAGGTTTCTCCAAACACCATTATATTGGGTGACTTCAACTACCCAAACATTGATTGGGAAAACTACTCAAGCCCAAGCACCCTCGCCCAACAGTTCCTAGAATTTATAAACTCAAATGCTATGGAACAACTGGTCACCACTCCCACAAGAGGGGAAAACATATTGGATCTGGCCATCACCAACATGGGGTCTCTATGTTCCACACCAGAGGTATACCCCTCATTGGTAAGATCAGACCATAAACAAATCTCACTGGACATCCATATTCCGTCGCCACCCCTAGCCAAAGAAACCACGGTGAAAACTTCTCAAAAGCAAACGTCACACTTCTCAAAACCGAGGTAGAATCCTTCAAAGCCCTTGGGCCAGTGGAAAATATGGCCCAAAATGCAGAATCCTTTACAAAAGCATTCTATGGACACCTACAGGAATGAATGGAGCATGCTATCCCAAATAAAACCAAGACTCACTCCTCCAAAGGCAGGAGACCTGTCTGGTGGACTCTGGCCATAAATAAGCTATACAACAGAAGGAGAAAGCTACTACATGATAGAGCAAAATCCCAAAAAGGGAAGGCATCTCTGATCAGTACTAGCAAGAAACTACGATCCCGCATAAAATCATCTAAGGCCAGCTTCGAAAGAGAAATTGTACATGACACTAAAGATAATCACAAGGCCTTCTTTAGTTATGTCAGAAACCTGGGAGGCAACTCCCAGATATGCTCTGAGTTAGTGCAAAATGACAAAAAATACACTGAACCCACAGATATTGCCAACATCCTGGCAGAAAGGTTCAGTGCAAACGTCTCCCCCCCTACCCCCCAAAAGAGCAAATGTCTATCCCAACAGAGTGTAGCCTTCCTGAGATCACAGATGCACAGGTGAGAGCTGCCCTCTCCAAAGCAAAAAACACAGCATCAATGGGACCAGACGGTGTCCTGGGCTGCGTCTTACATGAGCTCCAAGAAGAACTAAACCCTCATATAAAGTCACTGTTCAATCTCAGCCTTACTACATGATATGTACCCAAGGAATGGCGTACAGCAACAGTGGTCCCACTCCACAAAGGTGGTGCCACAACAGACCCTAGAAACTATCACCCTATAAGCCTGACTAGCCTGGTCTGCAAAGCTATGGAGCGTATCATCATGGAAATCATAAACAAAGACATTGGGAACCTCCGGACACTGGATCCTACCCAATTCGGCTTTGTTAAGGGCAGATCTTGCCTCTTGAACCTGGTCGACTTCTTTGAAACAGTTGCCAAAGACATAGATGAAGGGAAGGTAGTCCACACAGCCTACCTGGACCTCGCAAAAGCTTTCAACACAATACCCCACTCGGGCATCATAAATAAGCTCACCAGCTTAAATATCAACCCCTATGTCACAAGATGGGTTGCAAACTGGCTCAGGGATAGAACCCACATGGTCAGAATAGCAGGTGCCATGTGAGAGTCTAAACCAGTTACAAGTGGCGTCCCACAAGACTCAGTCTTGGGACCTCTCTTGTTCAGTATATATTTCTCCGAGGTACAGGCTAACACGGGTGGACTATTGCTGACCAAGTTCGCAGATGACTGCAAACTGGGTGCTGTAATCGACTCTCCGGCTGACACAAGCATCCTCCAAAAGGGTCTCACAGAGACGGATAACTGGTGCCAGAGCCATGGCCTAAAGCTAAATGCCAAAAAGTGCATAGTCATCCCCTTTGGGAAAAACAAAGTGCCCACAAATTACCACATAGGTGGTAATCCATTAAGTATGGAAGAAGTAATTAGGGACTTGGGGACCCAAGTAGATAGCAATCTCTCCTTTGACAATCACATTGCCAAAGTGGTTAGAAAGACCTTCTATATTGCCCACCTTATCATGAAAGGATTCACATCTAGGTCAAGAGAGGTCATTGTGCCCCTCTACTCATCACTTATCAGGCCCATAATTGAATACAATGCCCCATTTGGGATGTACCTTACCCGACGCCTGCAGCAACTGGAAAGACCCCAAAAGTACCTCACCAAGAGGATCAAGGGGCTCAATCAGATGCCCTATGCAGTTTGGCTAAAGAAACTCCAGCTCTACTCAGTTGCGTACCGCCTACTCAGAGGCGATCTGTGTCTGACGTATAAAGCCATGTCCAACACAGAATTAATGGACATGCTTCACCTCAGGAAATCCAAATCCCTTAGAGCTACATGCTCCAGGGACTTGAACCTCAGCACAGAAATAAATAGGACATGCTGGAGGGACAGATTCATATCCCAGAGGCTCCCCTCAATCTGGAACAAAATCCCAATCCATGTTAGGCAGAGCCCCTCACTGACCCTCTTCAAGAGAAATATTGACGAGTGGATGGGAGATCGTAAGTTTACCCCTGGGATCTCTTCTGTGTCCCTGCTTGACAGAGGTACAGTAAACTAACCTTAAAAGGGCTACCTTCTGTGACCTACTATACAGAGGCACAGTCAACTAATCTAAAAGGGTTGTGATAGCCAAACACACTCTGGCTAGGCTTATAAATGCCCTAGGGCAGATAGCCTAGTATCAGCTTATGAACCTATGAACCTAAGTATGGGGATATCAATTGGTGTTACCAACAGCTGAGATGCATCATAGCTGCATGGCTACACTACCTCACATGTATGCAATACACATTACCCATGACTACATTCTACACTGTAGTACATTGCGGCACTCTATCATAGTCACTGAGTGCATCAGAACCATGTTAGCCTGTCCCTGCATCAATGTTATGGATGACAGGGATGTGGCACAGGTATCATTATATGCACAAGGTGTTTAGTAGGTGTGCCAGAGGCCAAGGATGGTCCAAACATGTGTCACCATGTGTGTGGTTGAGGGGTGTGGTTCCCTGATTGGGGCATGGTGATATGGTGTGTGTCGGTATGGGGTCACCCTAGGTGTGGTTGCATAGTGTGTGGGTATGCATGCACACAGTTCCGCCATGTGGCTGCGCAATGTGAGTAATGTTGAACAGCTGCAGACCATACCTGGCAGGGTGAGCAGTTTACTGCCTCTGGTTACGGACATGCTGACTGTGCCTGCCAGGGGTTTCATGGGCACGTGCAGGTACGGACCTTGAGGTGCTACTCTCCCCTGATGACATATGTCTGCTGCAACCATGTCCCGCCTGGGACTGTGCAGGGCCTCATGCACGAGGCCTGCTGTGGTGTGGTGTGGACAGTAGCCCCTGTGGTATGCGGGGGCTGGTTCTGCCACTATGGGAGCAGCTGTGCATCCTGGCACATCCACGTTTTCCACCAGCTGCTGGTGTCTCTGGCCTACATCCATGCGGCCGTCACACCACTCCCACCACACGTTCTAGCACAAATATACCACGGTTGAAGAGGCCAACCATCTCACCCCACCATCTAGCCATGATCTCGGTATATTCATGGAAGGCACCAGCAAGTTCATGGAGATTGCTGGTACACCTATTACACACCTATGGCATTTGTGCATGCTACATTACACATAACATGACTGTCCTGCAAGTGGTGTGCTCTGACACCCATGTGTTTATCATGATGGCAGTACATCCACCACCAGCTATTGTCCACACTAACATAACATGCACAGTTGGCAGGTATTTCCCACTGCTTACAGGGACAGACAGTATTGTCCAAAACAGTTATTCAGCGGGACATCATTACAAGGACAACTAGACATGGCACATAACAAAAATTCTACATCATATATCCTATTAATCTATACCACATACTACATTAATTTACACACAGTTATGTTTTACATACCTTTTAATCTTTGGACGGGTGTGACTCCTTCCCAGTTGTGGCTTGTAGGTATTTGTTTCCCACTGTGTGAGTTTCGTTTTATAATTTTTTTTTTCTTCTCTCTCTCTCTGTCACTCTCCCTCTCCAGTAAAGTGAATGAGTTGGTTTGAATGGATTTCAGCATGGCTTTTGCAGGTGATGCACATGATCTGGTGATGGGCTCTGCACCAATCAGTGTGCAACAGATGCTGACTCCGTGCAGCCTGCTGTGTAGTGATTCAGTTAACCATTGTCATGGCAACCCAGTACTATAAATTGCTTACTCATGTGGGTGTTGTCCCTTCACCTTTCCAGTATGGAAGACATCCTTCCTGTATGTGGGCAGCAGTGTTACAGATGGCAGGTTGCAGTACCTATTACAGAGGAGCTTGCAGACACAGGATAACTACATAATCTTAAGAGGTTCCAGACCTACAGACAGAGTGAGTAGTGTTGTTATGTGAATTGTATATTGCTGGTCTTGCAGTGTTTGTGTGCACATAGTAGTTTAGGATGGAATGCAGTCTGTCTGCATAGCTCTCTACAGTGGGCCTATCCACATGATGGCCAGTGGATTGTCTGTTTGCTTTTGCCTGTGCACCACACAGGTCTTGTCCTAGATATATCCCCGGCAATCTGTCTGTTGTGTTCTATCAGTACATGGCTACTTCCAGTTGTGTTCCTGATGGGTTATTCCTGCATAAGGGTATGTTGCAATGAATCCTGTAACACCAGCAATTTGGAGGGTGTGTAACAGCAATATTATGAGTATGGCCCTGTGTTCCTGCCTCTGTCCTCCACATATATGGCTGGCTTTGTCCTGCTGTGATACGGTTAGGGGTAGTTTGGTATTGGCCTATCATAATTTACTGCTAGCATTCTTGCTAACATCCCAGTCGTATCGTGGACTCCCACAACATTTCTTGATCAGGGTCCATACACGTGACAGATACATAGACATTATCGCAGGCAATAGATGTCCCTCTAGGCCTTGACTACAGGGTGTAACTGGTGGCTGCTGAACTACATCTGTTATTGTTTATTGTTAACTATCTTGATGGCAAATCCTTTGTCTACAGTTGTATGAATTGACGGGTGTGGCCTGGACAGCATAGTATGTTATATATCTGCACTGTCTGCATCTACTTTTCTGTGTGGGCCTTGCATTCCCCACTGATTAAATAAGTCCAGATCTATGTGCTGTTGGTAATGGCATACATTATTGTAAAATACACCATTAAAGGTTGTCTGTGTATACATATCTGTGTGTCATCTCATGTCCTTTGAATAGTGAGTGGGTCTATGTGTAATGCATTACTCCTGTTCAAGTGTAAATGTCATTTAGTAGGTTATACAGCAAAATGATGTTGTTATATCGATTTCACACTGAAAATAGAATGTGCTGCAGTGGGACTCAGACTGGTAATGCATGCACGTTTGGCAGATGCCCTGCCCGCTACACTATTGCAGTTCTGCTTAATTTGCATATTTCTACCTTAATGTCACACCCATGCTCCCTTTCCCTAGCCCCAAGCTCCATGTACACAGCATCCATTCATTCTCCAGTTGCTAGCCCTGCCATACCACACCTCCACACATTTCCCTCTCTGCACATCTCGATACTCTTCCATTTTACTGTCCCAATGCAACCTTCTTCAGGCTCTTCATCCATTTAGTCCCCGTACGTTTGAGACTTCCCTTCATCCTCCTCCGATACTGGTGGAAACATCATTGTGACCCACAAAGTCTGGTTCATCCTGCCAGGGATGGACCTGTTGTTGTGTCACGAGTAGACTTTGCTGGTCTACACTGTTTCTCCCACTGGTGGCATCCTGCCAGGGTTTTGAGAAGCAGTGGTTTGCTCACACACCAGACCAGCCTCATCTCCTGCTTCCGCGGATGAAACATGCCCCCACGGCATGCCTCATTTTCCCTTCCTCTCTGCAGTATTATACAAGAATATTGTTCTCACAGTATGCATGGACAGGCACTGTTCATTGATACTCATGGACTGCTTGGAATACTGTGACTGAGCACTGTGCACATGTTTGCTGGTATTAATGTAGACACTTACATACATTTCCTATACTGCTGACTGGCTGTGCCAGATGATATGTTTGTGATAACAGCAGCTAATTGTATATCTGCCATGCCTTCATGGTAAATCACTTGGACTATAGTGTGCATGGGGGGAACCTAAGAGTGCTGATTATGTTGTTACTGGCCATGATGAGGGCTGTGGGCTACAGCATGCCTAAGGCACTGCGGGGGAAGTGTAGAAGGTATATGCTGGTGTGCGCGAGGCTCAGACTTGCTGACCTCCGGTTATGGTGTTATTATATTTTGATCAGTTTTCTGAATAATTGAATGAGGATACATTTTTGGGCTTCAGATCATTGGTACATTTTTATGGACCAGGGGCTACGTAGCATTCTTAGTTCTTTTATATGGGCACACACATCAGTAAGGGCTGTTATTGGACTCCAGTTATACAAAGGTTTAATTCAAGTTTAATTCTATTTTTTTAATATATGGTTAGGAGCCACATCATTACTGAATTTAGCGTGATGCAAACATTTTTCACTGGAATTGCTATTATTGTGCTCTTAGGTCTGTTGGATAATATCTTATTTCATACACAATAAAATTGTTTTTTTGTAAGGTTACACATGTCAGTAAGGGCTGTTATTGGATTCCTGACAGACTAAGGTCTACATTTATTTCATCATATGATCAGGAGCCGCAGCATTACGGATTTTGGGGTGATGAAAAGGGGTTTTGTATAGTATGGCCTGGTAGCCCTTTTACATATATTTCTATATATACTTCTCATGTTATATTGTTATTACTATTAATTAATTTATTGATCAACATATACACAACCTATTTCAGCATCCTTGGATACTTAACAACGATTTCAGTGTTTTGGTCCCATGTAGATATATATTTTTTATATTTAAAAATAATTTTTTCCCCTTCTGATATTTATATCAAAATGGATTTAAATCAGCTGTTACATGGTTTATCCTCGGATCACAGTGGCCTAGGGATTTTTGGGTTAAATACCAACAACAATATGTCTAACATTTCAGATCAAACCACACATACACCTGCTTGTACAGGCATATTTTCTAAACTTTACAAAAGTATGAAGTCCTTACGATCTAATGTTTGGCATTTAAGGCTTTTTAAAGCTTATATGGCTAAGAATATAAGCCCTAGGGGTTTATGAGTAAGGGCACAGCCCTTGGTACATATAATAAATCAGAAATTAGAAGAACATTGGACCAGGGTACAACAGCAAGCCTCTATGGGCTTTGTGGAAGCCCTAGCTTCCTATTATGACAGAAGTATTCACCAGGGGTTGAATGAGATTACCGCACTTAGTGAACAGACCAAACAATTTGAGGGGCAGACTATTTATCATACATGCATTCAACAACTTGGTCAAGATTTATTAGCTTTGGAACATCAGTTAAAGGAAAGGAAAGTGAATAAATTGAAAAGAGATCAAGGTGATCACGAGAGGGGTAAGCCCTTTGGTCCTTATAAAAATGTTAAATTTGCAAATTCCATGCCCAAATCTGGGAAAAGAAAATGAACAAGATCTATTTTTAGAAAATCCACCTCTTCCTTTGGGGGTATATCTGGGGAGGATTCTTCTTCCTTCACGGATACTGAAACAGCACACAGACAGGTCTCACCCACACCTGAACAGACCAATAGTGATGTACCTTTAGAGTTAGAACACAAAGGCCAGGGAGGAAACATAAAAAGCGGTACAGATATTCCGAATATGGAAATGTTGTTACACATGATGAGCAAGAAGTGATTGATCAGAAAGTATTGAATATATCCTAACAGATTCTGACCAACAGTCAGACTGGATTGCTCAGTAAAGGGTTGAATCTTGTTCCTGCATTTTTTTTACAAGAGGAAGATTTTGTTAGTGATGTCTATTCCTTTGCACAGTTATTAAACCTTAAGTTATTTTTTCAGGATGATTTGAATAAGATGCAGGAGGATGCATTTAGATTTAGGAAATTGGCTTTTATGCCACCAATGAATCCTACAGTACAAATGTTCATCAATCAGGTTGTCAAAGATCTACATGATCAATATGGTAAGGGGATCCCAAAATTTAATAATCTTTCTAATGATGAACGTCAAGCCCTACAGGATCTGAAGAATAATACCAACATTGTGGTGATGTCTGCAGATAAGGGTGGTGCAGTGGTGGTAATGTATTCTGATAAATATAATTTTGAATCCCAGAGACAATTAGGGGATCGACGATATTACATGCCTATGCCACTCGAACCCACACTTTTTTTTCAAAGAACAGATTGATGCTTTTATCAAATTGGCAGTTGAGGAAGGCATAATTTCTAATACCACCTCTGAACAACTGATTGTACATGACCCCAGCAGACAATATCTTTATTTGTTACCAAAGATTCAGAAATCATTGATTGAGCCACCTGGCAGACCAATTGTCTCAGAGAGAGGATCTCTTACAGAACCAATTTCTCTTTTCCTTACAAAATATTTGAAACCTTTGTTGAAACATGTTTGCTCAAGAATAAAAGATACAACAGATTTTTTACAGATTCTTTCTGATGCCCAAAGTGAACCAGAATGGCTTATATGTACTTTGGATATAACCTCCCTTTATACCAATAGTCCACATTGGGCCGGTCTTTTGGCTGTGGAATATCGGTTACAGATCTCCGAGCTATATCCACCTGGGTTCAATACTTTTTTGATTGGGCTTACAGAAAAAGTTCTTACTATGAACATCTTTTACTATCAAGAAGAATGTTTTTGGCAAACATGTGGAACACCATGGGGGCATCATTTGCCCCCATATACGCAGATTTATTCATGGCATATGTAGAGGAGTAATTGATTTATGATGCCTTACATGATATTTACATACCTGAACTTGATATTTGGCATTGCTATTTAGATTATTGCTGGCTTATATGGAGGGGAGATACAAAATATCTTGAGGAATTTGTTCAATACATCAATGATAATAAATGGGGTTTACAATTTACTTGCCACCATGACCAACATCAGATTACTTTCTTAGATTTTTTAGTGACTAAGAATGTGGATGGTACATTGAACTCCCAAGTTTTTCGCAAGTTCCCTCAATCCAATTCCATATTACATGCCAGCAGTTTTCATCCGCCACATGTTACCCGTAACATTCCCAAGTGACAATTTATCAGACTTAAAATTATTTGTTCTGATGCCCAACAATATGAGAACTCCAGGCAGGATATGGTCCGGAGATTCAAATGTAGGTGTTATAAACCAGGGGTTATCACCATGGCTTGTCATAAGGTATCATGTAAAGATAGGTCTGATCTTATGATATATCAGGACAAACCTAAAACTAATTTCTCTCAACCCAGGTTTGTTACCACATATGGTCGCAACAGTGACATGTTTTGTCAGGTTATTCATCAGAATTGAAACATATTAATGTCTGATGACAAACTGGGACTAGTCATTCAGAACAGATGCCACTTTGTTATCAGAAGAGGAAAAACAGTGGGGACACATTTAAATCATTATAAACAGAGGTTGAATAAGGTTAGGGGTTTAACACAGTCTACACTGACAGGCGAGGCCATCATTGGATGTTTTCCATATGGTCACTGTGTTCACTGCAACAGAATTAATAAAATCAAGAGGTTCAATACTCGGAACACAAGTAGAGTTTATGACATCAACTTTTTTGCTAACTGATCCTTGGATTGGGTGATATATCTTGCCACGTGTTCCTCTGGGGCCTTTTATGTGGGCCAAACCTCTAAGACATTTAGGTTTTGGGTCACCCAGCACTTATGTGACATTAAACACAAAAGGATCACAAATGCCCGATATAAACATTGTGTAACACATCCATCTGCTGCTTATAAATTCACTATTATAGACATAATTTCAGGAAAAAGGAATAACTCTATTGGTTGGCACACTATATTAGATAATAAAGAAAAAAAATGGATTGTTAGACTGGGGGGATTATTCCCACCTGGACTTAATGGATTATTATGATCAACTTATGGGATGCCTGATTACTAAATGTGGTTAATATGTATTTGTGGTATTGGTGACTATTTTACTTGACACTGAAGAAGGCTTTGGTCTAACAGCTGAAACCAGTTTGTCTTGCTTCTACTCCATTAAAGAGTACATTGGTTTATTTCACTCTGGTGTGCTGGCTACTGTTTTTTGAAAGATTTGTATGCAGACAGGACA
>NC_056746.1:1402993395-1402995895 GCF_019279795.1 Protopterus annectens | reverse complement strand
AAACAATACCTGTGTTTGGGTGATTGCCCCCATTGATTCATTGATTTTTTTTTTTTTGGCTTTGTCTCTGATTCTTTTATTTTATTTATTTATTTATTTTTATGTTCAAAGTTTTTTATTGATTTTTAAAACAATCATTTAAACGACAAAATAGTAAACTATATACACAATTTACCAAGGCCTCAAGCACTGTATGTAAAAATAAAGAAAAAAGGAAGAGAAACAAAGGGAACAAGCAATATAAAATGTAAAGTAGGGTACAATGGTAATTCATTCATACTTCCAGTATGATTAATTAGTTGAAGATATATCTGAATTCAATGACTGAATAAGAGATACAACTTTTGTCCAAGGATTACCAGTCCATTTTCTTGGGTATATTCTTGATTCTTTAACTTTTCTTTCCATTGATGTTACTTCAACCAAAAGGATCATGAAATCTTGTAAGGGTGGAATGGAGGAAGATTTCCATCGTCTTGTAATACATTTTTTGGCTACTGCTAAAATTGTCCAAAGAAGATATTTATTTTTGTTATTTAATACAATGGATTCATTTACATTCAGAAAAATTAAAGGTTTTGATAATATAAAAGAATCAGTGAAGATGGCTTGGAGAAAATTTTCAATAGTATTCCACAATTTCTTAATGTGAGAACAATAATAAAAAGTGTGAGACCAATCAGCCTTACACTCTAGAGAGCATCTCCAACATATCACCTGTCCAGAAGAGTTAAATTTAGCAATTTTATTAGGGGTGTAAAAACTTCTATGTAGAAATTTCTCTGATTCTTGAGTATAGATGTTGAAGGGTATGCCCAAACGTTAAGCACTTTTATCTAAAGCACCTTTGAAGACTTCCTTAATGTATTGGACAAACATGAAACTGTAATGTCTGCTAATGTGCTGGCTGAAAGTTCTTAACTTTTAAACTTTCTTAATGGACATAGGGCAATCACAACAATGGCATTTAGTTTCACAGCATATCATTTTACTGCTTGCCCTTTTTATTGTCCCATGAGTTAATGAATGACCATTCTGCTTGAAGGGAATTTGCATTATCCGTGGGCATAGGCCACTCTACCCACGCTGCAATCATCAGTGGACATAGTCTGCCAGACATTATTGTTGTCAATGATGAGATCAGGGAAATTAATCCCAAAACGAAGGGAGGCCCAATACAGATGCCTGAGGAGAGATAGTGGTCATCTTTTCTTTAACTGAGGTAGCATCACCAAGCCAAACAACATCTGTTTTGTCCTTGAGTCAGTTTGCAATCTATCCATATGCCTAAGGCTACTAGCAAGTTGTGATTTCCATCATGTGATATGACATCTAATGCTTTTGCTAGATCTAGGCAGAATGAGTAGTATGACCATTGTCCATGGCTAGTGTGGACTTTTTGATGACAATGACAAGATTGCAGAGACATTCCCTACACTTAGCAAATCTAAACTTTGTGGGTCAAATTCTCAATGCCTTGGTTTATAAAGTCAATCATGATGATTTCTGGGGCTCTGCAAACAAGACTAGTAAGGCTTATAGATATGTAGTTTCTTGGTCAGTGATTGGGTCACCCTTATGAAGTGGCATAAACATCACAATGTGCCATTGATCAGGAACATTGCCTGTGACAAGGCTTAGTCTGAACAACTAAGGCTTTCCAATTTCAAAAGTGCACTGTTCAGTCACTTCTCTTCCATGTGGATTTGTAACTGCTGAATTCCCTCCTCAGACATTACCTAAACTTGAGTCTATCCAATTGTTTGCTCACAATTTCCTTTCTTACTTTTAAACTACCAAATGAAAGCTTCATCCAACACCCCCTCTTCTCATCTTTTGACTCCTTCCTCCTTCTCCCACTCTTCACTCACTAGTCTACACTCTCCCTCTGCTCTACCAAATTTCCTTCTCCTGTATTGCGTGACTGTCAACTAACTTTTGCTATACCCCACACACCTCCTTCTCTGACTTCACGACATCTCATTTCCTTACCCTTATGCCATCATAAACCCACAATAACCTTTACTTCCATGTTTCCCTTCTTGATCAAATAAAGTTTCACTGGATATACTCCTTTTCTTTTGAGTATAACAGCTTGTTATTCTCTATTGCCAAACACTACTGTATTATAATTTGCACGTTGTACTAGATTTCTTTATTCTTACCTCTATGCTTTCACACTAACATTTACTTCCATGTCCTCGCTACGTTATCAAATAACGTTTCAATTGATATACTCCTTTACTTTTGAGTATAGCAGTTTGTTATTCTCTGTTGCCAAACACCACTGTATTATGCTTTGTATAATGTACTAAATTTTTATTGAATCATACTTTATAATATGTCATTTTTCTTTTCAGTTTCCCAATAAGTTTATCTATCTTCTGTAATTTTATATTCTATTTTCAAGATACTTCTTATGTAAAAAATATGTTTTAATTTTGTTTTGTATTCTATGTATGTTCCCTGCAGCTTTTTTTCCTGGACCTCCACTGAAAAT
>NC_056746.1:1402850895-1402988395 GCF_019279795.1 Protopterus annectens | reverse complement strand
CAACGTTCTTGGGTGTTTATATCACAGAGAACTTATCCTGGTCAGTCCATGTATCCAGCACAGTCAAAAAAGCTCAGCAATACCTGCACTTTCTAATGAAACTTAGGATGGCAAAATTACCAGGCTCCATACTTCAGACCTTTTATAGGGGCACCATTGAATGTGCCCTGACCAACAGCATTGCAGTCTGGTATGGGAGCTGTAACAATCAGGATCAGAAGGCTCTCAAGAGAGTTGTAAGGGCTGGAGAAAGAATCATTGGCACCTCCCTTACACCTCTGGAAGATCTACACAAATGCCAGTGCATTAACAGGTCCATAAAGATTTCCAGCGATCCAACGCATCCTGCCAATGGTCTGTACACTCACCTGTTCTCAGGCAGGAGAGACAGAAGCCTGCATTGTAAGACCAGCAGACTAAAATACAGTTTCTTTCAGCTCTCCATTAGACTGTGGAATTCTTGGGAAAAACTAATCATGATGTCTATTACATAACTAGCCTATGGATGTGCAATAACTAAGTGCAATACTAAGGTAGCTCACCTACACACTGAAGGACTGTGCAATATACAAACTGTGCAATAATTCAGTCTAATCATAGATGTGCTGCTATTGCTTCAATTTTACTTTGACAATATTACCTTCATATTGTTTCTTGTCTTCCTTTTCTCCTGTTCTGGGATGGGCGTGGGTCACTGCTTTCCTACTTTACTTACTATTTGCTACTTATTAAATTTCTATTGTGACATTTTACTAATTTTTCTCTGTCTGTATGTACAACTCTTTCCTGCATTGAGAATGAAGCATTGTAATTTTTGTTCAGCTACACTGCTGTATAGTTCTGAATGACAATAAAATGTTCTTTGACTTTGACTTTGATTTGGCTGAACTTCCTTTCTTTTTCTTTCTTTCCTTTTAATATTTGAATTATGTTAAGTCATTAACTCTAAATTCTATCTGTTATATAGCTAACACAGCTGCATTTCACATTATAAATGGCACCAACGTTTAACCCCTTCATCCATATTCTAATTCCGCTGTCACATAATTTAAGATATAGCACCTCTGATTTCTAACAAGCTGGAAGGAGCATGCAACTTTCAGGCTGGAAAATAAAAAAGTTGATTGTTTAAAACTGATCATTCATATTGCAGAGTAGGATATAGTACATGGTGTAGATGGCAGTCAACAGAGTGACCACTGAGTTTAATTCATCTGTTACTGAAACACAAATTTATATGACAGATCCTGTCCTCTTAACTTACATACTCTGCCCATTTATTTCTCATCCGTTTATAAGCTTTCGCCTATATATAATCCATTATTTATCTCCACCCCCCCACCCCCCTACATTACTGAAATGCACTGTAGATTTGGAATTAACAACCTTTCGTGGAAGGTGGTTTCAGTGATCCATCATCCTTTCACTGTTTCCCTGAAAAACAAGTTGTTCCTGATTCCCACAGGCCCATCTACCATGTATATTCAATGTGTGCCCCAGTGTGTATACATCTCTCTGCCATTCTCCTTTTGAATTAAAGTACCCACTCAAAAGGCATTGATTAAAATAAAGTTATAAAACACTTCTGTTCTGTACTGCTCCATTCCCCACTGATATCTGACTGCTAACTGCTACCACATGTATATTAGGTTGCTCTAACAATTTTATTAAATCCTAGCATCATTCTGGTGCTAATGGGTTACTAGGAAATATAGCCTTCTTTCTCAAGTCTGAACTTATTACAGATTAAGAGAATATAGTACACATATATAAAAGTAAGTGATAGTACTTTGTTAAAACTAAGTGCATAGTACTTTGTTAAAACTAAGTGCACAGTTTCATATGTGATAGACAGGAATGGTATTTCAGCAAGTCTTCCAATACATATTTATTGCATATTCCATTAAACAATGAAATGTCCCAAATTCACATTAAAAAAGTTAGATGTTTGGTTGTAATATACACTGATATATGATTAGTATATAAAAATGCTTGTTCCTCTATATCTCTTATGCTTTGTTTCCCAGAGAAACATTTCCACATGTTTATCTCTGTACAACTAGAAAACAACATACTAAAACCTCAAAACATCTGTTTTGGCGTAATAACATTACTTGAAAAACATCTGCTGTGATGTATCACTGTTGTTTTTGTGTTCTGTGCACATTTCCATATGATGATATCTTGAGCTGCTAAGCTGGTTCCCATAAATGGTCTTGAAATGACAAATCTGTGTCAATAATAAAGAGAGCAATTCATAAAAATCCCTGCTTCTCTACCACCTTAAATCACTCACAAGCAACCACAATTTCAGAGCTATAAATGACTAACATCACAGCAATCTTATTGTCCCTTTTACTCTTACCAAATGTTCATCCTTGATCCGGACAAGGGCATGAACGAGCTTGCACTCATTTTCTGTATGTGTTTGTGGTAGTATAAAACAGGCTGTCAAAAAGATATTTAGTATACTTAGGCTCATTCTGAAATAATTAACTCACATTTAAATTAGCAAAAGCATTTATCAAGATGTGCTGATTATCTGTAAATACAGTTGACATATTTATGAAACATAATTTTTGTTCAGATAAGTATAAAACAGCCCACCCTATATCACAGACATCATTGAATTAGTTGCCAGCACCCCTTCCTCCCCAAGTCAGCAGATCAATAACCTTATGCATGGCCCCACACAGTCAGTCATGGATTTTGATCCTACATGTTGTGAAGGAAGAAAGCTCCAACTTACAACCACCTTTTCGTAGAAATAATCTTTTTTGTTTCCCTTCAGCAGCTTTCCTTGTCCCCTAAGTTTATTCTTCTCAAATATGTTATTTTTATTTACTTATGTTTTGACAGGTTGTACCAAATTAGACTGCATGGATCCCTATGAGATACATATCTTCATTTGTTGTTCTTAGGTCTATATTAGATAATCGAACTTTCAAACGTTTGACTGTGATATGGTCGACACCATATGATCGAACTTTTAAAAGTTTGAAAATCTAATAAAAAAAATAAACTACACAAATAACCTACCCGAATGTTTTAAGCCCACCCCCCCCCCGCTCTTTAACTATACCAACTCCAAGATCACACTACAGTGCTGAAAAGGCAAATCACTACAGAATTAATATAATGTCCACAATTTACAGCAGAGATCCAAGGAAAAATACTCCACCCATAAAGAATGCTCTAGACATCATTTTTTTTAAAATACAGATTAGCAGCAATCATTAAAATATTAAAAGTAAACATTAAAAAAGATAAGCATTCACATGTTTAAATGTTGTTGCCATTATCTTAATTGACTCTAATTCATCTGTATCATCATGCTGATGAGGGCTTTGGAGCTATGTATGCTAATCATATTTTTCCAAAACACATGCAACATTCCACAAAATCTTGTTCCTGATTTCCAGTGTTGTTTCTTTCCATTATCATCATGACATCATGTGACATGTTCATTCCGTTTGCTTTTGTCTTTCATTACTGCTCTGCCACCCTCTTCTATGAGGGTATTGTTTTCCAGCAGCTATGTTTAAAAAATATATAATTTTGTATTTCTGCCATTAAATGAACTATGCCAGATTTACACAGTTCCTTCCTTTGTGCCAAGGTTTTTAATGTCTATTTTGAATCACCCACATTGCATAATTTGATGTTGTTAACAAAATTACTAATTCATTTATTTCAAAAATCCTGACAAATACTGAGCCCAGCATTAAATCCTATGGACTACATCATATACAACAGCTCTGCATGATCCACAAAGGCCAGTTCTCATAAGGGCAAGAATATATGCACCTATGCACCTGAAGGGCCCTGATATGCAGTTGGTATTCAAAATGGGGTTCAAAGCATAGTCCATTATTTGAATATGATGAAACTTCTGGAACAATCTGAAAAGCCAGGTGATAGATTACAAGTGCAGATAACAGAAACAAAGGCTGAGGTTCTGCACCTGATGGCCCAGTAATCATGATGAGTTGCTGAGCATAGCACAGCATAACTGGGCAGGTACATTGTGATTACTATTGCATCTGTTCGGCAGAAGCCGTTATTTTGCAAAGAGGTGTAATGACATATTTGGATGGCCAGTACAGTGCACACTAGCATGCTGCCTCAACCATACTTGACCCATCCATCACATGCTGACATGATGACATCCTGACTGGTGAAAGCAGTCCAAACAGCTGATAACTACCATTAGCTTATATGCTATTTGGCCATCCACCACTGACAAGATCTTTGAGCTTTTTATCTTAAGGAATCACTGTTTTCCAAGAATTTAGAGGAGCATACAGCACAAACATCTGAATGTTTTAGCTCAGTAAGCAGTTTGCAACTGTAACTAGCACCAGACATGACAGTATCTATAGACGATTAGTTGTATGGCTGCATCCTCTACCACCATGACAGTTATGCTCTCCAGCATTTTGAAATGCTTATCTGATATGATAGCAAACAAGCCACATAATATACAGCCCATTTGTTGGTTAGCACACAATGTACATAAATATTCTGCTCAACTCTTGTGTATTATAGGTCAGCAGATATTTTATGTTTTTTTCCATCAGCAAACATTCCAGCATTTCGTTCAACTAAAATCAAACTGGTTTGTGAGTAGCTCCTACTCTTCATTCCACTCATTTTAAGGTAACAAAAATATCATTCACCAACATGAACTTTTCCTTTATACTATGTTTTATTTAAAAAATATACATGGTTAGTTAATGGGTTTATCATTTCTCCTTCCACTTATTAAAGACTAGTAATCTGGGCGTCATGAATACCAGTTGTAAACAACATGGATCAGACCCCTTATCCTGCATACTATTACTGCCTTTTCATTAAGTATTCCTTTATTTCTTTTATGAACACTGAGGAAAGTATTTTGCTATAATCCCTACTTTTTGCCATTACGTTCCATCCTGGGCATCATCTTGTTTTCCAATACTGTTGCTTCTCCCTTTGCCTCCATTGTTTATTTTTAGACCAGCGCATTCTTTTTGCATCCATATCAGTAGCTAGGGTTACTTTCTAATCAGACAGTGCACAGGCCTACACACACATATATATATATATATATATATATATATATATATATATATATATATATATATATATATATATATATATATATATACATATATATACATATATATATATATATATATATATATATATACAAACAAAAAAGATGGGATGGACTAGCATTTTTCTTCAGTTTAGGTCTTTAGTTTCCTGGCTGGTCTTCTTGCTTTTTTCTTTTACACCTGAATATTTTACTTGCCATAGTCTTTGCATAATTCCTTTATACGTCTTTGAATATTATCTGATTTTCCACTCCCTTTAATACCACCATGTTTCTTCTTTCCTTTAGATGAAGAATTGTTTCATATTTGGGCTTTTAACATTGGTGTTAGCATTTTTTTTCTGTATATCAGTTTTGGTACGTAATGTTAATTTTTCCACCCCAGTTTTGTTTGGCTTACATTTTTATCTAAGCCGATGATAAGTCATGCCATTTGGTGATTGGTTATGCCTGAACATTTTCTAAAGTTCTGATATGGAATGCTCTGTTCATTTTTGATAACACCAGTATTAAAATTACCTTGCCTTCTGTAAACTTGAGAATAAACAATCTGAGTTCAAGTCCTTGGATCATATCAGTAAATATTGTACTGTTTTTGTGTGACTGCAAAAATGTTTTTCAATTTACATTTTAAATACTAGAGTACCTCATCAACAAATGATGCTAGTGTTTGTTTAACTAAAAAAATGTTTAACTAAAAAAAAAGTTTCTAGTCTCCCACCAGGACACAAGTGCTCTTCAGCAGTTACATTCTGCTTGCCGAGCACACTCAAGCAAATCTGCAGTCTGCGGCTAACACTCCACCCATACAGTATAAGAAGGAATCAGTACTGCAAATTAAACAAGGATATACATTTTGAGCCTCAAGAGCAGGAGCACACTCAAGCAAATCTGCAGTCTGCGGCTACCACTCCACCCATACAGTATAAGAAGGAATCAGTACTGCAAACTAAACAAGGATATACATTTTGAGCCTCAAGAGCAGGAGCACATGCAAGCAAATCTGCAGTCTGCGGCTACCGCTCCACCCATACAGTATAAGAAGGAATCAGTACTGCAAACTAAACAAGGATATACATTTTGAGCCTCAAGAGCAGGGTCAGTCCATCCAGGCATTCTACTTGTATGTTTTATGAGAGTGAAGCTGTTACATTAGCAGTATTTCTTAGTAGTTCTCAGCTTGCTAATAAAACTGACTGTTGTAGCCTTGTGTCCTCCCCTCCCCTCCCCCCCGCTAGTACAGTAATCCCAACTGTCCAATAGACAGTATACATTTAATTCACATCCCTGTGACTAAATTAACCATCAAGCAGCCCTCTCAGTGCTTTCTGCCTTAGTTTGTATCCCTTGGAGGCCCACCTGTTTATTTGCATCTCTATACATTTTCCTTCATTGCTAATGTATCTCCCTACTCTAATCTGTGCACAAACTGGTTACTAATCAGCAAGTCAATGTAAAGACACACTCCCAACCTTAGTAAACTTTGCTGTCTCTTCTCTCCTTCACTTTACAGGTAGTTTGAATTATTACTTACCCCTTCTGAGGCCTTCACTGATTTCCACTGATTGCCTCTCTGGTTTCTTTGCATTTCACCTGGTTTACACCACTTGTGCTACCCCCCCCCCCAAATACAAAATCTATATTAGAATCCTGCTGAGCATGGAGCCATCTTTAAGTTTCTAGTCTCCCACCAGGACACAAGTGCTCTTCAACAAGTACATTCTGCTTGCCAGTAAGACATTAGACCTCAGGAATTTGTTTAAAGTGTTCAGATTTGTAAAGTAATACGTACTTTTTTCTCTTGTCTTGGTTGGCTCTGCCCCGCTCCATTCGCCCTCACTAACGCTCGGACTCTCTCTGCTCCCCTGCCCTGCCCCCTATTCCCTCCCACCCCCACTACCTCTACATTTATAGTAATCACAGCCACACCTACAGCTCACACTCACATCACCTCCACCAATCACAGCTCATCAAGTCGTATCACATTATACCACACCAACTTGCTCCACACAAAATACTCCCAATAACTCTCATTCCCACTAGGCATTTTTTACATCACCCACACTATTTCCCCATCCACATATAGTGCAACCCTATAATTCCTATTCAGAACCCCCCACCTTGAAACAATTTAAACTTTATAACCATGACTATCACACAACTAAGTCTAGTCTGTCTTCTCAGAATTCTTTACAACACCACAAGTTATCACTCTAGCAATATCCCTAAACTTAGTAGCACAACACTACATTATGCACTCTTGCATACAGACACCACACATTATAATAATATCTGCCCACAGTTATTCAAGAACTACATAACGGAACAATTCAGAACTAAACACATATGCTCTCATTCCTACTCCAAAAAAACACAATACTTTTTCACACTCCTCACCAAACTTCAACATCTGTATAACCATTTTAACTCCAGGCTCACCATAAGTGGGGATATCCACCCCAACCCAGGCCCAAATCCATCCTGTCCAACACAAACTGCTCCAACACAACTGTCAGAACACACCACCCCTACTTTCTTCATCCCTGGGCAAATCAACAACAGCAGCAAAACCAACCATCTTTTAATGCTAAATATTAATATTAGAAGTATCAAAAATAAAATAGCTGAACTCCAGGCCACAACAGCACATTACTCCCCAGACATAGTTGCTTTAACAGAAACCTGGCTGAATAAAAACATAGCTAACTCAGAAGTTCTCCCTACCGGCTACAATATCATTAGACAAGACAGACCACTTCGTAAAGGGGGTGGAACTGTCTTTCTGCACAAGTCCAACGTAACTGTCCGTCAATTACCAAACTCCTACCCCTCTCCCCATAATAGGGACATACTTATCTCACAACTTCAACTTCATCCTAAAAAGGTCATCACCATAATTGTGATCTATATTCCACCTGGTAATACACCTGCTAGCCTTGAAGACTTCTTATCCTGGTGTTCTTCCACATACTCACAAGAAACCCTTATTCTGGGGGACTTCAACCTAGATTGGTTCACCTGTATATCAGAACCACCAAGTAATCTAATAAATCTCCATGGCTACCAGCAGCTAGTCCAAATTCCAACTAGATGTGATAAAAAATCTAAAAGGGAATCCATCCTTGACTGGGTCCTAACTAACAACCCCACATTGTACCCTCACATAGGCAGTCTCCCAGACACCTTAAGTGACCACAACATAATATACTTTATACGTAGTAGAACAATAATATGCAAAACCACTAACTATATATCCACTAGAAACACAAAAAAATTCTCTCCTGAGGTCCTCAACACTTTACTCTCTAACTGTGACTGGACCCCCCTAAAAACCCTCCCACTTGACCAGGCTGTAGCATATTTCAAGAAAACATTTCTACAACACCTAGACACTTTCGCTCCATTGCACAAAATCAAGGTTAGAACCTCTACAAACCCCTGGCTTAGTAAAGAAACCAAACAAATCCTCAAGTCCAGAGACACTGCCTGGCTTTACTATAAAAAAAACAAAGAAACCCAAAGCATAACTAAGTACCAAGAACTGCGCAACCATGCAAAGAAATGTATTAGGCTGGACAAAAAATCCTACTACACAACATTACAAACTAAATACCAACACAACCCGCAAAAATTTTGGAAAAATGTAAACCAGCTAATAAAATCCACCCAAAAGGCTACCCCCAAACCAACCACCCCTGACACTAAAGTTCCCATCGAAACACAATTGAACTCCCACTTTGTGAACTCAATTCTATCCTTAGTATCACTGGACAGTTCCTTCCTCACTATCCCCCCAACACAAATAACACTAATACAAGCTTTACCCTCAAAACAGTTTCCACCACTTCAATCAAAAGCATGCTCTCCAAACTAAAAACCTCATCAACAGCAGCTGACCTACTCCCCAGCTAATTTTTGAAACTCACAGCAGATGCTATTGCTATCCCAGTCTTCACTGTCATAAACAGATCAATTGTTGAAAACTATGTGCCCAAACTCTGGAAAATATCCTATGTTACACCCAAACATAAAGGCGGGACCTCCACTGAACTTAATAACTACAGACCCATTGCTTTACTCTCCCCCCTGGCCAAAATCCTAGAAAAATGCATCCATACCCAGATGCTAAACTATCTCCTAGACAGCAACATCCTGTCACCTACTCAGCATGGTTTCAGAACTGCCCATAGTACCACTACAGCCCTCCTCTGCTTCAGAGACACAGTAAACCATCTCAAAAATGAAGGCCTACAAGTGTCAACTCTTTTTTTGGATATGCCCAAAGCATTTGGCACAGTCTCACACCAAATCCTGCTAAACAAACTAAACCAATATAATCTATCAAATTCAATTCTTACCTGGTTCCAAAGCTACTTAACTGACAGGTACCAAGCTGTGAAATGGGAAAATTCTCTCTCTCTTCAGCTGCCCATAACTATAGGAGTCCCACAGGGTTCTATCTTAGGACCACTACTATTCACAGTCTTCACAAATGACCTCCATACCTCCACACAGCATGCATCTATAATTCAGTATGCAGATGACACTACCTTAATCTGTGCTGCACAAAACATTCCCACCCTCCTGCAAACAACTCAACTAGCATTCTCTGACGTTGAAAACTACCTTACCAAAGCCCAACTTATCCTCAATCCAAAGAAAACTCACCTTATGATTATAACCAGTTCTAACAAAAACACTAACAGTCAATTCACTATATACTCCACAAATGCTACTCCAATTGCTCCAGTGGCACAGGCTAAGCTATTGGGAATAACCACAGACTCCCACCTAAAATTTGATAGTTATCTCAACTTAACTATTAAAAAAGTACATGCCAAACTGGGGTCACTCTACCATATCAAACCATTTCTTACCAACAACACAATATCAGCCATTGCTCGCTCCCAACTTCTATCCACCCTACTCTATGCATCTCCCATTCTGACTAATCTCAACAAAACTGAACTAAGCAAAATGGAAGCCTGCTCTAACAGAATTGCCCGCTTTGCTGCAAATTGCTCATATAGAACTCATCACTGTACTGCTTTGAGACAGCTCCACTGGCTTGAACTGCCCAACCTCCTAACCTACAATCAGCTCTGCCTCTGTCATTCTATCTATTACCTCCCCAATAAGTGTCCTGCCCTTAAAAACCTAGTACAACATCACTCAGCCAAAAGGCCTCTTAGATCATCAAGCAAATTACTACTAGAAGTCACCAACAGCTACAATAGATTTGGAGATGCACTATATAGTAGGTCAGTGGCTAAAAAATGGAACTCTGTCCCTACTAGCATTCAAAACACATCATCCAAAGCCTCCTTTAAAGACCTCATCAGGCAACATCTCAAGCAAAGTTGGCAGTGCCATGATTGCTCCCCAGGCTAGTGAAAGCGGATAACATATACATACTAAATCTAGAGCACTTGATAACAGTTTTCAATCTTACTCACAAACACTGGCTAATCTACAATGTATGTACTGTACCTGTGTACTATGTATGTATTCTACCTATGTTCCAAATTTCAGCTGTACACCACAAATCTATTAATTACCTTTATTTTTAAAATTAATATTTTTTGTTTGTTCTCTCCACTGTAACTGTTTATGTGCTGCATACCACTGTAAAAACATATGTCTCTTGTAATTTGTGTGTATACTGACCATGTCTAAATAACTAAATGTGTCTGTAATTTTTCTTTGTGGAGCTTTTCTCCCTGGGCTTCTGCTGAAAAAGGGCCTTTTTGGCTAAGTCATACACCCCCGGTTAACAAATGTAAAATAAAATAAATAAATAAATAAAATAAATGTCTCTTGTATTTTTGTCTCTTTTATGATCAAGTCAAATATACCCCATACGATATATTCTGTCATGTTTGCTTTCTGACAACGTTGCCTTCTGTCCCCTTTGTTACTTCTAAGCTTGATTGCTTTCACACCAGTTGCCATAAAGTGGGCTATAGATATTTTTTCATCTATCCATTTTCCCCTATAAGCTGTTTCCTTAGTATGTGTCATTTCTGTTACAGCTCCTGGGCTAATAGCTCTGATACTGCCACTATCCCAGTGCATTCTTTTTGCACCCATATCATGAGCTATGATTATTTTCTGCCCAGACAGTGTGCTGGCCCCCATATTTCTACCGATTTTTCCATTTCTCAACCAAATTATTACTGTATCTGTATATGTACAGCATCATCAGTTTTCCTGTTCTGTGTATCTATTTCACAATCCCCCAGCACAGCTAGGGTGAAGCGAAGGGGTTATGTGCTCATGGCATAAGATATTAGAGATGCCATTGGCTAGTGATGATCAGCAGGTTGTAGTGGCATGTGCCCGTGGCATAAGATGTTAGAGATGTCATTGGCTAGTGATGACGTTGCAGTGGAATGTGCCCATGGCATAAGATGTTAGAGATGCCATTGGCTAGTGATGATCAGCAGGTAGTAGTGGCAAGTGCTCATGGCATAAGATGTTAGAGATGCCACCACCCAGTGATGATCAGTAGGTAGTAGTGATGAAAGTGATGTCATTCACTTCTTATTTTGGTTCTTAAAACAAAAAGTAAAAAGGACTGTAGCACTTGCTTCATTGCACCATCTGTGGTATAAGCTACATCAGTTTTCTGCAATTGTTAAAAGTTAAATAATTTATTTTTATTTTTTTTTCATTTTTCATTTTTTTTTTTTTGTTCCTAAAGTTGATCTGGGAAGAATGGAACTGTTACTTGGCTCTTGCTGTTCCTCTATTAGAGTGAGGCATGGACCTTCTTTTTCTTTTGTTTCCCTCATCTTATAGTTAAGGGTCAGCAGATCATGGAGTGGCACTGAGAACTAGATGAGCCAGCCATGGTTCTATCACAGTCCTAAGGATTTTTTTTCTTATTCCCTCCTTTTTCTTGGATTGTAATACAACTGAGGCTTCTCTGTATGTTCACATTTAAAATGCTAAATAGTAAAATGTTGAGGCCTGAAACAAAGATAATTCATACCACTCTTAATTACATATGATACTGTCTTCTTTTTCTGCACTGCAAAATTCCTTAATATTCCACTTACAATTCACTGGTGATAATGCACTCACAAGAAAACTCAAGTTTACCTGGACAGCATAAAACTTAATGTGAGATACATTTGTAGAGGTGTACATTTTCCATTGTCACCCTTCCATGCCTGAACATTATTAGCCTAGTCTTCATTTTAATAACATATGGTGATAGCACTGGTGATACTGCAGTCCCTGTCCTTGGCAGACAGTTATGTAAGATCTGGACAGCTCTGCCTTGAAATATCTCTTAGGAGGTAATAGTTCCAGATAACTAGTTAATAAGTTATTGTTTTTGTTTTTCAATGAATGCTGCAAGGCACTGACTTTAATGCTTAAATTGTTTGAGTAAATATGTCTGTGTGTCTTAACCCATGTTTTATAAGACTTTATCTTTTTTTTTTCTTTTTTCTTCCCCCTGGTATTCTGAAGCTGGGTGGTAGCACTATGGACCCATATATTCCTGCCATGGAATTCCAATCAGCACTCTTTTCCTCGATGAAAGAGTCAGTTAGTAGGGAGCTTGTTTGGTTCCTGGTCCAATGCAACAACTTACCCTTTACCCTCTCATTGGCACCTCCAGGTTCACATTCACTGCCTACTGAGAGGAAGCAAGCCTCCACATGCCCATTTATGCTCAGCTACACAGTGTGAGTGCCCGCACATGGCCATTTCATCTTAGCTACACAGTGCGAATGCCTCTGCATGACCATTTCTCCTTAGCTACACAGTACAATTCTACTATGGCAGCACTGACATACCCAGCTAGGAACTCCATTAAGGTACCACTTAGTGCTCCAAGTGCCACCCACGTGGAGTGGTAGAGATGTCTCTGCCTCTCTAGGATGTGTGAGAAGGAAATGACCACACACTCTAATTTTTTAACTTGATTCTCCTCATGAGATATACGCAAATGACCTCTTAATTGCACAAGAGTACCCATGACTTTTTACTTTTAAGCAGTGTCAATGGTACAACAGGTATCATACATGCCTTTGCTGCAAAAGGCCGTGGGTTCTATTTCCAGACCAGGTGACTGGATTGCTGGAACTGCTAGATCAGCATAAAGGGTGTGTTACTCTTTGGACGAGATGTTAAACTGAGATCCCATCTGCTTGTGTTAGTGGTTGATCAGGCATATGTGGAATATAGCATCTATTGAAAAGAATACCAGACGTTCCCCAATACCCTAGGCAACATCATTGGAAAGAGGCCACTAGCCTAATTGAACTATCCTGGCCAATAAAAGATAAAAAAAGTATGGCTTTATGGGTATATTCAGGCTTTAATTGACTAAAAAAAACACTCTATAAAGGAAGACCAACACTTGAAAAACCACTCTTGAAAGTAAGATCAATGTTTGGCCTTATTGGCCTGAATGTACCCATAGTCTGCCAGTACAGGAATGTTTAGTTAGGGCAAAGTGAAGATTCTAACTTGACTCTGTCTCTTTGGTAGGGTAGTAGAAGCGAATGTGTGACTACATTAACAGATCATTTAGCAGACAGTAGAACCTTAGTTTCAAGGCAGTTTTGAAAAATGTGAATAAGAGTGTTGAAGAGGGCTGTGCGCAAGAGATGCCCTTGCAATCTGACAGATTTGGAGCACTTTTGCAAGGAAGAGTGAGCAAATATTGCCAAGTCAAAATGTGCCAAGCTGATAGACTCCTACCCAAAAAGACTGAATGTTGTAATTAAATCAAAATGTGTTTTAACAAAGTATTAGTTTAAGAGTGTGCATGCTTATGCAACCAGCTTATTGTATGTTTTTTTTATTTTTTATATCTTTTCCCCTAACAGATTTGTTTGTTTTTCAATTGAATTGTCAAGGTTATAGGTCATATTAAAGGTGGGAAAAGTTTTGAAATGATTTATTGTGGTCTCATTTTTTTTTATATCACAAAAATCTGACATTTTAACAGGGGTGTGTAAAATTTTTGTATCCACTGTAAGTATTTTAAAGTGGAGTAGTTTTAAGGTTAATTGAATTGGGTTTTCTTATTGTTTTGAATTGCTGGATTTAAATTAGTCTAATAGTTAGAATAGAGAATAACATATTGGTACTTAATAGATACAATTAATTTATACTTATTTTATTTAATATTTTCAAGGTAAACATATTCCATGACACTCGGCACATATTTATGTTGCCATTAACTGTAGGGTCCTCTAAGAGGGTTGACATCATTTCTTTTATTTGCCTCAATATGACAAACTAGCTTTTAGCAAGGTTCAGAGCATTCCTCAAATCACTAATTGAAAGATATCTGTAAGTATATATGCCCGATGCAGTCCTTTCTTTGAGTAAAGGATAGTTATCTAGGTTAAGCATTGAGTTATTTAATTTAAAGCTTGGATTAAGGTAGATCGGTTGTGGAATTTTAAATGAACTTGTTAGGTTTAGTGAGGTGATTATTTTTTGCAAAATTATTATCTTGCTCTTTAAAATATTTATTTATTTTGATTCTCCCAGTGTTCACATTGCTAAGAAAGTGTAAAGTTTTAGGATTGCATTTATATTTAATTGCTTGATTATATCAAACTTTGACCCAAGTAGGACTTCAGTCACTCCTGGTTAGGCTATAATCAGAAATTGCTGTGATTCTACTAGAGTTTCTTATATCATAACAGAGTTTAAGGTCAGGGAGACCTAAACCACCAAGTCTTTTTTAGGATAAATACGTTTCTGTTAACTAATTCTAACCAGTTTGGGCACCCATAAGAATTTGGATACATTTGTATTTATATTTCTAAAAAATGTTTGGTATTATCATATTAGATGCTTTAAACTGAAATAATAGCTTCTGCTTCTGGCTTATTTCCGGTTAGGGGTCACCACAGCGGATCATCTGTCCGCTCATGATTGGCAGTGGAGTTTTACAGTGTCGAGTTGCCAGCCCGGTGCCCAACCTTCCACAGAAGGCACACACATGCACACACTCACACCTAGGGCCAATTTAGAGTGTCCAATCCACCTACTACATATCTTTGGGAGGAAGCTGGAGCACCTGGAGGAAACCCACGTGACCACAGGGAAGAAATGCATGCTCCGCACAGAAGGCACCCCAGCCAAGAATTGAACCAGAGAACCACATGCTGTGAGGCGGCAATGCTAACTGCTGCACCACCGTGGCTGCCCTTTAAATTGAAATAATAGCCCCAGTAATATATTCATTTTGATGATAGCCAACTTCAATAGCAAAGGAAATTTTAGTTTACTCTAAGAATATCTTGTTAAATAGTTGTCCATAATTTCATTAAGCTATTTTGGTAGAAGAAGCTGGAATCATGATAAAAGGATATACCCAAATGTTTTAATGAGTCATTTAATTTAATTTCAGTCTCTGGAAAGTAGTTGATTAAATTATAATTTGGGTTTAAAAAATAGAGGATTCAGTCAAATTTAGTTTATAATTAGAACATTTTGAAAATAAGTTAACAGAATGGAGAATTTTGGGTAAGTCATTGCTGGGTAAAGTGAAATGGAGGTTTAAATCATCAGCAAGGGCTGTTAAAGCAACCCTTATATTGTCTGTAATGAGAATGAAATGAAATTGTTTTTGTTTTATAAGAAGGAAGAGATACCCTGGGATTCATGAAGCTTGCGCCAGGCGCAGGTGTAGCGTAGGCGGTATAATGCCAAATATGGCCGCCGAGCGATTCAGGTATGATCCAATTCCACGTGCACTACCAGCGTACACCAGATCTGCACAGTTCTCGGCTCATGTATGCTAATCACCTCATGCACAGTAGTGCAGCATGCAAATGAAGGTACATAGCGATTCATGAAGTGGTGCAGCTGTAGTGTAAGCATACAGAAATGTAAACCAAAAAAAATGGTTTACATTTTTCCAAACAGAACATCGGATCCATGAAAGCAGACCAAACTTACGTATTACAAAGTTAACATATGTCAATGGCTAAATATACAGCCAATGGCATAAAAAAACATGCACAACACATAAAAAATAACATTTAATGTCATGGCCACACTAACACAAAGTAAAACCGCAGGGCATGTGTGCGCAAACAGGAACACAAGGAAAATATATACAGATGTCATAACATTGCAATGTAACACAAATCATGATTTCGCCATAATAGTCAATGGTAGGCATGCTACACCATAACCAAGGTGCAAGGGTTGCTAAGGGTCTGTGACAGTGTTCGGCACGGTAACTATGAATTAGTAGTCAATGCCATGCAAATGAGGCATGTAATACTGAATCGCAAATGTCCCGCCAGCATAAGGATGTACCATATGGTGCAGCAGTACAACACCGAGGAGTGGCCTGGAGGTATACATGACATCAGCAGATAGGTGTGCCACCGTAGCTGTAAGCACATTGGAGCATTGCTATTCCAGGTTGCCCATTGCTAAGCAAAGCCGCAGGATAGGGGTGTGGATGTAGCCATAGCTTTGCTTAGCTGAGAGCACACATGGTGACCGAAAGTGCATGTGTAAGTGGATGATATCGTGCTCAAAACCCGGTAAATGGCTGCGCGCAGCACGCACCACAGCTGAAACAGGAAGGTTATGGGAAGACAATAAGGAAATGCCGCAGTAGGGTAATTGGAGTACAACTGAGTAATTAACACCTATTAACTCACAGTGGGCCATTGACGGTAGCTAACAAGGCTGCTAGTAGCAACCTGCAGAACAGGATAGGGGAGGTGCTGGATTGCAAAGAAAAGAGAACTGTCACCGCAGAGCAAAGCAAACCTGCAGTAGATCAGCTATAGAACACATTTCGCAACACAATCCTGGGTTGGGAAAGTACAAAACAAGAAAGCAGGCTGCTGGATGCATGCCTGACAATGGGAGGGGAATCGTTATGAAAAGTGAAGGCAAGGGCAAGAGGTGATCCATGACAGCTAAGTGTAATTCAACACCAAAGGCACCACAATAGCAGTACCTGCGGTAAAACACATAAGTAAGATACCCTGCAGCTCTGATTGTACATACACACCCTATGACATCATCAGTTTCCAAAGCACAATAGTATAAAGTGTGAAGGCACCTCACACACACTCGTGTATTCCCAAACACTGCAACATCGGTGTAAACAGACAGGGAACTTTTACAATGTACTTGTTGGGAGCTGCCATAGCTGTGATTCATCACCATGTGTTGGAGACTGAAGGTGGTGTGGAGGATGATGCTGACAACCACCTCAGGTCCTGGAGGAGGAGAAGAGTGTTCAGACCAAGGGTAACCTACCAGGGGCTAAATGATCTGGAGATAGTAGTGCATTACAGGGTGGACAGGGACATCATAGAGCAAATTGCTGAGCTGTGCCGGCCACGCCTCAGAGCCAGAAACAACAGAGGGGAACCCATCCCAGTGGACATGAAGGTATGTGTAAGCTTGAGAATACTAGCCACAGGTACCTTTCAAAGGCCAACTGGAAATATCATGGGGATCTCACAGGCATCAGCATCCAGGGTACTCCACCAGTTCCTGGATGCCATGTTAACACATGCCAATGAGCATATATACTTCCCCCGAACTCAGAAGGAGTTGGCCAGCAATACGCGCCTCTTCCACCATGTGGCAGACTACCCGGAGGTACTGGATACAATAGACTGCACGCACATACATATAAAGTCACCACATGGTGAGCATGGTAGGTGCTACATAAACCACAAGGGATACCACTCCATCAACTGCCAGGTCATGTGCAATGCCTAGGGCATTATCACAGATGTGTGTGCTGGCAGCCCTGGAAGCTACCATGATTCCCACATCTGGCATGCCTCACAGCTGTACCAGGTATTTGTCAGGGGGGACATCCCATATGGCCACCTTGTGTGGGATGCTGGCTATGCACTGGAGCCGTGGATGATGACTCCCATCAGGAATGCACACACAACCATGCAAGAATGACATAATGAGGCACATGCACAAACCAGAATCATCATAGAGCATGTGTTTGGGATGCTGAAATCACAGTTCCATTGCTTGGACATATCTGGTGGAGACTTGCAGTACTGTCCAGGCACGTGTGCCCATATCTTCATAGTATGTGTCATGCTACATAATATGATCCTGCAGAAACAGCTGCAGCAGGGACATAATGGTGAAGGCCCTGACAGCCCACCACAATTGCCAAGGGCATCACAGGCACAGAGGGATTCTGACCACGAACACCCTGTGCCAGCCCCAGTAGGCAGACGGAGGCATGCCCAATATGCCCATGTTTTGGCAAAGAGGGAATGTATAGCACATACACTGACCATGTAGGCCTCTATTGACTGACACACTTCTCCACCTGTACACACAGTAAAATGAATGGCACACACACACACACGACCACCTGTAAATTGTCATGTATAGGTGGTCTACTGTGTGCATCCTACATAGGCAGCCATCAACTATTGCAGACACAACAGCTATTGGTACAAGGTAAGTCAACACCTGAACAGTAAATTAAGCTAACAGCATGTGTTGATACTGTATGTATAGGTTCCTAGGTACATCGGTAGGTACATGCCTAATTGTCAGAGGCCATGCATCAACCTAGCAAAAATGTGTCTGCTGTCGCCACCCCATTGATTAACTAACTGTCCCTCTGTGGAGTAGAGCCAATTGCGGGATCCCTGGGGTGTAACCATTGTTCCCCACCCACTCTGCAAGGATTCCCTGGTGTGCTAATGAGGGGCTCCATATAATGTAATCAGGGATTTAGTTCCAAAGCATGGGGAGTACCCATGACAGGTATCTGTCACCCCAGCATTCTCCAGTTATGGTTGTGGCAAGGTGTAGCACATTACAGTATGTGGCTCACTGTGACATGGATTCCCATAGCTGGAGCACATCCATTAAGCATCACTTGGGCATACCATTAATAGGTATCATCCATATGGAAACTAACTGAGTTACACATTTGTTTGCAGTATGGAGGAACAGCCATAGTACAGTCCACATACTAAACACCATAACACTTGTACATATCCCAGATGCCCCAGTGGTAAAGCCACTGACTGTCTTGTGCATGTTCTCAGTTCCACGACCTGCAAGGGCTGTTACGTAATTCTGATGTCCCGAATAATGGATGTTGGATGCAGGTCATTAGAGCACGTTTAAGCACATGTTAGCGGGCTTATGCGCCAGCAAGTGCCGGTAAGCGTCGTTTAAACATGATTACACAGATATGTGCAAAACAGGTCTAAGCTTTGCTGAATATCGCGCAGATCACGGGCAAAGCTGGCCAGAACCACTGAAATCTGCGTTATTCACCCTTTTACTAATAGTGCCTGCTCTGAGAGGTAAAACAACCACTGCCAGGAGTAGAACATGCAACCATGTACACAATCACCTACCACTAAGCTACCTGAGATGTACCAACAGCAGGTGTGTATTGTGACAGGTTAAAACACAAAAGGGCAGAGTTCGGGAAATAGTATACACAGCCATGTACCCAACAAAAGGTGTGTTCTCTCTCTCTCTCTCTATATATATGTATATATATATATATATATATATATATATATATATATATATATATATATATTTAAAATATAGAAATAGAAAGGGTGATAGAGAGATATATGTTAATATATATGGATATACATATATATGCAAATATATAGATAGGTTAACAACATGTACACAACCATGGAGGTACATATAAATAGGATACTACCAAATATCAAATGCTTTCCATACCGACAAGCGTAATCACGAGGCTTAAAGGCCGAAATACCACAGTACCGGAACACTAGAACCGCAAGTACTATTATCACGATGTTAAGGGACATTTAGTTAGTGCTTCTGGTGCTGCGGTCCAGGTAGGTACTGTGTTTAAGTGTGTTTCTGATTGCTGTAGTGTGTGTAAGTGTGTGTTCTGAGTTCAGTGTGTGTTTCCGTGGGACTATAATGTGTGTGTGTGTGTGTGTGTTTTCTTCGTCTGTCTGTTTGTGCTATCTCAGAGGTAGATTATTACAGTAGGTGTGGTGTGGGGGGCGTAGCCACCCACATGGGGTGTGTATGGGGGATGGCCACCTGGCCATACATAGTGTAGGATAGTTTGTTTGGATGTGATGGGTAGCAGTGTGTCTGTGTGTGCGTGTGTGTGTTCTGTGTTTGTGTTAGTTCCGGGAGTTTCACTGTCACGAGTTTGAGTGTTCAGTATTGTGGGGTTTGGGAGTCTGTGAACGGTAATGTGGTTGTTGGAAGAGTATGCGTTCCTAATTCCATGGGTATGCAGTATACAGCAGTTGAAGTCTTCAAATATGTGCACAAAATGGACCATAGCAATCACACATTCCGCCACGACCGAACGCTATGAACAAAGGATATGGAGACTATATTATAGCAATAACCCACGCCTGGGTGTGGGTAATGCTGGATTTACCCACGGTTGGTGTGGTTTGGTCATGAGGGCAATGTCCGAGTGGTCAAACAAAGACAACCGTGGGTAAATCCAGCATTACCCACACCAAGAAGTGGGTTATTGCTATTATACAATGACATTATTTAAGAAATAAAATAATTATTATTCTTAAATAATGGCATTGTATAATGCCTCCTTGCTGCCCTTTCACAGCTGTCTGTTATTCTGCGGCAGTTCTGATGTACTGTGCATGTGTATGCTTATGTAGTACATCAGAGCTGTGGGCAAAAGCAACAGAGAAAGCAAGATCTCCTTTGCTTTTTACAAAGTGTTTTGCTATGTTAAAGGAGCTTAACATAGCAAGACAGCTTTAAAAAAGCAACGGTGTACTGCGCATGCATATGCTTACACAGTACATCACAGCTGTGGGCAAAAGCAACAGAGAAAGCAAGATCTCCGTTGCTTTTTACAAAGTGTCTTGCTATGATAAAGGAGTTTAACATAGTGAGACAGCTTTAAAAAAAGCAATGGGGAATCTCCATTGCTTTTTAAAGCTGTCTTGCAATGTTAAACTCCTTTAACATAGCAAGACACTGTAAAAAGCAATGGAGATCTTGCTTTCTCCGTTGCTTTTGCCCATAGCTCTGATGTACTGCGTAAGCATACGCATGCTCAGTACATCAGAACTGCCGCAGAATAACAGACAGCTGCGGAAGGGCAGCAAGGAGGCATTATACAATGCCATTACTTAAGAAAAATAATTATTTTTCTTCTTAAATAATGTCATTGTATAATAGCAATAACCCACTTCTGGGTGTGGGTAATGCTGGATTTACCCACGGTTGTCTTTGTTTAGCCACTCAGGCTTCGCCCTCGTGAACAAACCACACCGACCATGAGGAAATTCACCATTACCCACACCCAGACATGGGTTATTGCTATAATACACTATTACAAATATGTACTATGGACATGAGCTAAATATAGGGTTACCACCTGTCCCACCTTGCAAGGGGCAGTCCCTCTATGTGCGGTAGTGTCCTGACCAAAATGAGTACAAATACTAATGTCCTACAATCTCGAGACGTTCTGCATGTTCCATAGTTAATGTAATCGTTGCATAAAATAGTCATCTGTATCTAAAATACCTACATGTAACAAGAAACAGGATAAGCAAGTAAACCGCTACAAGAATATAAGCTTTTATATAGGCAAATATGTAAAGTTCTATACTTTGTACTGACAGTGGGTATGTGTCGGCCTCCAAAATCCGATGTGTGTCCTGCAAATGTCCCACTATGGCCATTTGAAAAGGCGGTAACCCAAGCCAAAGAGGTACAGTCACCAACACAACTCCAATGAGTGCAAATATCTGTGACAGAAATACACGAGACAGCTTTCATGTAGCAACATTTCATTACATACCGATGTATTTCCGAAGGGATTGAAGGACCAACATCACCTGCATGCTATATAGAAACCAATTAACAATGGCTTAATGAATAAGCCTGCAATAACCATAGTATTACTCTACTAAATGATAGGTCTTCAATTAGGGAAGGAGCCCTCACACACGTATGGAATATGTATAAATGCAGTTCCTACACACCTTCATCTGCTATGTACACCCACCTACATCTCCCCCACACCCGAGACAATTGCAATACAGACTGTAATAACATCACAAATATCCACTCACTCTATGACATCTGCAGAAGTCTTAACATACCTTGTGAGAGACACACTATAATGGCCCTATGTGAAATCGTTGCTGTTGTACAATGGAACAGACGCCGATGTTACAGGGTTTATTTGCAATAATTCCGTATCAGATGGCTGATATAACAGCTACACTCACGTGTAGAACTACATCCTCTAGCCATTACACACAATCCACGGGGGCCATGAAGTTAAAATATCTCTGTGTCTCTCCATATAGCTGTTGCAATTCATCACACACAACACATCCAGGTCATCTTCTTCGAAGGTAGGGCAAAGGGACAACGGTCAAGTGGAGTATTCAGTTATACCCCACTGTTACCATGTAATTGGCTAATGGAGTAGCTGTACAGATGATGTGCATGTAATCATCTACTCTGGAACACCAATTGGTGGCAGGATACCACATGTTACTGGTATCTACGTATAAATGGATGGCTTGTCATACATTCAAACCGTATGTACATACAAGAAAACCGTTAAAACAGAAAAGGAATAGGACTGATATTATCGCCAACTCGGACTACTAAGAAGGTATGTAGAACACTCAGTATGTTAGGGTATGTAGTGCCTGTTCTGTATTAATGAAAGTGTACGCAATGCATACAGTGGGAAAAGGTATTATGTAGTGATGTATTGTTGAGCATAATAACGCTCGTAGAAATTGTGTGTACTGCTGTGTGCCACAAGGTAAACACTTCATACACCACAAGGGATGCTACATAAGGACTTTAAACACAACAATTGCACTCCAGCCACTGTCAGTGACAGGGTTTGTCCAACAAGTACGTGCCATAACAGGGGATAGTATATGTTGATATACTGTAAAAGTAGGCATATGTTTGGGCGTATAACTGAAAATAACATGTCTAAGGTGGTCCTGCTGTGCAAGTATGATTTGCATTGTGGGATATTGTTGCAAAATTGTGAAATGTACAGTATTGTAGGTAGATATGTCTAACATTTTACATAGCATTACTGTTATATTATGCAAATATCAGGTATGTATATTGGCATGTACAATACACAATAACAGGATACATATGACTTGTAGTCACCAGACAGTGTATCAGCATGATAGCTAATTGAAATGGAAGAGCTAGTCAATTATCCATGCACAAAGGACATGTAATAACTTCATAGGTTCATAGTTAGGTACTATGCTGTCTGGCCAAGTCCATTCGTAAGCCTAACTACAGTGTTTTCACTTGCGGCACCTCCCTAGGTTAGTGTCCTGTGCCTGTGAACAGCAGAGCCATTCATTTCCTGCACCTCTGTACAGCAGAGCCACTGCAGTGATCCCTGGTGTACATGTCTGTCTCCCATCTACCCATCGAGGTATCTCTTGAAGAGTGCTAGTGAGGATCCCTGCCTGAAGTACATAGGAAGCATGTTCCAAAGCATGGTGAGTGTCCGGGTCAGGAATGTATGCCTCCAGCATGTCCTAGTCATCGTTGCATTTAGGTACATATCCCAGAGCATGTGGCTCTCAGTGGCTTTTGCTTATGTGGAGCATATCCATCAATATTGTTTTGGACATGGGCCTTGTATGTTCAGCAGAGATTAACTCTGAGTATGCAGTATGCAAATGAGTACAGTTGGGGTTTCTGTAGTTGGGCTGCATATGTCATCCTTTGGAGGTCAGTAATCCTCTTGGTGTGGTAATGTTGTGGTATTTAAAGCCATTGCTGTTGTCTCATAAGGTACATCCCAAATGGGGTGTTGTACCCTTTAATGTGTTTCATAAGTCATGAGTAGAGAGGTACAATGGCTGCCTTTGTTCTGGCTACAAACCCATTAGAGATTAGGGTCGCCACGTAGAAGGATATCCACACCACCTTGGCAATATGGTTATCAAAAGAGTGGATGCTATCTACTTTGGTTCTAAGATCCCTTATTATGTCTTATGTATGTAGGGGACTACTACCTATGGGATAGCCCGCGGGTGATTGGTGTAATCCAAAGGGGATTTCTATGCACCTTGTGGAATGCAGCTTGAGGCCATGTTATTGACACCAGGTATCCGTCCCAATGACACCCTTATGGAGGGTGTCTGTATCAGCTGGTGAATCAATCATGGCCCCTAGTTTTCAGTCGTCTGCAAACCTATTCAGGGTAAATCCTTCTGTGCTATCCTGTATCTCAGAGAAGTATATACCGAACATGAGGGGCCCTATGACCGAGGACTGGGGGATGCCAATTGTAACTGATTTACAGTAGGAACTAGGGTATGCTACCCTCACTGTATGGGTTCTGTCCGTGAGCCACTTTGCATAACATCTCGTGATGTAGGGGTTGATGTGCAGGTGGATGTGTATGTTGATAATACCAGAATGGGGAACGGTGTTGAAAGCCTTTGAGAGGACAAGATAGGTTGTGTGGACCTCCTTACTCTCATCTACTGCCTTGGTAACTGTCTCAAAGGACTCCACCAGGTTTAGGAGGCATGGTCTGGCCCTAACAAATCCAAACTGGGTGGGATCAAAGGTTTGGAGGCCACCAATGTCTTTGTGAATGAGATCCATGATGATGTGCTCCATAGCCTTGCAGAACAGTCTAGTCAGGCGTATAGGGCAATAGTTCCCCTGGTCTATTGTGGCGCCACCTTTGTGGAGTGTGATAACTGCTGCTGTGCACCATTCAGGGGCCACAATGCCTGATGCAAGGCTATTAGTGAATTTGGTGCCCAAGTGGGGAGCCATTTCATTCTGAAGTTCATGGAAATCGCAGCCTGGGATGTTGTACGGTCACATGAATTCTGTATTCCTGGCTTTAGAGAGTGCAGCTTTGAACTGCGTAGTTGTGATTGCAGAGACTCTGCATTGTTCCTGTATAAATTTGGGCCCTTTAGGGTGTGAGAGGGGTGTAAAGTTAGCACTGAACCTATCTACCAGGATGTTGCCAATATCAGTCGGTTCTGTAATGTTCGTGCCTAACTGCTGTATGTCAGAGCAGATGTAGGTATCGCCATCAAGAGTAGTGACATACCTCTAGAATGCTTTGTGGTAGTCCTTGGAATGAGTCGCAGTAATGTTTACGTAGCTAGCTTTGGAGGATGTGATAAGGGATCTCAGATCCCTACTGAGGCTGACTAGGGAGCTCCCCCACTCATGGGATTGTACTCTACTTTTAAACAGTCTCCTCCTTCAGTTGTACATTATGTCCATGGCAGTGGACCACCAGAGTGGCATCCATTTTCTGGTGGGTACCGTCATGGCTCTGTTTGGGATAGCATGATCCATGCAGTCGTGTAAGTGCTAATTAAGTGCAGTTGTGTATGATTCAGCGGTTGTAACTGTATTGTCCATCTGCACAGGTGTCATGATGTTTACTACTGGTGTCATAAGAAGCCTGAAGTTGGCTTTGTAGAAATATTGTACTGTGTTTTCCGTAAAGAGTGTGGTGCTGGGATGTGGATAACAAGCGTGATTAGCGTACGTTTGGATCTGACCAACGAGGAGATAACCCCAGGTGTGGAACACCAGTCACACATGTTGGTAATATCCAGGTCTAGGATATTGTTGGCCCTGGTGGTGGTGTGGATAGGTTGACCCAGCCGATTGGAGGTTATGCATCCCAGAAAGCATTGGCCTAATGTGTCGGTACATGAGTAGGTATCCCAGTTAATGGTGGGGTAGTGTTAGTCGCACATCAGTAGTTTCTGTTTGAACCCTACTTTCTAGTACACCAAGAAGTGAGGACCGTTAACTGTGGGGTAAGGTGTGGAATCTGTAGCAAGCTACAATTTGTATAGCAGTTATGGCCAGAGTTAGTTGCATTTGGATTACCTCTGATGCATTGTGCTAAGCAACCAGCCTGGAGGTGTAATCATCCTTGGGAAATATGGACACACCTCCGCCGTGGGTGTTCCAGTCCTGGTTACATGACTGAAAGGTGTGGTCTGAGTAATAGCCTGTTAGTGCAGGGGTGCTCTCAGGAGCCTAGAAGCAGGTCCCAGTCACTGCAGAGATATCAAAGTGGTCCATTACAAGGAGTGCCTCGGGTGAGTACGTTTGAGATGAAGATTTCAAGCATTGAGTAGCATTACCCTCAGGTTTTGCTTGCCTGTTCCTGTTATGGTGGTGAATATGTTATTTGAACCGTGCCTAAAACAGGCACTATAGGAGCAGCAAGAGCCTTAGATGTTATCCGTAATCCCAGGGCCGATAGGTGCAGGCCATCTGTGCCAAAGCATCGTGTTCTGTCGACCATGTCATTCAAAGCAGACAGATACTGGATACCCTTGGAATGACACCAGAAGCATAGCCAACTGTTGAAGTAAATAATTCAGTCCTTCTACTGCGTTATCAGTCTGGATGAATGCCGAATGCTTCTCAGGGCTAGGGTGATACCTGCCTGGGCTACAAGATCGGAGAGCTATTCCATGTCTCTGTACATGTAGTCCAGGAAGTTACATCTCAGGGCATTCACACTAACATGGAGAATGACACAGTCATATTGTACCTGTTGAGGAGTGACCTGAGTGCATAGGTTATGTTGCGGATCCTGTTAGCTGACAGCCAGCTGAAAGTGACTATCACCCTGTGTAGCCTGCTGGGGACATCAGTGTGACCGCCTATAGAGTCACCTATGACTAGTGTGTTGGGTATGTTATATCGCCCTATTGGCTGTGGTTGATGAGCACACTGAGTCTGTGGGCTATAAGTAATTGATGTTGTGTTGGGTGATGGGGGCTGCCTGCATTTCTGCTTTGGAGTTCTCTGTTGCCTAGACAGAGTAGTATTGAGAGGCTCCGCAAATGTTGTAGTCTTACTATGTGTGGCCTGTGGTGGTGGAGATCTAGTGAGACTATGTGATGAGTGTGGTGTGGTGCAAACATTTAACATCCCCACATGATTGTCAGGTTCAGTCTGGGTTGGACAGAGCTTTACCTCCAGCATGGCTAGATATGTGCATCTCCCACAGGTTGTAGTGATGTATGTTAGGAGAGGAGTATTGACTGTGTACATGAGGCAATATCTATATTGCCTCATGATGCCCATATTCATCATATAGACAGGCGATAAATCTGGGAATTGACACTTGGCATGCCTGAATATTTAACTATTTCCCAATAGATATGTGAGGAAAGTGTGTACAACAGCTGTTTTACTCTAAGCAAGCAGGGAATGTCAGTATAAACAGTGTTTACCTGTAGGTAATGAGGAGGATTGAGTGCTATAGTAATTAGTAGCTCATGAAGTGCTTACATGTTCTGAACAAGTGCTGAGCATGAATAAGCAATACAGATAGGGTGTCGGATAACATAAACACACTACCTCCCGCAGGTACACAATCACATATCCATGAGCACTACAGAGCCTCTGTAACCATAACTATGATGGTACAAGGTGCACTCAGGCTGCATGTGACCTGTTCACATCCCTGGTTGTATCATACATATATGGAAAAATAGTTTGCTCTACACATACACATCATGTAAAACATAGCTTCATGTCAGTCTGTGAAAACACTAAATGATGCACACCAACAGTTATCACAACCCACAAAGTGGAGACACCATCATAATGGGAGGCACTGCACTATTACCCTGCTGAGTCTGGTCTGAAAGTCCATGAACCTTAATCAACATATATGTTGTTAGCAGTACAGATGTAGATGACAGTACGGATGATTTCACACTGCATATCATACCTGTGACAGGTCATAGGACATCATCACCCATACTGTGTTCCACCTACATTCAGTATACTAGATGTACCTTTGTATGTCACAGGAGTGTTCTGCCAGTGGACTGTTGACAGAAACAACACTACAAAAGGTGTCTGAGTAATATGTGCATATCACACCAGTGGCAGCTACAGTAAAAAAGGGTTAATTCATTGTACTCCCCCTCATTGTAGCCCATACCACACAGACAAATGGGAGACATCTGCATATGTAAATATGTGAATGGCTATGACATAGGAGCAATAGCTGACTCAGTGTCGTGGACAACATACAGAATGGGCTTTGTGGGTGAGGTGTGTGACATATGTGCACAATCTGACAGCTGCATATTGCATTGTCACCGCTAGGTTAATAACCCTGTACCCATGAACTACCACCTAGGCAGCGGTTAACATAATGGACACTGTGTGTAAGGGATGGTGCTGTGCAGTTTACCTCCCTGAGCTAGTGATGTCGCCAAGCCTATTAGGTAGTCATAAGAGGCAACCCTAGTCATGACAGGGTGCCATCCATAAACATGGAGATCAATGTACAGCCATAGTCATCACTCAAGTGACCAATATCAGATCACATATCACCTTTAAGGGGTATTGCCCATGTTTGGATGGGTGATACCAGCCTTCACAATCCTCATCTCCACTATGTAGCATGATGCCTACCCTGCATAAAGACATGTCAAACACTGTGATGTTGGACATGCTACATGTACATATCCTGATCTGGAATACATACGTCATGGACATCCACCTTCTTAGTACAAGGATCGCCACATGCTGGACATATCCTTGTGCCATACACGTTACATACTCCTGCCATACTATGCAACCCTGTCCAGCAAAGCTGCACATTTCACCTCTGTCAGACATGGTGTGATGACCGCATGGTATATGTATCATTAACCGTCTGGATCAGTTATGTGGCACTGCTTCACCTGGCACTGGAAACATGGCTGTCATGGCCCAGGGCATACAGACTACTACATGACCTTGGCCATACATGCTATAGTTGATAACCATCCATGCAAATACCATCCGGCTAGCCATTGTCCCATGTGTATCACATGTGCAACACAGGCGATACGTGGCAGGATGTTGAACTGCTGTATAGTGCCGTATAGATGTATATGGCAAAACACATGCATGTAAAGGCTTCCATGTGCATGTCTGCATTGTCACAGGTCATGTCTGTTAAGGCAGTGTATGTGCTAATATGTGACATATACACAGCATCAAGGTCGACAGCATTAATGTGGACACATCCAGGCATGTGCTGATAGGTAAGAACACCAGTACAGGCAAACAGACATGCCCACATCAAGACAGCATCCACATGGAGTATGAGCAATGTAATCAGGTGACACACATATATGGTGATAATATCCAATCCCCATTGGGTGTCACATGTGTGTGACACAAACATGTCAGTGGTGTCAGTGTCATGAAGATTTGCAAAGACAACTGTTCATATGTACTAATGTGATACACATGTATGTGCAGCTGTATCTCTGTGCAACTCTGAGATACTGTGACCTGTCTCCATCATTATGTCTTCCAGATATGCCATGAGTAAGGCTCCCAGCCTATACCCGCTTGGAGGATGAGGCCCTTATACCTTACCTCCAAGAAAACTATGATGTCTTGTTTATCCATGTGCCACAGCATGCACAGTAGGGTGATGACCTGTGGCAGGAACTTCGCAGGACAGTTAATGATGTGGGTGGCCATAACTGCACATACCAGCAGGTGCGCAGACACTGCACGGACCTGATCAGACATGCAAAACAGCGTGCAAATGCAATCGTCAGGGAACAAGGTGCAACAGGTGGTGGGCCATCAACTCAGCCCCCACTCACACGTACCGAGGAGCTACTGGCCAACCTGGGGACACCATCAGAACAGCATCCACAAACCCTAGCTGCCATCATGGAGGTGGGAGTCTCTCAACCACTGAGCCTGGAGGTGCCTGGTAAGTCACTACTGTGCATATAACTATTATATCCCATATAGTTGCATGTGTCACTGTACAATATGTAATGTAACATCATATGCAAGGCATGTATACACACATGCCACATACTATAGTATGCTACTCTGTGTATGCACACATGTGCATACTCCATAGTATATTCTATTGTACTGGTGAATGTGTTAACATGCACATTGCACCCTGTAGCTGTCATACAGTCATGGATAATGATCATACTATTGTGTCACCCCTATATAGGTACCTCTGACATTCTGCAGAGACAGCAGGCCATTGCAGGTGAGACAGTTATAGGTATCAAGCATGTTAATGCACAGATCTATTCACCATATCCAGTTAACACATGTACACATAATGTATGGTCCAGTCACAATATACAGGTCGCATCTTTAATCCATCACACTGGCTACCCATGTGCAATACTTACAAACTAAATGAAACACCAACATGAAACCATAGAAACTGTCATTGCTAGATGTGTGGACAGCTGTGCATACAATGATGGAGGTGTTGACCAATGTAAGAATATGTACTATACAACAGAACTACACATGTGGGATACACAAACAGTACTACACAATGAGCTGGAGTATGGGCAACCCACAGGGTTCACCATTGTGGAATACACCCCTGCAATGAGTGCACACATTGTGATGTGCCATCTGACGTGTCCATGACATGTAGTTGTCCTGCTGCGACATTGTCTCACTATCCCATAAAACCTACCCCACATACCAAACATACAACCCTTTGTCTGCATAACCCTGTGGACAGTGAAGTATCTGACATCTACGGGTGTATGTCATATGGGACAACACAGACATGTGAGATAGACGGCCATCACAACCGTTTGGCCAACACATGTTCACACATGGCCATGGAGGATGGCCAGAGACATGTGGCAACACACAGTAGATGTGATGTGTTTGTGTGCACACCCTGTTGTACATTGGCTACACATGGTCCAACTACAGCTTTTGTTGAATGGTTATATTGCAGATGTGGAACACTGAATATCCTACAAGCCTGTGCACAGCTTGTGGAGGTGTCACTTAATTCGACCACTTAAGATGTGTTGAACATCATGACTGTGTCACAGCATGACAGTAGTCACCTGTACAGTATCCACATACATACACAGACAACCACATCAGGCCACAGATATAGTACATTTCCCTTGCTGCTGTTGGACATCACTGTCAGTCATGCACCTTGTGTGTGTGGTACATAAATGTCATGTGGAACATGGTGTATTGACAAGTCTGCCATTAGTGGACATGGTTGCCAGGCAGCTAAACTATGTTTGCAGATGTGCAGGGGTGTCATCCGTATGTCCTTCAGTGACCTGTGTCACACATTACACATCATGGTTTAGTGTGTATACACTTCAGCGACGTGGGTCACAATCCAAAGTATATATGTATTGTGTATGCACACAGTCATGGCTATGCACTGTGTGTGTAATCCACACTGTATAGCAATAGAGACGCCTCGTGATTCCATGCAATGGCACTGTGTCTGTACTTCACACTGTATAGTAATATAGACGCCTCATAATACCCTTCAATGGTCATGCACATCTGCTAAAAGTGCATTTTATCTGTAGGGCGTACAGACAACACTGCAATGTGACACCATTACACCACTGTACATGTGACAGGACACCATTGTGTCAAACATGTATGCATGTCAATGCACACGTCAGCAGATTACATGTCATACTACATGTTAATGTCAAGGTCATATGCCTCACATCAGCCATGTGTACTGTTAACCTGTGCTGGTCCACATGGTGTAACACAGGGGTGCATGCTTAATACCATGATTGTTTGAAATGCATGGCTTCTGCTATGCCACATGCTTGCTGTTGTGTGCAACCCAGGGATGTATGATAACTACCACTATTATTGTCTGAGCTGCATGCCATCTGCTGTATCACATGCATGTTGCATGCCTTCTGTCAAATCACATGCATGGTGTGTGTGTGTGTGTGTGTGTGTGTGTGTGTGTGTGTGTCTGTGTGTGTGTGTGTGTGTGTGTGTGTGTCTGTGTGTGTCTGTGTGTGTCTGTATTGTAATGTAGAGTCTTTGTTTGCCTTCACAGGTGATGTAGGTGCATTACCCTCCTGTGGTCCATCTGATGTTAGTGTCCCCACAGACTCTAGCAGTGATGATGAACATATGCTTGAGGCACAGGCAGGGTTGTCAGGGGCTGAATCTGTGCCATTAGTTGCCATTCAACCTATATCCCCCTCATCCCCGCACACAGATCTCATGCAAACACATACCCCATCACCAGTGGCCATAGAGGAAGGACAGTTAGCGTGTGGTAGCTTGGAACAGGACCGTGTGGTGGCTACAGAAGGTGTGTATTCACACCATGGTGTTAGTCAAATGACTGGAGATGTGCCACACAGGCATGTGGCCAGTGCTGCTCGTAGGAGGACCTCTGGCCGACATGCCCCTGCAGGACAGATCACAGCAGCTGGTGTCACCAGATGCATGTTTCAGACTGTAATGGCAGCACAGGCATGTGCTGAACAGCAGAACAGAAAAGGTCAGAGGCTTCAGAGGGCTACTATCTGTTCTTTAAACGACAACATCCAGGCATTGGCAAATGCTCAACAGCAGATTGCTGATGTTTTGGACAGATGATTGGGTGACATGGTTGGAATACTTGACCGTGGCATGACAATCCGCTAGTGTGAGCTGTCTGTGCTGGAACATCTGGTAGGAGTGAGGCGTACGGCATGTGGACGTAGGCCAGCTACATCACCTGGTGCAGGTCTACGTGAATGAGCTACCTCACATGCCCGCTCCCATAGTGGCGGTAGCAGCAGCAGTGCAGCTGGTGCTGTGCTGTCTACACCAGGACACAGCAGGCCACATGGACATGGCCCTGGATGGTCCCAATGGGGACACGGTTCAAGTGGACATGTTTCATCGGACAGTACCCAATCTGCACCTCTGCCTGGTAGTGCCCATGCAACCCCTGGCAGACACAGGTCACATGGCCGTGGCTAGACACCGTGAGCTGTAAATCCTGGTCTGTACAGTCTGGAGCTGTCAATAATACCCCTGTGTAGGCCAGAAACATGGCAGAACTGTGTGCACACATACACACACACACACACCAGAAACATCTGTAGGGCACCGCAACACTCACATGCATAACAACCACACATGGCCAATTAGATCACAGGCCCTAACCCACACACATGATGTCATCCACTGGTGCAGCCTAGGCCCCTGGCAAACATTATCACCCTGTGCATATGATGATGCCTATGCCACATCCTTGTCAGCCACACCATCGGTGCAGGGACATGCACATATGGTCTGATGCACAGGGTGAACAGAATAGGGAGATAACTGTAGATTACAATTGTTGTGTACTGTTGACACGCAGCAGACATACCATGTAGTACAGGTTTAGAATTCAATGTTTTCTGTTTACAATATGTGTCTTGGTAACAACAGTAACAGCATGTTGGTAATGATGTCTTGCTTCCCTCCTTCAGGTCTAATTGCATGTGCCGTTGAGTACCAGTGTTTGCAGTTTCCCATGTGTAAATGTGGACTACTCACAGGCATGTATGGCAATACCAGCATGCTATACGTAGCTTCAACCTCACTGTTAGAAAGGCTGACATTCCAAAGATGTATACACATCTATTGATCCAGGAGCATGTGAGCTGTGTACTAAGCTACAGTGGCTAGAGACATGACATCCATACTGGGTGACATCACAGGTACAGTTACATGCGGCGGGGAGTTTACATAGCAGTCTAGCTGATGACAAGGGTAGAGGCCAGTTGATAGCTTGAGGCCTCACTGTGTAGTAGTAATACACATTCACATTACAGGATGAGAACACACAACTACACACACTCACACACACACACACACACACACACACACACACACACACACACACGCACACACACGCACACACACACACACACACACATACACACACACACACACTGGTATTCGCACACATGTATTCAGACACAGTAACACGCCCACACTCATGGGGTCAACGACACTGTAACACACACACACACTTGATAGTGTTGAGGTGAGGACCCCTGCTTATGTGGTAATCACCATTACAGTACTGTGCACCCACATGATGCAACACAGAGAATGAACATGTACAGGTAGTCAGTAATGCCTAAGATTGATGGCATCAACAGGGATTGCAGATTGCATCACCTGGAGGGGTTAGGGTCCTATCTGTTCACTATGGTAACATACATCCTCACTCAATGGACCAGACAGCCATACATACATATATACATACACACTCACACACGCACACACACACACACACACACACACACACACACACACACACACACACACACACACACACACACACACTGTAGAGTCCACAATTGAATGCACCTATGACATGCACATACAGATAGCTCACATGTGTGTGATACACACCCCACCCCTGCCTATGTCTTGCTTTCTGCACTGCAGTATGTACAGATCTCTACAACAGTGTACAGGGGTGTGTAACAAGTTGGATGTATTTCCCACCATACGTGGCATGTATGGATACACAAGCAAACACACATGGCAGTACTGTGAATCAAACACCTGCTATCTTATGATACATATGACAGACATGCAGCAGTATTGCCTGCATTACAATGTGTACTGATGCTACATTTGGCAATTGTGCTGATATATGCACACGGGGGGTTTTAAGTGTTACAGGTGTCAAGTGATTTACAGTCAATGACACACTGACCACTGTGTAGGTTGTATGTCTTCCCCTTCAATTAACAGAAACATAGCTTAGTGTTTGCACATGTTATGGTAGGATGGCTTGTGACATGCCTGTGAGCTGTCTTCAGCAAACATCCATCTGCAAAGATGGCCCACCACTTTATGTCCACACATCCTTCCATACCTTATGTACATCTTACCGTACTGTCAGTATTTCACCATATACAGTTGGCAATGATGGGACTGCATTGCAACTGCATGTTGTAGTAAGACACAGATCACCTGCAAACATCAGCTACTGCACACGCATGGTAGCTGAATGCATACCACTACATGTAAATGTGTGTAGGTCCTACATTCCTGTCATTTAGCCATGTTTGTAGGCATTGCAATTGGTGGACATGTGTAATGACATATATGACACATGGACTGTCGTATGATATGATAGTTGTCATGGGTAACCAGTACAGAAGAAATGTTAACTCAGTCAACATTGCTATCACACCTTATGTACTGTTATCATTCAACAGCCATGGACCTACCTTTCATGTCCATGTGTGTAATTGCTGTAGCCACCTGTCTGCATGAGGGACAGCAACATCTATGCTATGTACATATGTGTTGTGTGTGTGTGGGGCATGTACATATCCATGGCAGGTACATGTATGTCATATCCAAACATGAGGGTGTTTACTGGTGTCCAGCAACCGTCATCTGTTACAGCTGTATATGACCCAGGGCCCATGTTATGTGTACATCCGACCTGGTTATGAACAGTGGTATCATTGCATTGCATAACACATGATGTAACTGTGTCAGTACATGGGTAGTCTGCACAGTTGCTGTAGAGCTAGGTACAGTCCACTGGTCATGGGTCACATGGTGTTGTACTAATATATGTTCTGCCACATGTATGGATGTGTGTTGCTGGTCCAAGGACATGGTGATGTCTGAGGGCTTCATCCTAGAATGCGACTTTTGACACTGTGATCTGCACCTGACACATCTGTGATGGCTTTTGTGGGTGTACTGGTCAGTACATGTGAGTGGCCTTCATGTACGTGGGGACACCACCACCTGGAGCCGTCCATAATAGTGTTATGGCCCACATGTCTGTATCCGAGGTATGCAGTGGTAGTGCTATTGTGCACAACTGAGCCTTCAGCCAGGTGTTCCTCACTGCACAGATGTCAGTATTCTCCATTGTTGGATGTACATTGGCAGCTGTGATTACGAATGCTACACCACTAGCACTGTTTAGTATACACATACAATGCAGTTGTCCTCTAGGTGTCAGGGTGCTAACCTGGTCTCAGGACATTCATTTATGAATGGCACTCTATGGGCGAAGTAGCCACTCCTGGCAGGACATCACCACGGGTGGTATTAGTGTGCCAGGTTTAGATTGGTACATCGACGGAGACGGACAGCAGCAGATGTTGTGTAGAAGATTGGTGTCAGATATATGTAGTGCAGCGTTCATGCTAACAATGCTACTATCGACACACTCTGCCCTTCCATGTTTAGAATCAGAGTGCATACAAAACAGCCCTTTGCTACTAAGTGTGTGAGCATGCCTAGTATGACGTTGTGTAGATGGACACATAGTGCATTCCAAATGGACGTGTGCTGTTAAGTGTGTGAGCATACCCAGTGACACCTTGTGTCGGTTATGTGCCTCTATGTGTATGGGTATGGCCATTGTAACCTTGTATAGCGATAGTGGTCGTCCAGGCAACAGATGGCCATACCCCTCTTCAGGATGAATTCCTACATTGAAAACACTGGCTCACAGGTATGTACATTGTAACTGCCAGCATCCATGTCGATGTCCACATTCCTAGAAGGTCATATTGACAGTCTTGAAAGGTGTAGTGTCTGTGGCGTGTCTTGTATCTATGTAGTATTGTAATAGTGGTCCATAGATAGGCAGTTGTCCTGATCACACCACTGGCATGTGTTTGTCTCCATCTGCCTGGGGACAGTAATATGCTTTTAGACTGCTCACACTCCATACAATCCCAGTAGTGTGTTCTGTAACTGTGTAATGCTATAATGTGAAAAGGTAGTTAGGTCTGTGTTCTAATCCCAGCCATGCCAACTGTGTGTGTGTCTGTCTGCCTGGGGGCAGAAAAATGCTTTTAGACTGCTCACACTCCATACAATCCCTATCGGCGTCTTTTCCATTGCTGATGATGTCACCCATCTAGAAGTTTGCCTCCGGGAGGGCTGTGCCCCAGTAATCTCAGTAGCGCATTCTGTAATTGCATAATGCTGTAGTGTAATAAGGTAGTTAGGTCTGTGTTCTAATCCCAGCTATGTCAACTGTGTGTGTTTTTCCATCTGCCTGGGGACAGAATAATGCTTTTAGACTGCTCACACTCCATACAATCCCTATCAGCGTCTTTTCCATTGTTGATGATGTCACCCACCTAGAAGTATGTCTCTGGGACTGCTGTGTCCCAGTAATCTCAGTAGTGTGTTCAATAACTGCATAATGCTATAGTGTAATAAAATAGACAGGTAGGTGTTCTATTCCAAGGCATGACAGGTGTGTATGTTTGGCAGTCATATCCTATGTGTTGGTATCTGTGAGTGGCTAGCTCCAGGATGTGTTGAGTGGGTTTTGCTGTTTTCCTATATAATGTCCATAAATGTCACAATTGCCCAAGAGACTGGGTTGGCAAGACATACACATACATTCACCAATAGGTCTGGTGAGTAAATGTCAGCAGCCCTAATCTTACCCTTAATACAGTCTGACCCGTGTGATGCAATGAAACACACTTACCTTGATAGTGACACCAGTACATAATGCAGGAGGCGTATGTGGTTTCCTTTTCCTTCTTGTCTAATGCTTTGGTGTCATGTGGTCCCCTATACTGTTGAATGCCTGTGCTGGATGATCTGTACGTGATCACCTCAGATGTATGTATATCTGCCATGGCTTAGTGGTAAAGCACATTGTCTGTGGGCTGCAGGGTCCTGGGTTTGAGGCATGTAGAGACTGGTTATTTTGTTGCTGGGAAGAACAAGGGACATTGAATACGGTGATAGTAAGGCGCTTTTAATCAGTTGTGTGCTGGTCTGCATGACAATAAGCAGTGGTTATTATTTTGGAGGCTCAGTATGGGTCATGTAACTATGCATTAGAAGACAATACTATGCAAATGAGGTGGAAAATAGTGAATCCCGTTTATCCCCAGGGTGTGATGCAGATCCCAAGAGTGTATGTGTATAGATAGCCGGGTGCAGGACTCAAATATAGGTGAAAGCATGGGGGGGGTAGGTATACTGTATGTACGTTGGAGCCCTGTGTCTCAGGATTGCTACTGCCTTAGCACGCCTAAGCTAGGGTGTGTCTATACCTGCCTAGTGCAATTGGGAGGGACAACAGCAGTAGGAGAGTAGTCAAGGTGAACAAGCTGTGTAAACAGGTGATAATTAGCACAATCAGCAGATTGCAGGCCCAGCCCGGCCCAGAACATTACGATAAAGTGAGCAAGCACCATACACATGGGTTTTTCCCACACTCTACACCACCAGTGTATACATGCAGGGAAATTTTACAAAACAATCCAACAAAATGAGAAGGGCTGCAGCAGGCAACATAGACCAACATGTGTAGGAGGCTGAGGGTGGTGAGGATGTGAATGCTGCCGAACAACCCTCAGTGAGGAGACAGAAAAGACTGTACAGACCCAGGGTAACCTACCACAGGCTACATGAGCTGGAGATAGTGGAGTGCTATGGGGTGGACAGAGACCTCCTACAGCAGATTGTTGAGCTGTGCCGGCCACAAATGACACATTTAAAGGGTGAGGGAAACCCATCCCAGTGGATACCAAGGTATGTGTAGGCCTAGGTATACTAGCCACAGGTACCTCCCAAAGCACAACTGGGGATATCATGGGGATCTCACAGGCATCTGCATCCAGAGTATTCCACCAGTTCCTGGAAGCCATGTCACCATATGCCAGTGAGCATGTACATTTCCTCAACACACGTGAGGTGTTGACCAGCAATATGCGTCTCTTCCACCGAATGGCAGACTACCCTGGGGTAGTGGGTGTTATAGCCTGCATGCACATATACATCAAAGCACACCCGGTGAGTGAGGTAGGGCCTACATTAACCGCAGGGGCATCCCCTCCATCAACTGCCAGGTCGTATGCGATGCCCAGGGCATTATACTGAATGTGTGTGCTGGCTGCCATGGAAGCTATGACGATTCCGATATATGGCATCTGATGCAGCTGTACCACACCTTTGCCAATATGGACATCCCCTATGGTCACCTAGTGGGGGATGCTGGGTACCCAATGGAGCCATGGCTGATGACACCCATCAGAAATGCACACACACCTGAACAACTATGCCATAATGAGGCACACACATAGGCAAGACATATAATTGAGCATGTGTTTGGGATGCTCAGGTCACGGTTCTGGTGTCTGGACACATCCGGTGGAACCTTGCAGTATTCACCAGCTACATGCAACCAAATTGTTATGGTATGTGCTATGCTACACAATATGATGCTGCGGAAACAGTTGCAGCAAGAACAGCATGGGGCAGGGCCACACAGCCCCGCACCAATGCCAAGGCCTGTATAGGCACAGAGTGACTCAGAGGAGGAACTACCTGAGCCGGACCCAGTAGGTGGAAGGAGGCATGCCCAGTATGACCTGGCCTTGGCAAAGAGGCAATGCATAGCATATGTACTGACACAGTAGGTACCCAGGGAATGTTACCCTCTCTGACTCACACAGACAATAAAAGGGATGCCAAACATGACACTACCTGTGCTCAGCCATGTATAAGAAGTGCACTGTGTGCATCTGACATAGGCAGCCCTCCAGCACCATCCTCAGGTCTGGCAACCTACCAATTAGCAGTTGTATTAGAATGTGTTTTTACCTGTAGCTATGGTATGGATGTGAGCATGCAAGGGAATTTGGTGGCCGAATGTTAGGGCAACGGACAGTACACGTCCATAGTGGCACTATGACATCTGTAGCATATACCGGCGTCACAATAGTAGCCAGTAGTACACAGGGTATCCTAACCCACTGCAGGTTATGGGCTGAACATCATGTGTGTCCATACAGCCCTCACAAGTCTCAACCAGCTGGACAGGTGTAGACCAACACAGACAAATGCTATACAATGGCCTCTGAATATGCCCAATGGATGACCCCCCCCCCACAGACACACAAAGACAGACTACAGCAGGCCAGACAGTTGGATGTAGGTTGTGAAGGCTAGGACGTCTGAAACTAATATGTTGGTAATTAAAGTTAAGATTTGGAGTACACTGGTATGCCTCTAGCCAGCACATTAGGTAGGTCCACGCACTGAAATGGAGTACCTGACATACCAGTACAGTAGTAGCAAAAGTGTACAACTGTCAGCTGTGCCCCCCTTCCAACGTACACATGTAACAGTCATATGCACCCCCCGGTGCTGTGTAGGAATGTGGATACAGTTGGATGTTCCCCCATGCTGTGCAGAAATGTAGCAACAGTCAATGCCACATGACCGATGGATACCCTGCAGACACAGCATGCCACCTGTCAGTGTACAACACAGAGGTCAGCACCACAATACTGACTACCTGGTCATGTAACACATGTGATCCAGTTGACCATACTGGGCATGCTCAAACAACTGAAGGTATGACGGTAATGTTAGTTGACAACATGCGTAATGGTCATACTGGGCATGCTCACACACTTAAACACAAGACAGCCAGGTCTGCAAACACCAGTGGTCTGGACATATCTGCTGGTACATTGCTATACTGTTGGATGGCTGTACTGTATGGTATGTGTGTGGTACTGTCTATTGTCTGTATATTTGCCATGGTGTTTTGGTAAATCAGATTAGCTGTGTATGCAGGGTGTTGCTACCAACACTTGCAAAGGACGGTTCTTTGTTTGTGGCCAGAACAAGGCCATTGGATACGGAGTGAGTAAGGCACATTGCAGCAGTTGGGAGCAGTTGTGCGTGCGTTTGTGCATTGTTAAGCACTGCTGAACTCTGGTTACAGCTTCTTATACTTGTTTAGTCTCCACATTTCTTTAACAGTGCAATACTCGCATACTGGTAGCCAAACACGCTTACACCCGCTCACTCCCTCACTTGCACATGCACCGACATTGGTGCTTGCATTTGTCACTCACGCTGGCTAGGCATGATCCCTTGTGATGCCTATTACATCGGACTACATGATTACAGTATCGGGTATGGCTGACCATTAGGCGACGGCATGGCGTTCGACTGTACGGAATCGGCGGCTTGTCCAGTGAGTCAATCATATTATATGCGTGTTCCTCATACAATCTGCTCCCATCTGGATGATACATGGGAACCGATACTCTGCAATGCAGACAAGTAAATGTGTTTTGGGAACCAAATCCATCTGCCGGGTCATGCTACTGCATACCTATTGTAGGTTTTCTACCTTTTAAATTGGCCGAAGTGAGACTTTAGGATTAACACCTGTCCCACTTTGCATGGGACACTCCCTCCTTAGGTGTATGTGTCATGCAAAAATAATCTAGGCATAGCAAATGTCCTGATTGCAGGAAAATATTATATTCTACATTTCTCTAATAGTTGCATGTAACAGTTATTGTATAAATGACACTTCTATGTCATGTGAAGTAGCATAAGCAACTTGACTGCTGCTAGATTTGTGCTAATACATATATTTCTGTACTATGCATGGCTGTAGGTATGTTCTGACCTAGTACGTCTGACATTTCTATGGAGCAGCTCCCACTTTGGCCATTTGGAAAGGTGGCAGCCCTATAAGACCTATATGTAGAGATGTCAGATTTGACAAGGAAACACATACCCACAGCCAGTGGAAAATTGACTACTTCACCGGTTTGCATAAGTAAAGGTTATTCTTGTACATTATGGTTGCTAATACCGTTTCCTATAACATCTAGGTGTTTCAGATGCAACATAATCGTTTTATGCAACGACTACAGACAATATATGGATTCTTTGCCTGAAATCACAGGCCATATGCCATAATAACATTAATTTTGCAGGACACAACTGCCCAGAGGGGAGTGTCCCTCACAAAGGCGAACAGGTGGTAACCCCAACCTATTATGCTATCATCTACCTAAGGTAGTCGGCAGAATATGCACTTTCCATCACTAGCAGACCTCACATACAAATGGGGGAGAATGAACACTGTATCAGGGACACTGCATAACACCCTCAGGGACACATTTAGATGATTGGTTCTATTAACCTGACACATTGACAGTCACAGGGCATATGCATTCATTCACATTTGTTGAGGTGCATGCTGTTTATGACTCATACATGTTGTCATTAGTCATTATGTGTATTCTGCCACCTGTCAACATAATATCACTAGTTCTGGAAGGGTTTAGTTAGGACTGTGTTAGATTCTGATTCGTAATCACGGATGTCCATGATAATTGGGTACAGGGCACTGATATATTCCCCATGTGTTACCCCAATGGTTGACAGACTATCCAGTAGATATGCTCTTCAGGTTTGGGAGGTATGGACGTCTGCTGTGCCCACATAGGAATATTAATTACTTCCACAGGACAGGCCTAATACATCTCTGCCAACCAACACCTGCACACTTAGGCCCATTATTGCATACCCATGATTCCCCTTCCTGACACCCCTCTACAGCACTCATGACTCATGCTTACTGTGAGCGCAGCTGGGGTATGAACACACCCCCCTACACACTGCACACTCTCCCCGTCTCGGGACACATGCTATACGTTTTGTCAAACCATGTGTTATCAGACTTGCACAACCTACTATTCCGTGTACAACTACATCCTGGTCGCTTCAACCATTACTGGTTCGCCTACAAGGCAAATTTTTAGTGTCCTGCAAGGGACACCATGATCCATGTTTAAAGTGTAGACCTTTCAGATCTCTACCACTGGTACTTTCCTACCTGTGGTCTGAAAAGCAGCAGTGTATTTACTTTTACTGCATGTCTGTATGTCTCACCGGCCTAGCTGGGGGGTGTGGGAGGTAGACGTTAGTTGATTGGACCTCCCACTAACATATGCTCGGTTTGAACATATGTTACCAGTAATTGCTGTACCATAACCTAGGTATATACATGTGTATATCTACAGTAGCATATATATATAATATTATATATATATATTTTGTGTGTACATACATATATATATATATATATATATATATATATATATATATATATATATATATATATATATATATGGGTCTACTTTCATAGACTGAAGCGCCACGTCACCGACACCCGGAAGACCGAGACGGAACGACCGAACAGGTAGGTTACCGAAAACGCGAAATCCCGACGGCTGAGAGACCGACAACGGCAGAGTGTGAGCGCGATACGGTAAGTGTGCGAAAGTGAAAGATGTAGTATTGGGGCGGACAGGTAAGTGTACGATAGTGAGGGATATTAGGATAGGGTGTGGAAAGGTGAGTGTGCGGTGCTGTCGGACTAAGGGTTCCGTGAGGTAAGTGTGTGGAAGTGACGTAGAGCAGTGTAGGGTAGTGTTAAGTGTGTCAGGGTTAGAATGCGGTGGAGTGAGTGTGCGATAGTGACGGGCTGAATGTTTTAGGGTGGGTTAAGTGAGTTAGGGTTAGGGTGCAGGTAGGGTAAGTGTCGTAGTGACTGTGTTGAGGTTTAGGGGTGGGTTAAGTGAGTTAGGGTTAGGGTGCAGGTATGGTGAGTGTGCGATAGTGACGGTGTTGAGGTGTAGGGGTGTGTTAAGTGAGTTAGGGTTAGGGTGCGGGTTGGGTAAGTGTGCGGTAGTGTCGGACGTTAGGGTTAGGGTTTAGGTTAAGGTTAGTGGATATGTTGTTGTGTGCAATGTGTACTTGGCGTTTTTTGTGTCGGTGTTATGGTGTTCGGTATGTTGAGTTGTTGGTGTGGTGTGTTTTCGGTTGTTTGGGGTCGGGAACATGTGTGTCGGCGATTCGTATGTTCGGTCTATGAAAGTAGACCCATATATATATATATATATATATATATATATATATATATATATATATATATATATATATCTATATATGTTGTCAGTCATTATGTGTATTCCACCACCTGTCAACCTAATATCACTAGTTCTGGAAGGGTTTAGTTAGGACTGTGTTAGATTCTGATTCATAATCACAGACATCCATGATAATCGGGTACAGGGCACTGATATAGTCCCTATGTGTTCCCCAAATGGTTTACAGACTATCCAGTAGATGTGCTCTTACGGTTTGGGAGGAATGGACATCTGCTATGCCCACATAGGAATATTAATTACTTCCACGGGGCAGGCCTAGTACATCTCTGCCAACCAATACCTGCACACTTACACCCATTATTGCATACCCATGATTCCCATACCAGACACCCCTCTACAGCAATCATGACTCATCCTTACTGTGAACACAGCTGGGGTATGAACACACCCCTACACACTGCCCACTCTCCCTGTCTCGGGACACATGTCGTACATTTTGTCAACCCATGTGTTATCAGACTTGCACAACCTACTGTTCCTTGTACAGCTACATCCTGGTCTCATCAATCATCATAGGTTCGCCTGCATGGCGAAGTTTTGGTGTCCCGCAAGGGACCCCATGATCCATGTTTAAAGTGTAGACCTTGCAAATCTCTCCCACTGGTACTTTCCTGCCGGTGGTCTGGAAAGCAGAGGTGTATTTACCTTTATTGTGTGTCTGTATGTCTCACCGGCCTAGCTGGGGAGGTGTGGGAGGTAAACGTTTGTTTATTGGACCTCCCACTAACATATGCCCGGTCTGAACATATGTTACCCGTAATTGCTGTAACGTAACCTAGTTATGTACATGTGTATATCTACAGTAACATATATATATATATATATATATATATATATATATATATATATATATATAGATAGATAGATTTTTTTTTGTGTATATATGTGTATATATCTATATATGTTGTATGTATATATATATATTTTCATATATATATATATATATATATATATATATATATATATATATATATATATATATTTATATATATATATATGTATATATATATATATATATATATATATATATATATATATATATATATAGATATATATATCTATATATACAACTGTGTGTCCGTTGACCAATACATTTCCTAGCCATACGCACTTATACATGCGTATTGGGTTTTATATCTGCTTCAACAGCATACTATTGCCTTAGTCATTATGACACCGACACTTCACTCCGGTTAACTTGTAATCGGTATTTAGCACATTATACAGTGGACAGATGTTGCAATATGTTCATGTACGGAGTACCGATGGTAATTGGGATGTGATACAATGTCATTTGACCTGTTCCTCATCTGCACAGCCTATTATTCCAGCTACTGAATTTGTTTGTCTGTGCAAATTCATATTATTTATGTCAATAAATGGAGTGCATGTGTTACAGAGAATGTACTTCAAAATATTGTTGTCTGCATGTGCGTATGCATATATACCTATTATGTACTAGCTGACCTACATGGGCCAATCCATTGGAACTGGCACAACCAGCCCTGGCACTTCTGGATCCATAATCGCAAAGCCATAATTTCCCCACCTCACCCGTGTTGAGTTTCCATGCGTAACAGCCATTATCCACCTAATATCGCAGCCATGACACAGCTTTACACATTGCTCTCTCCAGAGCGTTTGGGGCACTACACACATTTTGTACCACCTCGTGTATTCAAAGGGTCTCCCACCATTTATATTTGCACATACATGCCTTTCCTGGTTTTATGGATTACGGCCATTTACAGGTTACAAGTGTAGGTGGTCACAACATGAACTACATTCCATCTGTGTGTAATGTAGACATAGCAGTTCAACGATATTATGGCCACTGGTATAACCCTGCCTCTGGTGTGAATAGCGGTGCTCTACTCACTCTTGGGCAGCTTTATCTGACATACGCTGCAAGCACTATATAATACCTTAGTTGCTCTAGATTTTCTTCATAACCCTTGTGTAGGCTTTATTCTTATGGCGTTCATTCTTGCAATATATATATATATTTCATGTCTGTGGATATATATCTATACCCACGCATACACACACACACACACACACATATATATATATATATATATATATATATATATATATATATATATATATGTATATATGTATATAAGTTACATCTGTATATAAAAAAAATACATTTGCTATGCTGGGAGCTGCTTACACCCGCGCAGGAGCACTCGCATATGCTTTCTGTGAGTTACATATGTTTACTGCCACTTCTTTGTGATTATGTGTGCCTTATTCATTATGACAGTACCACTTTGATTGAAGGAATCTGGTTAATGACCCCATGTGAAACACACGTTCACCTTTACATGTTTAAATGTTGGCTTTACAGCACAGAGACATTCATTCCACAAGAAAATGATATGTGCTATAGTCGTACTTGAACCAGGAATGCCTTTACGTTAGGCGGATGCTCTAACCACTACACTATTGGTGTTCTGCTTCATTTATATGTATACCCATCATTCATCGCTACCCTAACATATGCCTCAACGCTTCACTTACACAGCAGGCATTCATTCTCCTGCTAGGAAAACCACAGTACTACACATGCGGCATTCCCTATTCCCTACTGCTCTTGACCCATGCTGCATGTTTACTCACTCCAAGGATATTCAGAACTCCAAAGCTTATAATCCTGGCACATATGTGTGTTTGATTGTCAAGGTGTTCATGTGGTTATCTGGGTTTAGACTTGTCTGAATGGAGACCGGAACTGCCCTGTACCCGTTTAAAAGTCAGAATTAGCACGTGGACAGAGTTAGTCCCAATGTTAACATTCTACCTGTGTTTACAGACGCAGGAGTTTGGACACCTCTGACCAGATTATTATGTCAGCACTACATAATACGGGGTGGGAGGAGTTCCACCTGTGTTTCCCTTCACATTCATTATGAATGCTTTATTGTGACCATGTTCATTCATTCATTTATATATATATATATATATATATATATATATATATATATATATATATATATATATATATATATCTGTCTGTACATACACATACATATACACCTACATACCTATGTACATTTCCCATACAGTTGAATGTCCACCGCGCTTGGACCCAGAAACAGGCACACATTAGTCACCGGTTTAACCTCTACACCATCCGTGGTACTTTCTGCATGGATGGCAGTTAGGATATATGACTTCACTACAGGTATTCAACAGTACTGGCAACAAATGTAGCAGTTGGTTGGTGTACATATGTGTACGGACCTCTCAACCACTCAGGGACTAATTTCAACAGTGACAGGGACAAGGCAAGGACAAATCAGGGACAATCATGGACACTTTTACAATATTAGTACTATTAACTTGAAACATGTTGACAGATTCAGAGCATATGTATTAATACTTATTTTCTGAAGTTAAAAGTGTCTATTACTCTTAATTATTGTCATTATTCATTCAAGTGTCATTCAACACCTTTCCTCCGAAGGTCACTGGGTTTAGGCGGGATTAAGAGGCTGGCCAGTTATTGTGTGAATGCTCTGACCATTGGTAGGGTTGCCACATTTTCATATGTCCAGGATGGGATATATTCGGGACACACCAGATTTTTCAGGCCAACACATACCCACGGTCAGTACAGAGTTTAGAACTTTAATTATTTTCCTAGTTGAGAGCTTATTCTTGTAGCAGTTTAGTTGCTTATTCTATTTCTTGTAAGATTTATGTATTTTACATACAGAAATAACTGTTTTAGGCAACTTTTACATGAAATATGGTACATAGTTATTTCCTACAATCACAGGACATTTGTCATTGTATCATTCTTAGTCAGGACACACCTACCCAAACAGGGACTGTCCCTCACAAAGTGGAACAGGAGGTGCCCTGCTTACATCAGTGCCTTAATCACCCTATATCCAACTGCCACTATGCGAATGTGTAAAGTATATTTTCTCGATAATTCATGTGGGGAGCCGTGCATCACGGTCAGGTGTTTAATCCTGGGTGGTAGGTTCTGCATGACCGGCTGGAGGCTGAGCTGTCTCGTGAACCACTACTGCACATACAACTTGTGTCCAGATGTCTAAAGGACTGGACATCGTGTCATGATACCAAGTCTGATGTTTACACAGGATACTTGTCCCATGATGGATATCCAAAAATCGAACAAGCCAATAACCTTCGATTTTTTTTGGATTTACAAAAATGTGACAGGGTTTTACATGCAAGGGATATATAGTTTGCAATCCTGACACTGCCTAGGGTGACACTGCCTACTAGATATGAGTAGTGGTCACTATGTGCAAATATGGCTGCGCCAAGCTAGCAGCCCGAGTATGGCTGGATTTGGTGGACGTTCAGGAATGGGGGGGTTGTGTGCTGTAGAGGGGATGATGGGTATTCAATTATGCATCCAGGTGTGTTGTAACTATATGGCCAGTTCCGTCCAGACCATTATGTGGGTATGTGCCAGTGACATTTCTGTACATGTGTATCGCACATTTTAATATTCATATGTTTGTGTGATTGTGTTCTACAGTATGGCCTGTTAGGTTGTATTGCAGATGTGTATGTTTGTTCTTTGTGATTCTTTCTGATTCATCCACTGCTCCCTCATACACCTCCAGTTCATCTATTGTGCATCCAACACAGTCTCCCCTTTGCGGATTATTACATTACCCATCCCTCCCACACCCATATTCCACACACTCCATCCATCCCTTCTCTGGTTGATGGCCCATGGCACGGTCAAGGGAACACATTGCATACACTACATATCTCTGGTACCTGTATGGTTGTGAGGACTACCCTAGCATTTTTCACCTTCCACATGCTGTACATCACGCACATAGGTACACGTAAATACTTATCTTTCATGACATGGTAGGTAGACCCGGGTAATACCCGTTCATCTTTAACCCATCCGGACAAGGACGGCTTGGACCGCAAATGGGCAGATTTTGGCCGAATGCTCTGACCATTGGTAGGGTTGCCACCTTTTCATATGGCCAGGATGAGATATATTCCAGACACACATCAGATTTTACAGGCCAACACATACCCACGGTCAGTACAATGGATAGTACTTTTGTTTTATGCCTAAATGTAAGCTTATTGTTGTAGCAGTTTAGATGCTTCTTCTGTTTCGTTTACTTGCTTAGTCTATTTCTTGTAACATGTAGGTATGTTACATATGGAAATAACTATTGTATGTGACTATTACATGAGATTTGGGACATAATTATGTCATACGGTCGCAGGATATTTTACATTTATAATGGTTTTGGTATGGACACAACTGCCCAGATGGGTACTGTCCCTCACAATGTGGGACAGGTGGTAACCCTGACCATTGGGCTAGACTTAGCTATTGGCGGCGTGCTAACATGATGCGTTTCACTTCCACATGGTATAACTATCAACACCGCATTAGAATATGGGCACAGGGTTTTAAATGTCATTTGTTCAAGGGATGGAGACTCAGTATTTGGCTACGTGCATTTGTGTTTGCTTCTTATTTTTGTGTTCGCAAGAACTGCCTTGCATGCTTTGCATACATTTCACTATCCACAGACACTGACAGGTGTGATTACTATTGCAGGCAGGCTGTAATATTCAGCATTTTAGGTTGCACGTAAATAGTTGACCTGTGCAAGCCTCCGTGTGGTGCTTTGACACTCCCCATGCACTCGCGCGCGTTTCCTATGCACGTCGATGTGGCGGCAGCACGCCTTCATTAATACGCATATGGTGCTACTGTGCCATCTGCATGCCGCACGGTTGGCGCAAGCCTAATGCCGGCCTTGCGCCGAGCTTCAAGAATCCTGGGGATAGTCTATATATAGATTAAATAAGTACAGAGATAATGGCCAACATTGTCTTGTTCCAGTAATGTTTTTTTTATTGAAGAGGAAGTCATTTTATTTATATGTAAAGCTGTGCAGACATTTACATAAATAACTTTTATTAAGTTAATAAAGGCTTGCAGTAAGCCAAAATATGGCATAACTGTGAAAAGAAAGTCTAAGATGAGTCTATCAAAGGCCTTAAAAGCATTGAGTGTGAGTGTGAAAGTCATGTTGTTATACTGTTTGGAAAGTAAGATCAGTATATCCAAGGTTAGTGTCTGTTCATAGGTTTGTTTACCCTGAAAAAAACAAAAAAACAGATCGGTTAGGTGAAATTATAGTTGGCAATAAAAGTTTCAATCTATTAGCTAGTAGCAAAGCAAATATTATAATATCTATGTTAGTAAGAGAAATTGGTTTGTAGTTTATTGGGTTTTTGGCATCAGCATTCGCTTTGGGAATAAAGATTGTTTTAGAATTGTTGCGATATAAATCTGCAATGCCATTATCTTTTATATAATTGAACAGGTGCAGTAAAATTTTAGACTAACAATTTTATAAAAATCTGAAGTATAACCATCTGGTTCAGGGGACTACCCTGAACCCGATGGTTACATGAGAGCACTTACTATATGAAGGATCTCACTGTAAGGAGATCCTGTTGACTTTGGCTAAGTTTTGGAAAATCTAATTGACTTGAAAATGTATCTCTTTCTTGTAATATGAACAGCAGATTTTGTTCGCCATATGTCTGAGAATATATACATTTTTAAAATTTGAATAATTTTGATGTTTGTATGATAGGTTTTGCCTTGATAATATTTTGGTTATTAAATGAGAAACTTTATTGATTTTTATCATTCTCATTAAAAGTTTTGAAGGAACCTGTGTCAATTCAGAATATCTAGCTAACAATTAGGTTTCCTTAAACAATAGTTGCTCTGTATATAGTAAGTAGAGTTATTTTTGAAAATCATTTCAATCTTTTGCTATGTCTGGATTGTAGTTTAAGTAAAGTTCCTCTTCAAGCCTACAATTTTTTTGCTTTAAATGTATTTTCCTTTAGACTATAGAATCTTGTATAGTATGATGGTTTATTCATAAGTATTCACCTGATCTGGGCTTAGATGGCTCCCCATTGTACATCCAGTGGAATTTGATATTTAGAAGAGCTACAGAGAAACTTATCAAGTACATAGTTAATTTGTTTATTATCTTCTTTTTGAAGTAAAGTAAGATTTAAAGTCCAATTATAAACATCCTTTTTAATATTGGATGCACCGGTCCAATTTTAAGTGTAATTCTAGTCTGATCCAAGGAAAACCTTGGTTCTTCTATATGAAAGTCAAGGCTAGATCTTAGGAATATTTCTGAAATTAGGAAAAAGTCCAACCTAGTCCAAGTTTTATAGCAACAGCAATAAAATGTACATTTCTTTGATAATGTGCTACACTTTTGATAGTTAAAAGGATTGAATAAATTAAATTTTAATTTAAAGAATGAAATCACAGTAGAAGCGTAAACATTATATGTCTTACTGCTTCTTGTCCTGTCATTATAGAGTTATTAACTGTGTTCCGGTTTCCCCCTATAATATAGTAACAATTAGGAAAGAGACTTAATATTGTATAGATTGACATGATAAACTCATGTTGTTTGGTACAAGGTGCATAAGTTCAGCAATGGTATTGGTTCATCTAAAAATGTATTCTTAACAACTGTCTCCCCTCATTATCTGAATCATGTTGTAAAATAGTATCTTTAAATGTTTTTTGATAAGAATTGCAACCCACTGTACTGTTTGGCCTATTACCTGATTAAATTATTGTCTTAAGCCATTTTCCCATATCTTGAACTCAATGAGCTGACATCATATGGGTCTCTTGTAGGAATATAATTTCAGCCTTTAATTCAAATGCTAATTGAAACAATACATTTCTTTTCGTTTTGGTCTGTATACTTTTAACATTCTATGAGTCTATTATCCATGTTGGCATTCACAACAAAAGCATATAGTGTGCTGGTGAAAAGATGTTTCCTCACACCATATACACCAATTTTATAGCACTCAGTTAAAAGGAGGGGAATATAGCACTTAAGTCTTCCTGCTAAACTCCTGTGCCTAACCACACCCCTACAACCTTACAATGACAGGAAGAGTGATGTAATAATGCATAGAGAACCATACATATTGACAGCATAAAAACTTTGGCTCCAGTTATATTATGTATGCCTTAACATTTTAACAGTGTCATTTAAAATAAAAAAATAAATAATCAGGATGAATATAGCATAACTTGCCTGTAACACCACATATCTTGTCACATGGCATCTGTTGTGATGAGTAGATTAAGAATATATAAAACACTGTAGAAACATCATTTAGCAGCTATGCTTAGTCAAAGTAATTATCTGTAAATATAGATGAATCGTTTTCGGAACAGCAATCTGCATCTTGCATAATGGTCCCACTATTTATGTTACAAACATCAGAAAATACATAATTAAATAATATGACCACTTGGGATATAAGAAAAAAATTAATTGTAATGTTTTTGTTTGCATAGATTATAGTTTTGTTGAATGCTAGAATATGAACAGGAACTTCCTGATAAGAAATGTAGGAAGTGTTCTGGATAATCCTTGTCAAGTAAAAACAGGTCCCAAGTGGTCTCTTGACTAGGGGGACATAAATCAGCAGAACCAGAATCTTAGGTATAATGAAAACTTACATTCATTTCCTGTAATTACCATATAGTTTTAAATTATTATTGGTAAATTATGATTTTCACTTTCTCTGGAACGTGTACTAAGATATTATGTAAAATCTATAAGTTTTAACTTGGTGATCAATCTACACACGGGGATAGAGTTAAAAGCATTGATGAAGCCTTGTCTTGTTTCTTTAGGTGAACCAACTGCATATATAACTACTTTACCGTGGAATATTAAGTTGGTGTGGTATCTCATTTGAAATTGAATCATTTCCAAAATCAGGAATCTGCAAAATGATGACAGTTTCTGCCATTCCTGTTTAATTTGGCAGGGAAGATTTGAGCAAAATTAATTTTATTCCCATTCCATATCAGCATTGTTTTCTTTTTTGCAGCTGCTAGTATTTTGAATATATCCTGGTAGTTTAACAGCCTGATGTGAATTTGCCTTAGATTATCCTGTGTTTATGCTGCTCTGACTGCTTAATGTGCTCTCTCAATAACAATCTGGTTGGACCCTCCCTGTTTTTCTAGAAGACAGCCAATAATTTGATGCAGAACTTCTATGAGTTTTGAATGCTCATATTTTTCAGGTACCCCATGTATCAAAATATTATTTTGTCTACTTCTGTCTTCCAGATCTGCATTTTTTGTTGAATTTCCTGAATGGTTTTAATGTTAGACTGAGAAGCTTCTTGTACCTGATTAATTTTAATTATATTTTCAATTATTTTAGCTTCTGTTTTTTCTAGTCTAGCTGCTATTTTGTTGATTGTGATGCCAAAAGTCAGGAATTTGTTTGAGAATTGTTGAATCACTGAGTGCAGTAGTTGTAGTACCATTTTAAAGTCTTCTAATGCAGGGAGATGATCTGTTTTCTTTGTGATCATTTTTACACAATGTCTTTTTCTGGTGTAGTTACTGCTGATAGTTTGTATTTAGATGTTTGTTTATCCATGTTTTCTGATTTGTTTGACATCTTGTATTTCTTTCTGTAATACAAGTTTTTTTCTTCCTTACAGCACTGAAGGTCTAGAATTCGATCAGGTAGATAGCCCATTCCTCGCAGGTAGGTCATTGTGTATTTTTAAAGAGTTCTGTTTAAAAGATGTATATGTTAATAGTTTTTAAGTGTTTAGAACTTACAAAGTCATGCGCTAAGCTGATTTGACTACAATGTCCCTGCCGATTTGCTACGGAGCCATGCTGACACGGTGCTCACAGGTTGGCCGCTATTTTTCCTTCCTCTTTTTTTTATTCTAATATATATGATTAGCATGGGCTTATATGTTTATATGCTATGAGGGAAGGTTTTTCAGAAAGGGCATAATTGTGTTGATTTCCAGAATTCAGGAGAATGGCAGTAGATAGTGCTGTATTAAAAATAATATTGGTTACAAAGACTGAAATGAATGTGTTGCATTCTTTCAAACAATAATAAGCATTCAATAACCCTCTACAGCTGCATTATAGCCCTTTTTATCCCAAGTCATATTTTAATATGTAATTCCCAGTATTAGGGTGAGCACAGCAAAATGGAAGTTCATTGAGAAGAAAAATGTGCTATATCTTTTTAGTTTTTAAATAGCTGAAGGGTTAAGGATTGGACTGGTTGGTTCTTACTGGTATAAACAATGCAGCAAGTAATTATAGCAGTGTTTTATTGTATGTTATTCGGTAGTGTCTTATATTTAGTATGGTTTCTAAAGAAAACTGAATTCTCCTAATTAACTGCTTTGCTTCTTTTTATTGGAAGCTTTGGTGTAATTTTTGAGAGTAGAGATTTACTGCTTGATAAATATTGATTTAGTAATCTTTCATTTTATACTGCTGCCAGCTTTATCTCTAGTGGATATCATTTTCTAAGTTTGGAGATTAATCGGGGGGAGGGGTAGCTCTCTTCTTCTGGTAATCTTAGAGTAATATTTGGAGAAAATCAGATTTAGCAAATGCTGATGGCTATATTATAGTGAATTTGAACAGTGATCAGATCCAGTGGTTAGCAGTATGGAGTCTGGGTCTTAGGTTTCCTATATGAGCTACTGGATGTACATTTTATTCATTTACTGTTTCTCTCACCTGAAGAAGGCCTTATGTCTGATATTTCCATTCTGGGTTAGATAATGGTCACATCTGATTGAATTTTTGGTAGAATCCAAGAGTTCTATGATGCTGAATTTATCCCATATACTAAATGCATTAAATGTTGAAATGCTTAAACTTTTCATTGGCTGTGGATGGATAAACCAGGTCAGCTGGGATTCTGTTCAGTGCCTCATGGCAAAGTTAAGAATGATGAAACATAAAAAAACACTGTGGATCAGGAGGGAGAGGTGTAATTAATCATTGAGTAAGAGCATGACCTAAGAGATGTTTATGTTAAGAATTTAGCATGTCGAGGCTGACTTGATGAGTCACTGAACCAGATGCTGATGTTAAAGAAATTTGAAATACATGATATAAAACCAATGAAAATGAGATATTAAGCCCATTGCCTGGGTACTTTAAAAGAATCTTCTAAAATGTTCCACATTAACAATGATTTCAGATACTGTCCCACTACTGAATGGAATGGAGCAGGGTGAAAACACCAAACATTGTTATTGCAATAATGGCTGCCATTTTATATCAGTGTTTTTCATTTATTTATTTACTGATTGATTTATTGATTGATTTTATTATTTTTTTTTATTACTTTTAGTTATGGTATCATCACTGTCTTTGGTGTAGTTTTTCATCTTAAAATTGTCGCATTAAATATTAAACCCACAATATTTTTGCTTTGTCTAAACCAATTCTCCATCAATCTCCTGAAAATGAGCTTTACATTCTGATATCATTGTAGTATCCAACACACTTTCTCCTTACACCCTTATCATTTGATTATTGTTTTTAACTGGAATTAATTTAATGACAGAGGTTGGCAGATTCCAGGTAGAGTCCAAGTCATCACAATGTCAGACAAAAACAGCAGAGAACAAATGGAAAATGACCATAACAATGTTTCATATAAAATCCTTCATTATGTTTAATAACAGAAAAAAAAAAGTGCAGCACTATCTATAGAAGCAGTATTTAAAATGCAGCTGTTCAAAGGTTCATAGATTAGTACTAGGCTAACTGCCCTTGTGAGCCATTTTAAGCCTAGCCAATTACTCCTTGTGAGACTCAAACACTGCACCTTATGTTTGTAAGGCAAACACCTTAACCATTAGGCCACCCTCCCAACCAAACTGTTGATGTTGCAATAACAATGAGACATACTTGCTTAGCTATGTGCTGTGCATCCAGTCGCAGTGTTTTTACCCAAGACAGAAAGTTTCAGGAATAAAGAAGAAATGAACACAAACGTATAAATGTATGAGAATTTGCAATGGCGGTGCTTAAATGGGGTTTATATAATTTAATTGAGAGCTTAATTGAGCAAATCACTTTTTGTTGAACTGACTTAAGCAAAAGCTTAATTAAATGAATGATCAGTTAAGCAAAAAGTGTCCTAGGGGAAAAAAAAAAACAGTTGCCCGCCCTCCGACCATAACAAACAAAACAAAAAACTCTGCAAAGTGGAAGCTTTGCTCCCCACCCCCCCCAACCCCACTAATTATACCACCTCCGAGATCGCACTACAGTGGGTAAAAGGGAAAATTCCTGATGATGGCCAACCACATCCTTTCCCCTGGGAAAACATTTGCTTAAACGATTGCTCGCTTAATTTAGCTTTCACTTACGTCAGTTTGACAAATAGCAATTTATTCAATTAAGTGTTTGATTAAATGATATAGACCAGCTTAAATGTATAGAGGAATTGCAAAAATTTAAATCTGTGATGTTTTAATAATCCTGAGTTTAGGAGATAGTGTCCTTTAACCCTGCAACTTGAGAAGGCATACAGATCTTGCCAAGACATTATGATTTGCATCTAGTTTGTGACATGAACCCAATCTATAAGATGCAAATGAATCTCCAGCTGCAACTCAGACTCTGTAAGATTGTTTAGTGGTTCATGTACAGGTGTAGATGGGGGAGGGTAAAATGGGAAGGAGTGGTACTTTGTCAAGTCATCTGTTTCAGGAGGGAGTAGACTTTTGTCTGAGGTTTCTCATTCCCCTAGTGACAGCGGTATGCTGTGATTGCAGGACAGCAGCTGTTAAAATGTAGCATTAGAAGATAGGGTTGAGGTAATTGATGGCATCTACTGGTCACATCACATCAGCACTTCCACTTGGGGCATCTCAAAAAATCATACTCTTTTTCAGCAATATAGGTACCACTGCTAGGTGTTCCTCTCCAAGTTTCCATATCCGCTTATAAACCCCCTAGAGCTGAAGAGCACTGGGGATGTTAATATCAGGGGCATTAATCTAGGAGCAATATGAGTGAAAGAGGCAAATGATCATATAGAAAGTGGGCAGTGGAGGTAGACAAAAAATCAAAAGAAGAAGAATGAAACTACTTGGAGGCAATGCTTGCCAAGTTGGGTTGATTTACCATGTTGCAGGGACAGAGAACAGTCATAGAGTCAGAGCTCCTTGAAGAAGATAAATTTCACAAAATGCCTGACTGGCTGCTGGAAAAGTTCTGATTAGAAAAGACTCACTTTTTTCTAGCTTCACAGAACATCAGCATAGTGGATCATGTTACATCCAGTAGCCAATATAGTGAAGTACCCAGAAGGTTTTGGCTGAAAAAAGAGTAGTTAGCTCCTCTGGTGGCATTGAGGGATAAAGCCCCAACTACGGCCTAGCTGACTTGGATTTGATTTACAGCTTGGCAACTAATGGAACAGCAGGGAAGGGATGGACCTGCCCATTGAAAGTGAGAGAGCATTTGTTTATATGCTCCCAAAGGAGAGGCATGGTCCAAAGCAGGGAGTTGCCCTCAGACATAGTTATCGAATGTGGGGGGTGGGGAAATGGAGTGGGTAAGTCATAAGAAAAATGAATCCTGGATTGAAGCAGATACAAGCCAAGCCTCCAGCACACCCTCAGGATCCACGATTGGCCTGAATAAAAATAGAATAGTAGCTACTAAACCCGGCATGGACATTGGGGCCAGTAAACATCAGCTCCAAGGGGACCAAAGATAAATAAACAAATAAATAAATAAAGAGAAAATAAGGAGACTACGTCTCAAACTGTAAGGAGTATTTCACAGATGACTAAATATAATAATTTTCTACCTGTGAACCCAAGCTCTGGAGCGATTTTCCTTCAAATCTTAAAACCTCGCTAACTACTCCTCCTTTCAGGCATAACATTTTACAGCTTAAGCTGCTTTCTAAATGCTCTTTTTCAAGTCACATAACCTAATCTCCTTAATCTTTGACAAATGCTGCCTATGATTTCCACTATAGTCTTTTTTCTCTCACTCCAAACATGTTAAATGATATAAATATTGTACCTAGTGTTTTCTTTTGACTGCCTTTTTAAATTGTCGTTGCTATAGAATATTAACTATTCCTTTGGTTTTAGTGTGCTCTTTTATTCTTTACATTTTTTTTTCTTTTTTTCACTTGATGTGTGTTCACATTCCCAGCTGAGACTGAAACTGGTCCAGTGGGATCAGTGCTCTAGCCCAGTTAACATCATCCTCTTTCGGCTGTTCCCATTAGGGGTCGCCACAGTGGATCATCTGTTTCCATTTCTTCTTGTCCTCTGCATCATGCTCTTTCACACCAACCACCTGCATGTCCTCTCTCACAGCATCCATAAACCTTATCTTAGGCCTTCCTCTTTTCCTCTTACCTGGCAGCTCCATCCTTAGCATCCTTTTCCCAATATACCCAGCATCCCTCCTCAGCACATGTCCAAACCAACACAATCTCGCCTCTCTTGCTTTGTCTCCAAACTGTCCAACCTGAGCTGACCCTCTAATATACTGATTCCTAATCCTGTCCATCCTAGTCACACCCAGTGCAAATCTTAACATCTTTAACTCTGCCACATCCAGCTCTGACTCTTGCCTTTTCGTCAATACCACCGTCTCCAACCTATATAACATAGATGGTCTCACTACCCTCTTGTCCACCTTCCCTTTCACTCTTACTGTTACCCGTCTGTCACAATTCACTCCTGACACTCTTCTCCACCCATTCAACCCTGCCTGTACTCTCTTCTTCACCTCTCTTCCACACTCACCATTACTCTGAACTGCTGATCCCAAGTACTTAAACTCATCCACCTTTACCAACTCTATTCCTTGCATCCTCACCATTCCTTTACCCTCCCTCACATTTGCACGCATATATTCTGTTTTTGCCATGTTGACCTTCATTCCTTTCCTCTTTAAAGCATATCTCCACCTCTCCAGGGTCTTCTCAACCTGGTCCCTACTTTCACTACATATCACAATGTCATCGGCAAACATCATACTCCATGGGGCCTCCTGTCTGATCTCATCTGTCAACCTGTCCATCACCACTGCAAATAAGAAAGGGCTCAGAGCTGATCCTTGATGTAATCTCACCTCCACCTTAAACGTATCTGTCACTCCCACTGCAGTCCTCACCAGTGTCACACTACCCTCGTACATATCCTGTACCACTCTTACATACTTCTCTGCCACTCCTAACCTCCTCATACAATACCACAACTCCTCTCTAGGCACCCTGTCATATGCTTTCTCTAAGTCCTCAAAGACACAATGCAACTCCTTCTGACCTTCTCTGTATTTCTCCAACAACACTCTCAGAGCAAATATTGCATCTGTAGTGCTCTTTCCTGGCATGAAACCATACTGTTGATCAATAATCATCACCTTCATTCTTAACCTAGCTCCCATTACTCTTTCACATAACTTCAAGCTGTGACTGATCAGTTTTATCCCTCTGTAGTTACTGCAGCTCTGCACATCACCTTTATTCTTAAAGATAGGTACCATAACACTTTTTCTCCACTCCTCAGGCATCCTCTGACTTTCCAAAATTGCATTAAACAATCTGGTTAAAAATTCCACTGCCATTTCACCTAAGCACCTCCATGCTTCCACTGGTATGTGATCTGGGCCAACAGCCTTTCCATTCTTCATCCTCTTCATAGCTGTCCTTACTTCCTCCTTGCTAATCTGTTCCACTTCCTGATTCACTATCCCCACATCATCCTACCTTCTCTCTCTCTCATTCTCTTCATTCATCAGCCCTTCAAAGTACTCTTTTCATCTACTCAACACACTCTCCTCACTTGTGAGTACGTTTCCCTCACTATCTTTTACAACCCTTACCTGTTGCACATCTTTCCCAGCTCTGTCCCCCTGTCTAGCCAATTGGTACCGGTCATTTTCTCCCTCTTTAGTGTCCAATCTCTCATACAACTCTTCATATGCATTATCCTTAGCCTTTGCCACCTCTCTCTTTGCCATGCGTCTCATCTCCTTATACTCATGTCTACTTTCATCATCTCTTTGACAATTCCACTTCTTCTTCGCCAGCCTCTTCCTCTGTATACTCTCCTGTACTTCCTCATTCCACCACCAGGTCTCCTTGTCCTCCTTCCTCTTTCCAGATGTCACACCAAGCACCTTTCTAGCAGTCTCCCTTACTAGCTCTGCTGTAGTTACCCAGCTATTTGGTAACTCTTCACTGCCTCCCAGTGCCTGTCTTAACTCTTCCCTGAACTCCACCTCCCAATCACCCTTTTTTAACTTCCACCATTTAATCCTTGGCACTGCTTTCACACTCCTCCTCCTCTTCTTGATTACCAACGTCATCCTACAGACCACAAATCTATGCTGCTTAACTACACTTTCCCCTGTCACCACTTTACAGTCTCCAATCTCCTTCAGACTGGTCCTCCTACATAGGATATAATCCACCTGTGTGCATCTTCCTCCACTCTTGCACATCACCCTATGCTCCTCCCTCTTCTTAAAATACATATTCACCACAGCCATGTCCATCCTTTTTGCAAAATCCACAATCATCTGACCTTCTGCATTCCTCTCATTAACACCATACCTACCCATCACTTTCTCATCCCCTCTGTTCACTTCACCAACATGCCCATTGAGGTCCGCTCCAATCACTAGTCTCTCACCCTTGGGTACACTCACCACCACTTCATTCAACTCACTCCAAAATTTTTCTTTCTCATCCATCGCACACCCAACTTGTGGAGCATATGCACTAACAACATTCATCATTACACCATCAATTTCTAGCTTCATAAACATTACTCTATCAGACACTCTCTTCAACTCCAAAACACTCTTGGCATACTGCTCCTTTAGGATAACCCCTACCCCATTTCTCCTGCCATCCACACCATGGTAGAACAATTTGAACCCGCCTCCTATACACCTGGCCTTACTTCCCTTCCATCTGGTCTCTTGCACGCACAATATATCAACCTGCCTTCTCTCCATCATATCAGGTAGCTCTCTCCCTATACCAGTCATACTGCCAACATTCAAAGTTCCTACCCTCACTACTACACTCCTAACCTTTCTCCTCTCTTCCTGCCTTCGGGCATGCCTTCTCCCTCCTTTTCTCCTTCGGCCAACAGTAGCCCAATTTCTGCCAGTTAACAAACTGTATAACTAAGTAAATAATGTATTCTGGTAGTGGTTTATATTTCTGATGGTGGTGCAGAACTGTATAGAAAATAACAACAGCAGGGTTGTTATCTTAAAGTACTTTGCCCAAAAGTAACTTTGGTTTAATTCAGGAATTAATCCCAAATGTTTTAACAATGTTCACCACAGTGTCACAGCAATGCCCTCCATCGAATATGGTAGCAACAAAGACAAACAAATCACTCCTTTTCATGTAAACCACAAAGAATATGCAAAGCTGCACTCCCAGACAATATTTTAACATAGTATTGTATTGTGCTCACACCATACCTCTCAAACACTTAGAGCAAGAAATCTTGACAAAGCCATAAATAAAAGTCAGACAAAGGCAAAAAAATGGGGACATTTTTTTTTAAATACTGGTCTTACAAACTTAGAAAGTTAGCAGAATAACAGGTTTTGCATTAGCATGAATCTTCTGAAGGGTATAAAGTCTGAAACTCAAATGTTTGTCATTATTTTCTAACTTCAGCCTTTAACGAGTTGCCACTAATTTGACAGAAAACCACAATTTTATGCAAAAACAGACCAAAAATATGAGGCAAAAATCTGTACATTCTGCAAAAATCTGTACAGTTGAGAGGTATGCATATCACACAGAGTGGCATGACTTTTTGACTTATGTGGTAAAAATTCACAGGCCTTAACAGGACAAAGGACATAGTCTTAATTGTTTCACAAACAATTTAATTATGTTTAATACATCTTTTTTCAGGAAAAGTCAGCATCTTAAGCCTAAAACAAGAAAATATTTGCATTCAAACTAAACTCAGGATTGTTATTAAGAACAAGCTGTATACTATGGCTTCTTCATAATTAGCATATTTTTCCTGCTTCCCAGCTAACCCATGTCTATCCTGCACTCAAGCTCTGGAGCAATCAGAAGTTGTCAGTGCTTTCTTATGAAAATAAAAATGACTTCCACAGCTATTGTAAGTTTTTTCCCTGATGACTGCAACCACAGAACACTGCATAGTCATCAAGTCTCATAACAGGATCTCCAGGCAATAAATTAGGAATGTAAGATAAATTTTCAAACCATTTCTTTAGCCTCCAATTTCATTTACATGACAAAACTTGTTGCAGATGTATGAGGATGGATGTGCAGCACTTGAGATAGGGCTTTGTATCACTATATAACAAAATATACTATTTAAGTGACTGTGACACTGCCCTGTCACTTTGCATATAATAAACATTTGAGTAACCCTGCCTTTTGGTTAAGGCAATATCCCAACTGCAGGAAATGTTCAATAAGCTAAATTCAATCAGCTGGGCAGAAAGTACATCTTTCAAGTGTTGCTATCAGACTATTGAAATATGAAAATAGCATTACTAAAATAGCCAAAATGCTACCAGACTTAAAACATTTCTCTTAATCAGTTCATAATCAGTTCTGTTTCCTAAAACTGAGTTGTGCTTGATGAAACATGATTAAAACTTTAAGAATAAAAACAAAGCTTCGGTCCATCACTAACTTCTAATTTGGTCCCTTGGGTGATACAAGGAGTTGCCAGTGTGAGACTGTCTGAAAAAAATCAGGATTTGAGATTCAAAAATTTAAATCTATTGAAGTTTGCTTAACCACATCATTATGCATTGCATGTCTCCAGTAAACTTTTGAAGTTTGAAAACACAACACCTATATCTGTATTTGACCCTTGACCTGGTTACCGCATGCGTGATGTGGTTCTTTGAGTAAGTCCATAAGGGTATGGAGTTTAAGGACTTTTACATAAACCTGAAAGAATCATTTAGCACTGATTGGGCATATTGTATACTTATCATTTATGATGGCATCATTGGGTCACACGTGGATTTTTTTGTATATACTTTTTACTTATGGACTCAGAAAGATAAATTGTGAGATTGTGCTTATTCCATGCACCATTTTTCAGTTGTGTGCAATAAGGGTGCTAGCAGTTACCATCCATTACTGATGAGAGTGTAAATGTTATATGTAAGTTAGTTTTAAACTTTTATTTTAAACTGCCTTTTATAAGAACAGCTAATAAAATGATAATTATGACATAATGTAATTGAGGAACGCATTTATCAGTTTTGTGATATACTAGCAGATTTAGTTTTACATAAAGATGTATTGAACATGTACAATAACAGTGAAATATTAGAAAGAGATATTAGAAGAAAGTTGCAAGTAAAAACTGAATGCTAGATAATGATATACTTTATGTTATCAACTTTGTTAGTTTTAACAGTTAAAAGGTTTAGTGTTGTGGTCATCATTTTTTTCTGTGAATCAAGTTCTTAAAATGGAAACAACATTCTTTCTCCAAGTAATAACAAAGGTTGCACATATTTCCTACATAGTAATCTAAAACTCTTTCAATGTCAGCATTGTTACACAGTAAGAGACGAAATTTCATTTTCACTACATAATTTATAGTATATTTTTACATACAACTTTGTTGGACTAAATATCAGAGCTATAAACATAATTTATACATTGAAAAAAAGAAATCACTGCTTTTCTCTGTCACTTTAATACAGATGGTTACTATTAAACTTGCATTTAATATGTTGGAGTTTTCTAAGATCAGTGCTTACGTATTGTATCATCTAGTATGTAAAATCAGGTTGTAATTTTCCAAAGACTACCACTTATTCATATCTCTGTGTTTATATGAAGAATATGACATACATGTTTTGATCTTAGGATTGAAAATGAAATGTTTTCATGAATCTGTTCCACTGTAATTGATTGTATTAGCAAGCTGCCTTGCTATATGGCCATGTCATGTTGAAATTGTATTTAATGTTATTATCAATTATGTTCTGTCTGTAGTCAAGCTAACATCTGTTTTAGGTTAGAGTTAACTGCAGCCTTTGTACCTCATTAATGCAGTTTATTACCTGACAAACAGATATAACTAGCTGCCTACTCAAATGTCTTGACATATTTGTCTGTAGTAAAGGTTTCTGTGATATCGTGCAGCAGGCAGTAATTTATTTAAAATAGGTGTTGTGAAACATTTTCTATGCCATGTACAATCTATGTGAACTTTCTGGCACAAATGAAAGTATCCACTGATAAATAGGAGATGGATGTCACTGATCCTACCATTCTGGAGGTGCCTGCACAGACATTTTAAATGCAGAATATCAGCACATTGTTTACATCATAGCAAAGGCCAAGACTCAGAATCAGCATGAACCCAACTCTAGACTACAAATGGTTCTAGTAATCTAGTAAAAGATGGTTTTCAGAAAAATGAATGACAGAAGAAGCTCTTGTAGTGTTTGCTACTGTGTAGTTGAAGCAGAACTCCAGCTGGATAATAAAATGTAAGAGCTGCAACATATATCTGATAAAGTAAATTGCAACAGGGCTTTTTATTCATACTTAGATTCATTCCAAAACTACAAACAGAAGATACATTTCATCATGGAATTCCACCATTTTAGAGCATAATAAAATGGCCTCAAGGGATTAAGGCTATGATCTGTTAGTAAAGCTCGCCATCTGACCAGAGTTTAATTCCATTCATCTCCATTAACCTACTGAAGGACTCTCCCTAAGTGATAATTTAATTTGTTACCACTGATACTTTTCATTACATTTCCTTTTGTTAAAGTTGTTGCAACATTATAAACTCTGATGATCATCATATTAATCACTGCTGCAGCAGCCTTAACTATACAGGTTATATCCTGCCAAGGATATAACAGACATCCAGCTTCCAAAACTTCAAGGCACCTTCCACATGCCCAAACTGTCAGCCATCTTGAGATGAGCTGACTAAAAGATAAGTCTGTAAGCCAAGCTCTTTATAGCTTTACTTCCATCAAAGAGTACAGTCCTCTGATGTTTTCAAGGATCAACAGCTGGCTTGTGCTATTTCTTTGCTGGACAGATAAGTTCCCTTACATTTAATAATGTTGTTTTATTATTTATGCTTTCCTCTTCAAGAATGCTATTTTATAGGCAGTAGTTTGTGATTTAATGAACTGTCATGAGACTGTAGTATACTTTCAAATGGGGGTGCTCTTCTTTCCTTTTGGTTTAAAAATTATTTAAAATAACTAAAAGCATTTTTTTCCTGTGGATAAATTATGTTTGTTTTACTTTGTGGGGCTAGTGAAGTATTTTAAAGTGCTATTTACTTTGTTTGCCATTTGCTGTTTATTTTACTGGGAAAAGAGGCACCATTTTTGGCTTCACTATGGAACAATCTGCCTGTCCAATGGTCAGTCCTTCTTCCAGACACAAAAAGAAAAAGTTAAGCAAACAGCTTTTTGCCATCACAGCAGGCTAGCAGTTTGCCTCAGCTACAGGTGAGAGATTCTGCCATGGCCATTAGTTGTACCTCAAAATAGTCATCTTTTACCCTGCATCCCTCCAGTATAGCACCTATAGCCACTATAGACTGGAAGTTAGGCATATCCGCTAAAGCCACTGGCATCCCCTCAGTGGACAAGGCAGATCCACTTTTGTCAGCCCAGTTAGAGGAAACAGGGAAAGCTTCCCTTTTTTGTCAGAATGGTGTGCCTATCCCAAGGGAAGCTGCTGCATGACTATCATTGTTAGTCCTATTTTTCTTATCAAAAAGAAACAGAAAACTAAACACGTATCTGCTCCTCCTCAAATTTCCTTAGACAACAGCAGTTTACTATGTCTGGCTCAGAGTTTAATTCAGGCTATTAATCCTTCTTATATCAGGCTATTAATCCTTCTTATAAAGTAGTTTCTGGTAAAAGAAAAAATAAGGATACCTCCTTTCTTGAAGAGATTCAAGATTCTGATTCTGAACAGGAGGATGACAGAACAGATACAGTGTTTTCTCCTTAGATTTTAGAGTTAGACACAGAAGAGAGCTCAATATCTAACTCTACCTGTGGGGAATCTCCTTCTCTGACCTTATTTTTGAAATGTAATAAATGAAAAGGCTGGTAAAAAATCAAACTGCTTTAATAAAATTCCCCCAGGAAGCACTTCCGTCTCTCCAACAGTATTCAGAGACTTCTTCAGACTGAAATTACAGTTTAAACACACATCACATTTATACAATATAATAATCACTTGACTAATGACTGTGAAATAATCACATGACTGTGAAGCGTTTTAGTGTTTTAACCCTTTCCTTTTCAAGTACATAATAAAATCCTCATGGTTATTCAGGCCAGGTGGAAAACAAGCATTTAACTTAACCTGCCAAAAATATTCAAGCCACCCCAGCTCCTCTTCAGGGTTTAATAAACACTCTACATTTGCTAAAGCGTCCAGTACAACAAATTTAAAATCAATTTTACAAACACCATTTTTATAAGGCATTCTTTTCATCCCCTGTTTGAACAGCACATAATTTTGTTCAATTTCCAGGTAGTCCTACCTACATAAAATGCCTTACATGCTACACAAAAAACTAAATAAATCATGAACTTAGATTTACATCTAAGCATTCCTCTGATGCTGATTTTATTTTTACCCAAGAAAACAAATGCAGAGTATACAGCTAGTTACACGTTACAATTATAATATGTGAACATTCTCTTTCTCTCTATTTTCATTCTTGACATATTTAATTATGCCTGAAAATAGTTCTTGAAACTCTTGGCCTTCTTTTACACAAAAAACAGCGTATCCCCAATAATTCTTAGAATTTCTGGGTTACCTCCAAAACGTCCCCAATTGTTTTTGCTATGATATGTTTTATAGCACCTGAATAAAGATTGTTGCTTACGGGCATCCTAGTTTTATTTTCACTACTATTGTTCCAATTTTCAAATCCATCCTTTTCCTCTGTGCAGCTATATTGACCATTTAAGTATTGACCATATCCCTAGGGTAGCTTCTAGTGACCATCTTCTCACAAAAATGATTAGCTTCATCTAAAAAATCTTTTTCTCTTTTCATTAAATTATTAATTATAACAAGTTGTCCTCTTACAATATTCTCTTTAGTCATGGTTGGGAAACTGTAAATCTTTTGCAGAGTATATACAACAAACATATAATTAAGATTTTTTGATTAATTGATGACGTCTTTTTGATTTGGAGGGTGACTGAGGCGTCTCTAAATGATTTTGTTAATTATGCCAACAATGTTTGTTCCTACTTAAAGTTTACATGCCATTGTAGTCCCAATAGAGTCAATTTTTTGAATGCACCTATTTTTAAAGATGATGATAATTTAGTCACAAAAATGTATAAAAAGGAAGTACAAAATAATGCATACCCACATTATAGTAGTATGCATGCGAGGTAAGGGATATAGGGAACAAGAAGTCATTGAAGTTATTGAACAAGTAGCTGTTCAAGATACAGAACAAGAAGAAAATATAGAACAAGAAGATATAATAGAAGATGAAGGCAGTCACTTAATAGTGAAAAAAAATAAGTAAAAGAAAAGGATATTGTAACAGAAAAAAAACAAAAGAAAAAATGAAGTTTGAGAGAAGTAGTAAGGAAGAAAAGATGAATTGGAGAGTAGTGAAAGGAAAGAAAATTTCTATTGAGAAAAGGGTAAAAGGTACAAAAGAGAATAAGAAACAGAAAGAATAGGCAGCTATGCATAGGAAAAGAATATAAAGATGAACGAAAAATAAATAAATAATTGAAAGTAAGAGTATGAACAATATATTAATAGTATAAAGAATACAAAATGGAAAACAGGGACATTACAATGGTGTGCAATAATGAACGTGGATATGATTATTTTCGAAGATGTAAGAATTACATTAGAAGAAGAAAGATTACAAACATAGAAATTATGGAGAGGTTAGATTCTTTGCAATATAGGGATAGAAACATGTTCAGGTGTAGCAGTATTATGCAGACCATCAATAAAAGTTTTGGATTCAGCTAAGTAGATAGTATCGTTGCCTCACAGCAAGTGGTTCCCTGGCTTGATCCTTAGCTGGGGTGCCTTCTGTGCAGAGTCTACATGTCCTCACTGTGTTTTCATGGGTTTCTTCTGGGTGCCCTAGTTTCCTCCCACATTCCAAAGAGATGCAGTAGGTGGATTGGAAACTCTAAATTGGCCATAGGTATGAATGTGCATGTGAGTACATGGTGTGAAATAATTAATGTAGCAGGGCTAGCCAACCAGCAGAGTAAACCATGGCTCTAGATGACTGTCACAGTTGAAGTGACACCCCACTCCATGTGCAAAAATGGGAAAAGGGGTTGTGGATGGATAGATAGATTAGTTGTAATGGGAAGAATAATAGTTACAGATATTAAATGGAATTGTCAAGTATATAGAATTATTGCAATATATGCATATGTGACAAGAAAGGAAGAGAAGATATGTTCAAGAAATTATTAGAATATGTAAGTATAAACATAGAGATTATATTGGTAGATGATTTGAACTGTGATCTAAAAAATAGATTGGAGACATAAAAATAATATTGGTGGTGATAAAAAGTGGTAGACTATATATGTGTGTGTGTGTGTGGATATATATATATATATATATATATATATATATATATATATATATATATATATATATATATATATATATATATATATAGTAAACAATGGACGTATAAAAGAAGCCCTTTTAGAAATTGATGATTTTATTATTTTGAACAGTTTAAACATAGTACAAGAAGGAACAAAATGTATATGGTTTTCTGATCATTTTGTAATTTGGTTAAAAATTCAAGAGGAAAAAGTATACATAAAAACAGGCAAAAGGATAAAATTAATAAATGAAAAACAACTGGATAAAGAATGAATGCAGAGATTTAGGCAATTATGTAAAGATCACATAGGAATGAATGTTTTTTTATAAGTAGTGGACATGATATTGGTTAAGTTTTAAAGACAAATATTAAAAAAAGTTATTTGAAATGGCAAACTTTACAAAGAGAAGTAGGACAACATAAATGTAAAAAAGTATATAAGTGTGTTTATCAGCACTGGTAATTAATAAGAGAGTAATAAAAACTTTTTTTTTTGTTTTTTTTAAGAAAGAAAAGGAAATATATGAATATATTTGTATATTTTTATAGAGATTTGATTTACACTGCAATCTGTGATAAATGTGGTATGTATTATGTGGTGAAAACTGAAAGATTGTTTAGAAAAATAATATATGAACACTTACATGCCGTTTCTAAGTAAATGTGAATAATTCTTTGTATAAACATTCTTTAGTATGTCAAGAGTTTAAGAAATTTCAGTTTGGGATCCTGGAGGTAGTGCCTATTAATGTTAGGGATGGTTGGTGGGACTTAGACATTGAAGTAAAATAATATCAGTAGATTGTTAAGTTAACTCCCTTTTCCCCCAGGGTTAAATGTCTTTCTTTATTACCTATTTTGAAGAAAATAACCTTAAATTTAAAAGCATTATATTTATTAAGTAATAAGAATGTGCTTGAAATGTTTTTAACTGTTTTTCTATGAAAGAGTTGTAAAAGTTTATTTTAACATTAAACATCAATTAACAAATGAAATTGATTTGTAGTACTTCCTGTACATAAGGGTTGTGTTTTAGTAGTCAACTGTTCTGATGAAGTCCCATTAAAAGCTAAAAGGGATGAACGTGCTTAACATTAATTGTTTTAATAAAGATTATTTTTATTTTACAGCTCTGGAGCTTATTGTGCATCATAGACCCAGGCTATCATTATTATTTTGTATTTGTTTTGGTTTTTGTAGTCCTTAAAGAGTTATTTTCTTGTTTGGTCTTGTGAACATTTTGTGGGTCCTTTTACATGGCTTGGGTCAGCACATGCATTTATTTATTATTTATTCACCCCCTATTTGTGCTGAGTTCATGAATTTGCTTTTATGGAGTGCATTAATACAGGTGGTGTGCTTCACAATGCCTGTATTGTTAATTTTGAGCCCAGTATTGAAAGTGTGTCCTTGTCACAGACACAGAATGGCGTATCAACACAGCTTATTGGACTTTTAACACAGCATGTTACCAGCCTGGATCAGAAATTGGAGAAACTACAAGTCCCACAATCTCTTGAGCCAGTTCAAAGGAAGGAAGCAATAAATATTCCATGTTTGAAACTTCGTAATCAAGGGGATTTTTCAGATAACAGCCAAATGCTTGAAGGTTCATCAAGGCAGGGTTCACCTAGAGAGGTTGAACAATCAACTTGTATTCCAGGAAATACTGCCTTTATGGATTGGATTTAAAGGGAAGTTTCATTTCAAGTTGATAAAACCAAAGTTCAGCAAAGAGGAACCAAAACTGTTGTGGACTAATTTGGCAGAACTGGAAAAAAAAGTTGTTTAAGGTATGACACCTGCAATGTGACGATCTCTATTTAAGTGAAAGATTAAGAAATAAGTGAGTGCCCAAGGCACTATGGATTTACACATTTCCTAATGGAACTGTTGAACTTACTGAGATGTTTGACCAGTTTGGTTTTTAGCTTATGCCTTTTATTATAAAAACTAATAATGCACATATTAAAATCTTATTAGATGATTTGGAGAAACTGAATTTAGCATTGTTGGAAGATCTAATGTTTGAGTCAAATAGGCACAGATATGAGAATCTTTTTAAGAACGTTGAGCTTAATGTTAAAAGTAATATGCAACATAAATGGAAAAAATTAGGGATAAAAATAAATATAGCAAAAATAGAGTTTACCCCCTGCCTGAATTTCATCAAGGGAACCATACAGATAGGGAGCAGCGTGTATCCAATAAAGGGTATAGTATAAAGATTATACAACTGTGAATGATGTTAATGAAGCTTCTAGGGAATATGACACCCATTATCCACCCCTTAGAAGATTGGAAATAATTGAAAATAAGAAAAAGCAGCATTTTTCACCCTAAGGCCATACTCTGAAGGGAACACAAGGCAGAGGAAGGGGGAAAATGTGGAGGAAGTAAATATTTCACTATCACAGAAAGACATTTTAAATAATAAAATATTAACAGCTTATGAAGGTAAACAACACTTTTCAGGATTTTAACATTTTCAATTATACAAACATGGTATTAGAAGAAACTCGTTTTACACTATTTAAGAAGGGATTTAAATGTGTACCCTCTTTTAAAGTGGGGGTTGTGGATGTTGTAACTGAATTTAAGTTGTTCATGAGGAAGTTACATTTTCAACTGATGTTTAAAGAACAACATAATAAAACTGGCAAGGTTGGCTATGACATAGCTTTGAAGAGGAAGAGCTGTTTAACCCCCCCCCCCCCTTTGGATGCTGTTATTTCAGCTTACAAAAAAGCATGTTTATCAGAATTTCAAAATGCTGTCTTTCTAGTTGCCTTCCCCTTATGTTAATTTGACCAGTTATCGCATTTCCTCTCTGTTTTTACTGGCTTGTGTGAGTAAGCACAAAATTATCATTTTGTGAAATCTCTCCCCTTCAATTATTTAAATTTATTGTCCATCCTACTGTATTCAATAGTACCAGAATACAAAAGTGACTACCCCCTTTCAATCTATCTTGCTGTTTTAAAAATAGTGACTCTCCACTAAAACTTAACTTTTTAGACAGGTAAAACGTAAGTTACCCAATTTCACATCTAACTCGGCTAGTGCACACTGCAGTGTTTAAGATAAACCATTTTTTTTCATCTTACCTTTAAGCATCTCTGTGACTAGCACTTGCTTTAAAACCTGCTGGAAAGCACTAGGAAGTCTTAAGCTTATACAGACAATCAATTCTCCTTGTTAATAAGGAGAAATTAATTGTAGGCACTAAACAGCCTATAATTGCAAAGTAGCTTGTTAAGGTAAGGGAAAACAGCTCTTGTATTTTACAAAAAAAAAAAAAACAAAAACAAAAAAAAAAGCACCAAACCAGGCATGTCCAAGAGTCAGCTTCCGGTGACTTCTCCTGTCCACTTGGTGAATCTGGGTATACTGGGCAATGCAGCAATTACCTCATGTACAAAGGCAACCCTCTCCTACCACCTAGCACTACAACCTGTGAGAAATGCACTTACATAGCCAAATGGGAAGCAAAGCTCTATCCACCCAAGATTCTGCTAGACAGTCAAGAGGAGAAGGTTAACATCTGCACTACACCTCAAACAACGCATAGCCCTTCTAAACCCACACCAACAACACCCACATATAGCAACACTAAAACCCACATATATGGAGGCCCTTAACAGTAACCTGCCCAAGCAACAAGAACCTCCAAAGCTGAAATGCAAACACCAATCACAACCAAAGTGTTACATAGCTCACAACACCAGTGTGCCACCCAACAACAGCCCCTGAGGAAAGACAATGTACTCAACACTTTAGTCATAGGTGACTCTATAGTCAGTCACACTGATGTCCCACTCACCAGGCTGAACTAGGAGAAAATTGCATTCAGCTGCCTGTCAGGTGCCAGGATCCACCACATAATGCATGCACTCAAGTCATTCCACATCAAGTACAAATATGACTCTGTCATTCTCCAAGTTGGATTGAATGACTTGAGATGTACGTCCCTGGACTACATAAAAAGAGACATGGAAGAGCTCTCAGATCATGTGGCCCAGGCAGATATGACCCTATCCCTGAGTAGCATCCTACCTTCGCCCAGAATGATACCACTGTATAAGGGCAAAATGACTGACTTCAACAATTGGCTAAGCTTCTGGTGTCATTCAAAGGAGATCCAGTATCTGTCTGCCTGGGATGACATGATCGACAGACCACGATGCTTTGCCAGAGATGGTCTGCACCTGTCACCCCTGGGATTCAGGTTACTGGCTAAGGCTCTTGCCACCCCTATAGTACCTTTTTTAGGCAATTTCAAAGGACAAAACCACCACCGTAATAGGTACACACATGCAAAATCTGAAAATGCTACTCAATGCTAGAAGTCTAAACCTCAAAATGCACTCTCTTGAGTCACTCCTAAAAATAGAGGACATCGATATCTTTGCAGTAACTGAGATCTGGTTCAAGGCTCCAGAGAGCACTCCTGCAATACCAGGCTACAACTCTTACAACACTTTGTGGCCACCAAACCAGGACTGAAACACTAAAGGTGGAGGAGTGTCCATATTCACCAAGGATATTCACAACACCAGGCTAGTTGCCCAACACAATGCATCTGAAATTCTCCAGGTGCAACTAGCACTAGGTAAGACTGTAATCCAAATTGTAGCTTGCTACAGATCCCCCACCATGCCCCAATATTCTCACTACACCTTTCTAAACATACTAGAAAATATTAAGATAACACCAAATTCCCTAATACTGAGTGATTTCAACTACCCTGCCATTAACTGGGAAAACTACTCATGTACCAACACCTTTGCCCAACGGTTCTTGGAATTCATAAATTCCAATGCCCTGGATCAACTAATCCTTAGTCTCACCAGGGGCACCAATATCCTAGACCAGGTCATTACCAACATGGGAAATTGATGCTCCACATCTATGGTCACCCCCTCATTGGTCAGGTTTGACCATAAGCTAATCACCCTTGACATCCACATCCCAACCCCACGGTAAGGAAACCTCCGTAAAAACTTCTCCAAAGCCAACTTCATGCTACTCAAGTCAGAAGTGACAAACTTCATGACACCCATGCAGATGGGAACTGAAAGTTCGACTGCTGAATTCTACACTAAGGCACTGTACGAGCACATTCACTCATGCATGAATCATGCCATCCCCAATAGAAACAAGACACTCTCCTCCAAAAAAATGAAACCAATCTGGTGGTCCCCTGCCATAAACAAACTTTACAACAAAAGGAAGAAACTGTTGCAGAAAAGAGGAAACTCCCAAGATGCAAAAAACTCCCTTACCAGCATCAGTAAGAAGCTGAGATCTCTCATAAAATCCTCCAAAGCTAGTTACGAAAATACATTTGCTAAAGATTCCAAAGACAACCACAAGGCATTCTATAACTATGTCAAGAATCTAAATGGCAATGCTCAGACGTGCTCTGAGCTACAACAGAATGGCTTTAACTATACTGATCCCAATGATATTGCCAATATCCTGGCAGATCGATTCAGTGCAAACTTCACCCCCTCTCACCCCCTAAAAGGCCCATCTCAATACCGAAAGATTACCAAATTCTGATAATAATGGCCACACAGGTAAAGAACACACTCTCCATAGCTAAGAATACAGCATCCATGGGACCAGACGACATCCCAGGCTGTGTACTACATGAACTACATGAACTGGCACCTCACCTAAGTGCCATGTTTAATCATAGCCTCACCTCACGCTTCATGCTCACTGAGTGGTACACAGCTACAGTTATCCCACTCCACAAGGGGGATCCACCTTGGATCCCGGAAACTACCTCCCCATCAGTCTGATGAGCCTGATCTGCAAAACCATGGAACATATTATCATTGAACTTGTAAACAAAGACATTGGCAACCTTGAAACACTGGACCCACTTAGTTTGGGTTCGTGAATGGCCAATCTTGTCTCCTGAACCTGACTGACTTCTTCAAATCAGTCTCCAGAGCCATGGACAAGGGTAAGGTGGTCCACACAGCCTATCTGGACCTCATCAAGGCCTACAACACCATCCCCCACTCTGGAATCATATATAAACTTACTAAGCTGGGCATTAATCCCTACATCACTCGATGGGTTGCCAACTGGCTTACTGACAGCACCCACACTGTAAATGTAGCCAACTCCAAATCCAGCTCCAGACAAGTGACAAGTGGAGTACCTCAGGGTTCAGTCCTGGGACAGCTCTTGTATGGCATCTACTTCTCTGAAGTACAGGTCAACACTAAGGGACTCTGGCTAACAAAGTTTGCAGATGATTGCAAACTGGGAGCCATTATTGAATCCCCAAATGATGTGGATAGTCTACAAAAGGGCCTTACAGAAACATATGCTTGGTGCCAGAGCCATGGGCTCAAGCTCAATGCCAAGAAATGCATAGTTATCCCCTTCGGGAAAAAATTGTACCCATGAATTACGTCATGGGTGGTGGTACACCCAAAGTGTGATAAGAGACTTAGGGATACAGGTAGACATTGGTCCCACCTTCAATAACCACATCACCACAACAGTCAGGAAAACCTTATGTGTGGCACACTTCATCACTAAGGGCTTTTCAACAAGAAAAAAGGAGGTCATTGTCCCACTGTACTCATCCCTCATTAGACCCATTATAGAATACAATGCCCAATTTGGTATGTACCTCTCAAGACATCTGCACAACTGGAAAGGCCACAGAAATACCTCACTAAAAGAATCACAGGCCTAAAGCAGATGCCCTATGCTGACCATCTAAAAAAACTCCACCTATACTCTTTTGCATATCGTCTACTCAGAGGTGATCTCTGCTTAACATACAAGGCCATGTCAAACCTAGAGCTGTTGGACATGCTACATTTAAAGAAATCCCAATCCGTCAGAGACACACACTCCAGGGATCTGAACCTTGTTGTTACAATGAACAAAACATGCTGGATGGATAGGTTCCTGGCTCAGAGACTCCCCAGACTCTGGAATAGACTGCCCATATATGTCAAGCAGAGCACCTCTTTGGCTGTCTTCAAAAGGAACCTTGACGATTGGATGGAAGATAGGAAATTGACCTCATGGATCATGTCAGTCACCCTGCTAGACAGGGGTCCAGGGAAGTAAGTACTGTGGGAAGAAATAGCCAGGGAATTGTTATGGCTAGGCTTGTATAGGCCCTAGGGCCAATAGACTAGTACCAACCTATGAACCTATGCTTTGGCTTGTAATAAAAATAGATTTCTTTAATCTAACCAAGGACAAATTTAGCTTAATGCAGGAAATAAGGAAGAATGAAACCTTAAGAATCATTAAGCTGAACAAGGGAGGGGTATAGTGATATTTGATAAGATGGATTATGTTAACGATCTTTTATTATTATTCCATGATACTACCAGATATCACGAGTCTCAAAGAATGAAGTTTTTTTAGCTAATAGGAAAATATAGTTTTACTTGGAATATTCCTTTTTACAGGGGGTTATTTCTGAAGATCTATGTGATTTCTTAAGAAATGAGCACCCCCTGATTCCAGTGACTTTTGTTATTCCAACAGTCCATAAAAACATAGAACATCCACCTTTTAGGGTTATTATTACAGCTCACAATAGCTCCACTTAATCTCTGGGGGTATTTAGCGACAGGATTCTTAAAAACTGTATTGATGTTGTCCCTTAATTATTAAAAGATTCTTGAGACTTTCTTACTAAGATAGATATGAATTGGTATAATGAAGCTTGTTTTTTTTCTACCATCAATGGATTAATTTATTCAAATCTATCCCCAATAAAGAAGGCTTAGACTTATTTTATGAAGCAATTCTAAAGCTTACAAGGTTTAGTGAAGACTTGATTAATTTTGTTATGTCAGCTATGGAATATGTTTTACTTAATTTTTTCACCTTTGAGGGTGAATATTTCAAACAAATTTCAGGGGAAGCTATGGGTGCCAGGTGTGCACCCATTTATGCTAATTTAGTTTTCTATGCCTGCGAGAAAAGGTGTGTCTTTTGTTCTACATATTCTAAAAATTGGGTAGCATATTATCATATTTTGGGCAATATTTTTTATTTTGTGGAACAATACCACTGAGACAGCTGATTATTTTGTAGATTATTTAAACAACATTTGTACATATTTTAAAGTTTACCTCTACCACGAATAGTGTTTCTATTAATTATCTTGACATTTGTACAAGGACAAGGTGAGGGGTTGTTCTGCATCTAGAATTTATAGAAAAGAAACATTTTCTAATCACTTCTTGGATTTTCATAGCAGTCATCCTAAGCATATGAAAAAGAATATCTTTAAGGGCCATTTGGTCTGAATTGCTAAGATGTGATCTGAGGTGGGTGTATTTTAAGTATAAATAATTAAAATTAAAGGAATGTTTGAAAATAGATGCTACCCAGTTAACAAGTTGCAGAAAGTGATTGATTAATTCTTATCAGACTGGGGAAAGAAGTATAAACCCCTCTTAGGTGACAAAACTGCAGACATAATGCCAAAAAAGCTCGGGTTACTTCTAAGATTTTTCCAGTAGAATGGTGGTCCATTATGGTTTTGGGCCCAACAAAGTTAGGGATATTATGATAAAAAAATTAGGTAATTTTTAAAGGGAATCCAGATATTCTGGAAATTTTGAATCAAAGACCCCTTTTTGTCCATAAAACTGGAAGGAATTTTAAAAATCTGTTTGAACAAACTTATATTGAAACCCCTCTAGTTTTGAAGGGTACTAGAAGGTGTGGTTCACATCAGTAATGTCCCTACATTTTAGAAGCTTATTTTGTGGAAGTTAAAGGTATTTCTAGACACATTTGACTAGGTAAAGGGAATTGTGCCACCTGAGGTTTGATTTACATTGCAATCTGTGATAAATGTGGCACATATTATATGAGGAAAACTGAAAGGTTGTTTAGAAAAAGAATATATGAGCATGTACATCCCATTTCTAAGGAAATATGGATAGTGCTTTGTATAAACACTCTTTAGTATTTCAAGGGTTTAAGAAATTTCAGTTTGAAATAAAATGTAAAACAATTTTTTTTTATTATTCACGATATAGCTGCCCATATTTGCGCATGTGCATGGGTGTGCCCATTGCTTAGCTACAGTTAGCAGTTTAGACATCGAACAGGATAATAAACCACTTATATGCAAATTAAGCCAAATGGCAATAGTGTAGTGGTAGAGCCTTCGCACAAAGAGGAGGCATTCCCGGTTCGAGTCCCACCACTCCCCTTCCATTTTCTGTAGGAAATCTGTGCATAAAAATAATTCCTGACATTTACCTTTTAAATTTTATTAAAATGCATCAAAATGGCCTATGTAGTAGTGAATGATATTTTAAATATATATAAGAAGGTGAAACGGTCATGCATACTAATGAATGCATAAGTAACCTATCTTAAGCAATGTGAAGCACTGCTAAGCAACATTTACCAGTATTAAGCACATTTAAGAATAATTGCCCACAACTAATCACTGGTTTGACTAGCGCAATAGCTTTGCACGGAGCTGCGCATCACGCCAACTAGCAAAAACCAAACATGTTTGCGCGAAGCTGCACACCGTGCTAACTAGCGCAATGTTGTGCAACATCGGGCAATGTTGGCAAATGTAGAGCAACATTGGGCAAAGTTGAGCAAAGTCGGCTAAACACAGACACACCCCCTACCAGTCAGGCCAGTAGTAAAATAAAAAAGCAATGACAGGTTTCGAACCTGGGATAGTGTGCACCATAATTACAGTACTGATCCACTAAGCCATGACAGCATTTGAGGTTCATGGACTGTCAACACACATATACATATTAATCAAAGTTTACCCAGTGCTAAGCAGGTGTGCACTCAGCTGAGAATTTCCAAATCCGGCCAATCACAAATAAGTGCGGGACATGAGGCATATTTAAGCTCCATAGGCGGGAATACTCGCCATAACTGGTTGTAGCTCCCATCTGCAGGCAGCAATGGCTGATGTCGAAGAGGGCTCTTGCTTCTGAGTGCAACGGTGGGGCATTGAGGAGTCAAAGGTGATGGTTTGGCTCCTCGTCCATCATCATGATGCTAGACTCCTGCAGGGCCAGTTCCAGGGCATGGAATACAAAGCGGAAGCCTGGAACCATCTCGTACATGAACTCACCAGTGCCACAGGCGTCCCTCGGACTGGTGAGCAGGTTAGACATCACCATGCAGACCTGAAGAGATGCAAGCAGGACCAACTGAACCAATGGATACAGGAGGCCTGTAGGATGCAAAATGCCCCACTACTGTGTAGGTAGCCATGGACTTGAAGTATGTAAAAATTGCTAGTGTAGTCGATAGTATGGATAGGTATATGTCTCAATATCACTTAATTTACTTCACAGCTGCAGATGCCTGTGCTGCGAATCAGCAAGCCTATGCAGATAGGCTGCTAAGGCTGTGCCACCAGGCAGGTTAGTAATTATTCTGCATGTACTGTTATATAAAATAAGTGAGAGAGCCTGACAAAAAGTGTTGTAGCCCAATAATAAAGTTATAATAAGGCATGAATAACCTCTCTGCATGTACTGTTATGTAAAATAAGTGAGAGAGCCTGAAAAAGAGTGTTGTAAACCATAAATGAAGGTATAATACATCTTGAATAAGATGTCTGCATGGACTGTAATAACAAATAAATGAGAGAGCCACTAGAAAAGTGTGTAATATAATTAATAAAGATATAACTCCTGTAGTGTGTCCGTGTCACTTTCTTCTAAATGTTGATGTACTCCTGCAGTATAGAATTAGTAGTGTTGTATTAAGCGCTGTCAGCCCACACTTGGGTAGGCCCATAGAAAGAGGACGAAGGGAGTGCCAGTATCTCTTAAGCATATATACAGTCCTCAACTGTAGTTTCAAGGCTGGCATGTACAGATAAATCTGGCACATAAGTAGCTTGTTATTGTGTTCACCAAAAATGTCAGTGTTCTGCTAGAAATGTAGTTGGCTGTTAAAATATAACTGATAATGTCACCTGAACACATCCAGATATGTAGACATATGAATATAAATAAAATATATAAATATGTAGCAGTAACATCTGCATCCTGGACAGTTTGTATATTAGATACAGGTCAGGTATATAAGGAACTAGCAAAACACATCTCACAATGTAATGGACAGTGCCTAGTGTAATAATACATGTAGGGGATATATACCTGCAGTCAATAGGAATGTAGTGTAAACTATAAGTTCATATAAGTTGTTAATGGAGATATCTTTTTGCACCCTACTGTATGTGCATAAACAATGCAATTCCACATCTCAATGGGTATGTGTAATCTCAAAACATTTGTTGGGACATATGTCCTATTGGTTTATAAATATCTGCATTTACTTTGATGCATGTGCCCTGTTCAAACACCACAATCTTGGTGGCCTGTTGCCACCAATTATTCCTGCATGCTGTTGGAATTTCCACTGTTGTTCTATATATGCATGTGTTATGCTTGCTGTTCAACTGTTGGAACTCTGGTGTGCTGGGTTAATGGGAATATTACTGCATGCTGTTACAACTAATTTGGAATGCTGTTGGCTGTTACCCATATTGTCATTAAATTCACCTAAACACAGAACATATGGGAAGGCTGGTCCCAGCGGACCCACCTGTCCCACCTCAGCTGGCGATGGCACCTGGCACCAGCAGGTCTAGTGCCCAGCTCGGGACCTCCTCCTCCATTGGCCCTGTGACATCTTTGGGTGGACATGCTGCAGGGGAATGGGGCTCGACCCCCCCACAAGTGTGGCCGGAGGAGGGCCACCTCTCACCCTCCGAATGGTCCGGGCTGTGGTGCGTAGGGAGATCCAGCGTTCAGTCGCTGATCCCCTACGCCAGCTCGTGGCAAGAGTGGCGCAACTCACAGGTGAGCCTGCCCCTCCTATGCAGCCCCCAGCACAGCCACCCTCCAGGCTGTGAAGGTGCAGTGGTGACTGCCCATGGGTGGGAATATCAGTTCCACTTTTGCCATCTGTGGGCTCATAGACTTGCGATTTCCAAACATCCTTCCCCGTCAATGGTGTTCACCCACCCCATGTGTCATATTCTGCCCCTGTATGCATCTTGTTTGTCTTGTCTGTTTACCTCCCCAACCTACCTCCCAAGACATACCTACTTCCCCTACCCCACATTCCATTCTCACCTGAAAAAAAAATGGGCAATTTGCTCCCACAAAAAAATACATAGCTGCCCATTTTGCCTCACGGTAAGACCGCTGTCTGGTTCAATTCTCAGTTAGAGTGTCTCCTGCGTGGAGACATGCGTGAATGGGCATCCTTCGTTGAAGGTTGTGTGTCAGGGCTGGTAACTCAGCATGTAAAAATCAACTACCAATCATTAGCAGACCGGAGTTCCGCTGTGGCGACCCCTAACTGGGAAAAGCCGAAAGGCGCAACAACAATAACATAGCTGCCCATTTTTCACAAATGTCCACTGGACACAGAAACTGAAATTTAATTGGCAGTACAACATACTTTGTTGTCCTCACCCCTCTCTCAGGGGTGGAAGGTTTCAAATTTCCCTCCAAATTACTAGTATATGCGCAGCTGTTGCTGTTAAAGAAATGGGCAGCTATGGACCTTCCCTACACCCATCCTGCATATCCCAATCTGTTTTCCCTACTGTCTTTTCCTCTTTCTGCCCCTTTTTCACCACTTTCCTATCTCCCCATTTTCTTTTCTTTCAAAGAAATGAGCGTGGGGGTTAGCGGGAGTAAGCACTTTTAAGCAGTAGTAAGCAGGTTTGCATGAATGTGCACATGTGTGTGCTTAGCTAAGTATTGCTAAGCGTCGCGCAAACCCGCACAAACCTGCGCAAACCTGCTTACAACTGCTTAAAAGTGCCTTAGTCACCCTGCATATGAGGGGCCTTGTTCTGCTCAGCAGCAAAATAAAACATCACTGTCAGTCTCGAACCCCGGACACACTAGACTGCATGAAGTACCACTAGGCCACAGTAGATATACAGCAGGTTGTTGCTGAAATATATATATATATCATGCATCAGAATGTGTGAATGTAAAGGAAAGATAGGAATGCCATAACACAAAACCTGTTCTGTGGAACTTTACCAGCAGTTGTTGTGGAATTGCATTACATGACTGTGATAACAGACCAGACATTCTAGCAGTAAATAATGTTACAGCAGCACTTTACAACTCCCACACAGTATCATAGCAGGACAATCCCCACCTAAATGTACAAAATACCAGTGTGTTCAAGGTATAGCAATGATGTAGGTAGGCATACTCAGTACTGGAATTGTCCAATTTTCATGAGCATCCTGTGATAATGTCAACAAAATAAAAAGCACAAACTGTGCAGAAGTGAGTACATTAATATCCACAGTATAGCAGTTCACACACAGTTCATGTGCCAAATGAAAACATCTCAATAACTACATATGTATGGCAGCTAATTGTATAAGTTGTAAAGAAACTCCATACTCCCATGTATCTTGTGTTAGCATTTCTAGGGATGAGTACAATTCTACAATGTCAACTGTGTACTGGAAGTGGCCACATTCAGGTCTGAGTGCAACATACAAATAACTGGCTACACCCCTAGCAACAGTTAGACGAAGTATACCAACCTTCTGACTTATACAGTGGTTTCCACAGCAAACAAGCATGGTCCCCACTTTGGAAATCTGAAAGGGCTATGCCTACCTGACTTAGCAATTTATAGCACTGGGTTGCTATGACAGTGAGTACTGCAAGTACCACACAAAAGGCTGCATGCAATTGCCAAATGGTGGCCACCAATTGGTACAGAGGCCATCACATGCACATGTGCAGATACCTATAAAAGCAGTCTGTACTTGCTGTCCACACATGCAATCATTTCATTGCAGGTACGGAGGGAGAGAGAGAGAGAGAGACATGCAGAGGCAGAAAACAGCTGTAGCCGAAATAAAGAAAAAGGATCCAAAGAAAATATATTGAAAGAAAAAGTAATATAATGAAAAAAAAAGATAACAAAAAGAATATATTGAAAACAAAATAATATACTGAAAAACATGAATTATATTGAAAAAAATATTGAAAAAAAATATTGAAAAAAATATATTGAAAAAATATACTGAAATAAAAAATATATTGAAAGAAAATATATATTGAAATAAAAACTTTATTGAAAAAAAATATCTTGAAAAGTAAATGATATATTGAAAAGAAAACGTATATTGAAAAACAAATATACCTTGAAAAATTAATTCAGGATATATGACAACAAATATGATCACATACAAAGGAAAGGTATGTAACAGCTATGTATTTACTGGAATGTAGTAGATGTTTATGAAGAGTACTCTACATAGTTTGAATCATCCATATGTGTCAGCAGTACGTATCAATGCATAGATGCCCTGCATAACTACTGGCAAGGAGAAATTAGTGTGTAGCTGTGTGCAGTGGGATGTGACTGTGACATATGTAGTTCAGCATTAAATGTCAAACATCTGATCCATGTTATCTGTGTTCTGTACAGTAGTGTGTACAATGTCTGTTTGGGGTAGTAGCCCATATGGTTATGTAAACATGTATGTGACAGAGTAACAAATGCATGATAGTCATATTAATGTGTAGCTTAGCATTGGCAAAAGCTGTACCAGGCTTGTATGCTAATTCAGCATTAGTAGCTATATATACACCCTCTAATATTACTGTGTGCTCACATGTGACACCTGTTCATGTTGCAGCAAGGCCCAACAGGTCAGCCATGAGGTACATGGACTTACAACAGTGTGGTCCTTGTGTGTGTATGGCACACACATACGGAGAGATCTGTCCGTGTTAGATATATTAGCATCTGTACATGTGCATTGAGCAAGGTACATATTGCAACTGTTTGTGAAAGGTGGACATATATATGTTGTTGAAGGTTGTTATGTGCATATTTCTATGTAGGTTGTAGTGTGTGGCAGACCAGACAGCATGCAGTGCTGGTATATGACATGTGGTGGTTAAACGCTGTGGGTATAATTCGTCAGGTTTGCAGTGTTGCAGCCAGTGAGGCCTGCTAAAGCTACATGAACTGAGAACACCTTCAATGCATTCTGCACAACACTGTGCAATATTATGACATAATTGTATACCTCACAACCTTCCCATACATGATATTCCCACCATGAAAGGTGGACTGTATATGTGCCTATATGTATAGCTATATGTACACCAATGGATGTTTATATGTATGTGTGTGTATATCTATATATATATATATATATATATATATATATATATATATATATATATATAAAGAGAGAGAGAGAGAGAGAGACAGGGTCATAATTACTGCAACAGATGCCTGGTGACAAAGCCATGGACTCAAGCTCAATGTTGTCACTGCATTGGCATCCCTCCTTGCAAAGACTCAGTACCCATGAACTACCACATAGGTGGTAGTCTAGTTAACACCAAAGGTGTGATAAGAGATCATGGGACACAGGTGGACAGTAGTCTCCCCATCGATAGTCACAGTGCCACACTAGTCATGTAATCCATCTACATGGCACACGTCATCACAAAAGGTGTGTCATCCAGGGAAATATAGGTCAGTGTTTCCCTCTACTCCACACACGTAAAACCCAGTATAAAGTACAATGCCCCATGTAGTATGTACCTCACAAGACATCTACAGAAACTGGAAAGGACACAGACATACCTTGCAAAGAGTAATACCCGCCACAAACAGATGCCCTATGCAGACCATCCCACAAACCCACAACTAGACTGTGCCGCATACCGCCTACCCAGAGGTGACCTCTGCCTAACACACTAAGCTATGTCAAACCCAGATCTGTTGGACATGCTCCACGTAAACAGATCACAATCTCTATGAGCTACACGTTCTAGGGACCCAAACACTTTGACCACAATAAACAGCACATGCTGGAGGAATAGATTCCTATCTCAGACACATCCCATACTCTGGAACAAGCCAACTATCCTTAGCAAACAAAGCTCCTAATTAGTAGTCATCATAAATAATCCTGAAGATTGTATGGGAGATAGTGAATACACCCAGGTAATCACCTCTGTGTCTCTGCTTGACAGGGCCACGTGAAATCTAATTACTTGTGTGGCAAAGGCCAGGGTAGCATATGGCTAGAGTTCTATATGCCCTAGGGCCAATAGCCTCTTACCTACCTATGAAGTGATACACACCCACATATACTTGTTGTAATAATTGCTATGTGAGGTTGACTGAGTGTGATGGTGAATGTGTTGGTGAATGTGTTACAGTTTGGTATATGTGTGATAGCTTAGTGGGAAACTGTTTCTGTCATGGTATTATGTGTCCTAGCTGTGATCCCAGCAAAATATGTGTATGCAATTGCTAGGCAGAAAAAGCAGTATTCCATACGGTCTGACATAGTCCCTTGTTGTCGACTGGGGTGTCCCATTGTAGGCTAAAGCAGTAAATGTATGCTTATTGAGTGTTACTGCTGGTGAATCCAACTCCTGTATGAACTGTAGTACTACCTGAAGCTGTAAGCCTAAACAGCACAGTATGGTGTACGTCCACATTTATTGGAACCACTGTTATGTGTGTTCCCTGTAGTCCTCACAGATTACATACCACAGGCATAAGGTCTTGTAACTACTGTCAAACAGTACTGTAAGGTACACAGGTAAAGGTCACTTGGGTTGCCATGCCTTTGTGTCTGGTATGTATGTCTGATGTGTGTGTGGGTATGCCTGTACCATGGCCTTGGTCATATGTGTGTTACAGGATATAACTGCATATCTAGCAACATGTATAGTCTAGTACAGCAGTATGCCACCTATATTAAAGAATGTGCACATATGTTAAGCAGGGGTCTGCTATCAACGACTAGTGTGGTATACTGGTAATACTGTCAGTGGACTTTACAATCATTGCAATGGATTACATATTTCATGATGCATTAGCATGATATATACCTCCTGTGGCTAGGTGGTGCATTGTGTCACATACAGTGTGCCATGTACTGTTGTATAGTCTTACATACTGTTTTAACTTTGTTGCTGTGCAAAACATGGTTTGATATATAGAGTGTGCCAGGCACTGTCAGGCATCTGTGGGTTGAGAACTGATATGTGGTATTGAAAGTGTGCATCTTCTGACAGCCAATAGGTTGCTATATATGGCAGTTAATTGATATCTGTACTTTAGAATGTTACGTGTGCCACATTACTTTCTCACACATATTGTTTCATTGTCTTCCAGGGTAATGTCCCACCATTTTAATCCTGCATATAGCACGGCTAAGGAAGAACAGATCACAGTGAGCCTGATGCAGCACTATGCCCTGCTGTTCTCCAGAAGCAGTCAGGACCAGCATGAGTGGAGTGCACTGTGGCAAGATCTTGTCCGTAGGGTAAATGACATAGGCATGCATAACCAGACATATGAGCAGGTACGCCATCACTGCAATGATTTAATTAGACATGTCCATAAGCGTGCATCTGATATCCGCAGAAAACAGCTTGCCACAGGTGAGGGGGTAGCCATCCATCCCCCCCCCTCACCAGAGTGGAGGAGCTGCTCCTGAACCAAGTGGCTCCTGGCCAACAACAACCACAACAAGTAACATGTATCATCATGGAGAACGGAGCCACCCAGCAAGTTGACATGGAGCGTGCAGGTAACATGGCATAGCTGTAGAATACTGTTACCTCTATTGGTAGAGCATGCTTATCTGAGATGTGTACTGTGTAGTTAGATGATGTGGTGCCTAGTGTTGTGCAATACTAATAATTAGGAATATAATCTGTAGGCCTGTGACTGTCAACCATTGTACTACAGTAAGATTGCAAACACACAGTAGCAATGCCACAGTTGTTGCCACTGACAAAGTGTCTCATATCCTTGTAGGTCCCTCTGGTGTGACAGCAAGGTCTACCATTAATATTGCTAATTAAATGTGCATGTCATAGGTGAGGTGTAGGCCATGTACACGTAACACACCTATGCATAATGCATGTTGTGCATGTTTGCTGTGAGATTATGCACATCCTAGTAATGTGGGTAGCTGCCTAAAACACATACAATACACAGAGCATCCCACACAATTGTGGCAACACTGTAGTGGACATTGGATAGGCAGAGTCGATACACATGCACACAACATACACAACTTTGTCATATGCAGTACACTTTAACATGCTACACATAGCGTATTCAGACACCCGCTGTAAGGTCACACTACAGTATCCCAAACCTCATCCACATAGCGCACATAATATACCTGAGGGGTAGATGCCTCACATGTGGCTGTATGACACTCTTCAACACATAACACATTGATGTTAGGCAATGCCCCCTACTGGGCACCTTACAAACCCATGTAACAACTGGCCATGAAATGGTGAATGTAGCCATGGTACTGCAGTTCATGTACAGCATGCTATGTGCCGGTCTGGCACACATTAGTAGCCTTGAGTGACCACATGATGCTGCATGATGATGGCTCATGGTACTACACCCCATCCAGTTACAGTGGCCACAGTACTACACATATCATGAATTGCTATGCACCTCAATGTTGTGTGTGCAGACATATGCACCTATACACAATATGCATAGCAATCACCATTTGTAGAAAGTGACACACATATGTCTTGTAATGCTATAGAGTGTAAAGGTCACATGACACACATTGTGCATGTGTGATGTTTCCTGTTGCAGTTGTGTGGTAGCATGCCATGTCATGGCTGGCACTGGCATGTCCACAATATGTCTTACACTCACCATAACCACTGTACAATGGCTATGTTGAGCAATGGTATCCCACCAGGTATACATGCACCACTCATCCTGTGTGTATACATAGCATGCATGTGCTAAACCTATGTCCGCAATTATCTGCTAAAGACACAGATGCTCTAATCAGAAATTGATATCTATGTGACACACTGATACACATCCAGCCATGGTATGTATACCTGTAACTGATGGTGCACAGGACATTGCAGGGCCTTTAATACCTGCACAGCAATGTTGTGCCCATTTACACATTGCATTCCAGGTTGAGGCCATTCACTGAACAAAACACACATACATCGAAGCCATGTATACTGTTATTAGCAAGGGCTGTCTACACTCACACTGCATGCTGTTGAGCAACACTTGTCCTGCATGCTGTCACATTTGATGTAAATGTTTGGCTTGTGATACTGTACCCCAATATCACACGCTATTGAGTACGTTCACGATTGCTGGTGGTGTGTATGTGTGTGTGTGTGTGTGTGTGTGTGTGTGTGTGTCTGTCTGTTTTAGTGAGGAGTGTATTTGTGTTCATGTGTGCATGTGTTCATGTGTTCGTGTGTTCATGTGTTCTTGTGCGCATGTGTTCATGTGTGCATGTGTGCATGTGTTCATGTGTGCATGTGTTCATGTGTGCATGTGTGCATGTGTTCATGTGTGCATGTGTGCTGACATCATGTACAGGTCGTAAAGTGTGTTTCCTGTCTTCCTCTCACAGGTGCTGATTTTGGGCTGGTTCAATGCAGCAGGGAAACTGATGTCACTCAGCATAATAGTGATAATGATGATAGGCGTGTTGAGGCACAGGCATGTTTGCCAGGGTCTGTCTTTGGGCCACCAATTAACAGTACACAAGTGTCCACTCCATCCATGCACACAGTCATACTGCCAATACATCCATCACCAATGCCCTTAACAGAGGGACAGCGTACAGTCGGCATTGGCCAGGACAGTGTGGTATCCATGGCACATGCATCCCGACACAGCAGCCCTACCCTGATGTCTGGAAGGGTACCACATAAGCAGATGTCCAGGGGTTCTCATTAGAGCACTGCTGCTCATCATGCTACTGGAAGACGTGCCACAGGTCTTACAACCTAACGCATGTTCCAGGCTGTCATGGAGGCACAGGCATGTATGGAACGGTATACCAGACAGGGACTAAGGGGACAGAGGGCACATAACACCACTGTAATAGACAGTATCCATGACCTAGCTGGTGCCATCCATAATTATACTGAGGTCACCGATAGACATTGGGGAGAGACATTAGATGTCCTCCGCAATGTCATGTCCATGTCAGGACAGTGCGGGACAGTTGAGTCATCGATGTGGACGTATGCCAGCAATATCAGCAGCTGGAAGTCGCCGTGGACGTCCCTCAAGCCAAAACCACTCCTGTAGTGCCAGTACCAGCCCCAGTGATGTTGGGGGTGGGCTGTCCATAGAATGTCCTAGAAGACCACGTGCACGTGGCTCTGGACAGTCCCAGCAGGGACCTGGGTCCAGTATACATCCATCTACCTCTGGGGATAGTACCCAGTCTGGCTTAATACCTGATAGTGTCAGTAGCACCCCTGCCAAGCACAGGTGCCATATCCGTGGCCAGAGACAGTGATCTGTAAAGCCTCGCAGGTACAGTCTGTGGCTGTCCCACAAATACCCATATGTGGCAGCCACATGATGAAACTGTGTGCATGCAGACACACACACGCACAATCCAGACACCTAAGGCTAACACATACCCACACATATTACATCAACATTGACCCATACCAGTATTCCTGCCCCTCACACACACACAGGCACATACATGCCAATTGGATGGCTCACTGTAGGCCTCTGGCAAACCAACAACACATCCTGTGCATATGATGAAACCTGTGCCACCTCCTGCCATCGGTAACATTGATGCAGGACAGGTTAACATGGTGCTGATGCACAGGATGTCTTAATAGCAGTATAGCAATGTTAGCATGTTGTCAGCAGTAGAGTGTAATGATATGCTTGATGTTGTAGCTGAGCAGGCATGATGCATTAAAGCTATGATTGTCATTGAAGTGTTGTTTACACCAGTGTTAGTTCCAATTGTATATTGTCTGCCCACGTGCCACGTGGCTGATGTGTGCAGTAATGGCAGTATGTGATAGAGAGTGGACAGTATGTGTGGGATGTGTGTAGCACATATTTGCAGGTGTACAGTTGTGAAAATGGTGGAGGTGCACTGTCTGCATGTACGTGCATAGTGGACACATGGGCAGGGTGACATGCTCTGTATTACACAGTAACACTCCATAGTTTCTGTTGGTGGCCAGTATGAATTGTGCTACACACATTTTGGAACCTGACTGCACATGTGTGTATGACATGGTTTGACACTGTGCTGTGGGTGATATTGTTACTATCTGTCTTTGTTTTGCATTCTGGTAGTATACATGACTTCAACAGCCTGACCATAACCAATCGTTAGATGATGTCTTGACAACGGATACACAGATGTAGGACACACAGCAACATTTGGATCCTTCAGGTACTATACTATGCCAGTAACCAGTGGTATTCAGCTGCACCCATTACTGAGACCACTCCTATTTGGCATATGGCTCTCTTAGGTACAAGCAATCACAGTAGGGATATGTCTGTCCACGTGTGCTAATGCATACTGTGGCCTATACTGCATTCTCCAGGTGACACACACATCCTCCACAAGGGTATCATGCAGACAGATACCTGTTGTCAAACCCATGCTGTAAAGCTATAGGCCAAACTAAGCATAGTCATCCACCTTTACGGAACATAGTATCCCCACAGTACCACATAGGTAGTAGCCACCAACATGATGAACAGGTACCGATGTGTACATGCAACCTATTGTTACGTCATCTCACCTTTGATAATCACATTCCCTAAGGTATTTTGAAATCCCTCGGTGGATCACATAAGCAATAAGAGGTCTGCATGCATGTCCACAAAGGTTGCTGTACACCTATAATGCATAGTCATCATTGACAGACTCTGCTGCATTTGAACAGGTCTGACATATACCTCGGCCATAAACCCTCACTCACACAATTCAATAGAAACTGTAATGAGTGTGTGTGTGACATGGATGACCAAGGCCAGGCATCACTGCAGTGGCTGGCCTTGTCACAAGCATACAGATGTGACCTAAGGTCTGTGAAGCAGCATCACAGTTTGGCAAAGATTATAGCTGTGTTCTTGGATAAAGCAGGGTTCCCACACATGCAATAATTGAGGTAACATGTATGTATATGTATTTGCCTCACAGCTACCTCACATGTGCAATGCCTACTGATATGTCATACAGTAGTAAAAGCAAAACCCCTAGCACTGTCACACACACTCACAATGTGCAGGACTCAACCCCCTACCTAACTACTTCATAATACTAGAGGAGTATGCATCAACACGTCATGCTATACACAGTACTGGGAAGTCTCTTTTCCACAGGTATATTTGTAGGATGGTGACATCATCATACTTGACAAAGATTAGTTTACCACTTTTAAGGTGTTGTACTACTCTCCTAAAAGGTTGCTTTTCCCAAGGAGACCACACACACAGTTGTCAAGTGCAGGATTCAAACCCTTACCTAATTACTTCATGATACCTGAGGAGTACGCATTAACACGACGTGCTATATACATTACTGGGAGCTCTCTTTTCTACAGGTATATTTGTAGGATGGTGACATCATCATACTTGACAAAGATTAGTTTACCACTTTTAAGGTGTTGTACTACTCTCCTAACAGGTTGCTCCTTCCCAAGGAGACCACACACAAATGCACACAGTTGTTAAGTGCAGGATTCTAACCCCTACCGAACTACTTTATGATACCTGAGGAGTACACATTAACATGATGCACTATACACATTACCAGGTGCTCTCTTTTCCACAGGTATATTTGTAGGATGGTGACATCATCAGACTTGACAAAGATTGGTTTACCACCTTTAAGGTGTTTTACTACTCTCCAAAAAAGGCGGAGACCACACACACACAGTTGTCAAGTACAGGATTCAAACTCCTACCCAACAGCTTCATCATAACCTAAGAAGGGACGCATTAACACCACGCGCTATACACATTACTGGGTGCTCTTTTTTTTTCCACAGGTATATTTGTAGGATGGTGACATCATCAGACTTGACAAAGATTAGTTTACCACTTTTAAGGTGTTTTACTACTCTCCAAAACATTTTCTCCTTCCCAAGGAGACCACACACAAACACTTGTCAAGTGTAGGATTCAAACCACTACCTAACTACTTTATGATATTACAGAAGCATGGATTTACATGCCGCACTATACACATTACTGTGAGCTATCCTTTCCACAGGTATATTTGTAGGATGATGACATCATCAGACTATACAAAGTGGGTTACATTAGGTGACATTAGGTGGGCTACATTGAAGGAATGTCTATACACTTTGGCCATGTGATCATCAAAGGGGAGTTTACTATCTACCTGTGTCCCCAGGGCCATAATGACTTTCTCCGTACATACTGGATTACCACCTATGTGGTAATTTGTGTGCACTTTGTTGTACCCAAAGGGGATGACTATGCATTCTTTGGCATTCATCTTGAGGGCATTGTTTTGACACCAGGTATCTGTCTCTGTAAGACACTTCTGGAGGATGTCTGTTTTAGCTGTACAGTTGATTATGGACCACAGTTACCATTCATCTGCAAACCTGTTCAGCCATACACCTCCCTTGCTTGCCTGTACCTCTGAGCAGTATCTGCTGAACAGGTGGGGTCCCAGGACCAAGACCTGTGGTATGCCATTTCTGACTGGCTTAGAGTTGGACATGGCTCCCGTAACTCTGAACATGTGTGTTTGATCTGTGAGCCACTTGGCCACCCATCCCGTGACATAGCTGTTAATGTTTAAGCTGGTATGCTTGTCCATGATGACAGAGTGGGGAATGGTGTAGAAAGTCCTTTGTGAGGTCCAGGTGGGCTGTGTGGACTATTTACACCTCCATCTATGTCCTTGGTAACTGTTTGAAATAAGTCAACTAGGTTTAGGAGCCAGGATCTGACTTTAACAAGGTGAAGTTTTGTAGAGTCCAGTGTTTGGAGGTCTCCAATTCTCAGTTTATGGGTTCCATGACAATTTGCTCAATAGCTCTGTAGACCAGGCTAGTAGACATATTGGGCAATGGTGTCCATGTTCTATTGTGGCACTCTCTTTATGGAGCTGGATGACTGTTTGTGTATGCCATTCTTTGGGTACATAGCCTGTGGTACGTTTGTGTCTGGACAGTGAATGTAGGTGAGGGTCTAGTTCCTCATGGGACTAGTGTAAGACTCAGCCTGGGACACCATCCAGTCACATTGATGCTGTGTTCTTAGCTTTGGTAAGGGCTGTCTTTACCTGCATGTCCATGACGTCTGGGGCTCTGCCTCCTTCTCTGATGGACACAGGCCCTTTTCAGGGTGATAGGGGAATTTACACTGGACTTGTTCCCCTGGATGTGGGCACTGAAAGTTGGTTTGATGTATTTCTTTCTTTTTTTCAGTAGCTGACAGCATATTTGGAAGTTGACACCAACATGTCTGGTATAGCTACCGAAGGCTTTGTGGTTGTTATTTTTACACTTCTTGGCTATTTGTCTTAAGAAACTGCCCTTGGATTATTTTATGTGTGATCATTGTTTCTTCCTGATAATGATCAGTGATGCTTTTCCTTTAGTGAAGTTGGCTCTATCATGTATTTGTTTCATCCTTCTGTTGTCTAGCTAATTTATGGGCAACAACCACCTGATTGTTGTCCTATTTTTGGAGGAGTGCATCTTGGTTTTATTTGTGATGTCTCATTCCATGCATCCCTGTAGATGCTCATAGGATGCACTTGTAAATGATTCTGCAGATTGTATACCATTATCCTATAGGAAGGGGGCTTTGGAAAATTCCACTTTGGTCTTGGGAAGTGTTCAGTTTGCTTTTGCAAATGTCTTCACAGTGGTTTCATTGACTGGGTGGGGGGATGTGGATGTCCAGTGTGATTACTTCATGATCTGATTTTACCAGTGAGGGGTTTATCTCTGTAGTGGAACACTGGTACCCCATGTTGGTGATGATCATGTCCAGTATGTTGTCACCTCTAGTGGGCATGGTGATCAGCTGTTCCAGGGTGTTAGGGTTTTTAAACTCTAGGAAACATTTGGCAAAGGACGTTGTACACGAGTAATTCCACCACTCACGGTTTGGGTAGTTGTAATCTCCTCATATAATGTTGTTTGATAGGACATTTATATTTTCTACTGTTCTCCAGAATACTGAGTGAGGTTCCTGAGACAAGGTACGTGATCTGTAGCAGGCTACAATCTGATGAGCAGCTTTGGCCAATGTTATTTGCACTTGCATGGTCTCCAAGGCCTCATGCTGTGCCACTAACCTGAAGGTGTGGGTATCCATAAGGTAAATGGGTACACCCCTTCCTTTTGTATTTCACTCATGGTTTTGGGTCCGAAGGTCAGAGGGATTGTGAGTGTTTTACGTGGAGCATATCCAACAGCTCTGTGTTTGACATAGCTTTGTATGTTAGGCAGTGAACACCTCTGAGTAGGCGATATGCAAGGGAGTACGGATCGAGCATTTTGAGATGGTCTGTGTATGGCATGTATTTCAGGTCACTAATGCTCTTTGTGAGGTATTGCTGCTGGCTTTCCAGTTGTTGTAGTTGTCTTGTGAGGTACATAGCAACAGTGGCATTGTACTCTATTATAGTTGTAGTGATTGATGAGTCGAGGGGAACATTGTCCTCTTCTATTCTGCATGAGACACATTTTGAGATGAGGTGTGCCACATAGGAGGGTTTCCTGACTACTGTGGGAATGTGATTATCACAGTTGTATTCATTGTCCACCTGTGACTCAAGGTCTCTTGTCACACTTTCAGTGTGAAGCATACTACCACCTATGTTGTAATTCTTGGCTACAAAGTTTTTAACAAAGGGGATGACAATGCACCTTTTGGCATTGAGCTAGAGCCCATGGCTTTAACAACAGCCATCTGTCTCAGTGAGGCCATTTTGTAGGATGTCCACATCTTTAGTGTTTACAATTATGGCTCCTAGTTTGCAGTCCTCTGGAAACTTCAGCAGTTACAGACCTGCCATATTAATGTTTACTTCAGGGAAGTTGATACTATATAGCCTGGGAAGTTATCTGGTCCAATGGCTGCTGTGATACTGGCTTTGGAGAGTGTTTTTTACCTGTGCAGTTGTGATGACAGCAACTTTGCAGTCTTCCATTATAGAGATGTGCTCTTTCATGGGTGAGAGGGGAGTAAAGTTAACAGTGATGCTATCTGCCAGGATGTTGGCAATATCAGTTGGCTCTGTATATTTAATGCCATTGAGCTGTGACTCAGAACAGATCTGTGTGTAACCATGACATGAACCTCTCTGATGGGCAGAGATCTCCTGAGTAGACAGTATGCAACAGTACAGATTGGGTTACATTCAGTCTTGTTGCATGGGGCAACAATTTGAGGCCAGTAATGCTCTTGGTAAAGTACTTCATTGGTCTTTCTAGCTGCTGAACATGCCTAGTCAGATTCATCGCAAGTGTGTTGTGGTACTCTCTGACAGGTCTGATGACTGCTGAGCAGTGGGAACCTCCTTTGACCTACATGCACAGACCTTGGCAGTTTGTGTGAACACATAGCATGATTTTCCAACCATTTTGTGAATGTGTTTCTGGAAGTAGGGATGACTATACACATTTGTCCATAGATCCCTTATTATCACATCCGTATTTAGCCTAAGTGTGTGAACATGCCCAGTATGACCTTTCAGTATGTTGCTGCCTGACATTTGCTTCGTTTCTTTAAGTGTGTGAGCATGCCCAGTATGACCTTTCAGTGTGATGCTGAATAGTATCCACTACATTTGTTGGAGTGTGTGAGCAAGCCCGGTATAGACATTTATACTATATGTGTATGGAAAATCAAGTTGTATTTTTACAGCAGGGCTCACCTTTGTGTCATAGATCAACAGGGATCATGCTTTGCCTGCAGGACTTCCATGTGACACTTTGCATAGACTTATCAACATTTCTACGTACAGGGGGGACAGCTATTCTTTGCACATTTCTTCCCGGGGGCACACCTCATTGTTACTGTGGGTGTACATAAGATGTGGGTTTCACCTGACACTTATACACATTTGCTATGCCTGCACTGCTATGTACAGGACACCATTTCAGTCTGTACTGTTGCCTATCATAGTGGCTTGAGGCATACTACTGTACTACAGATCTTAGCGTCCAATGTCATAGCCTACACAACCCACATCACACCGCCTAGCCTGATGTTCTCTGTCTGCATAGGCGTGTGGGGGATGTTACCCATTTGCCTCTTTCGGGGCATGATACAGCATGTCTTTGTGTTTGCATTAGTGTACAATTGTCCTGCTGTGTCTGCACCACTGAAATGCTATCATGGCTTAGTGGTTCAGTACTGTGACTATAGTGCACAGTATCCGGGTTCGAGCCCTGTCATTGCTTTTTATTTTCATGCTGGGCAGACCAGACTGCTTAAGGAACAGTAAAGCAGATATGAGCATGTTTAACTGACTTTGCTCAACTTTGCCCAACCTTGCCCAACATTGTTCAATGTTGCCCGACGTTGGGCTAGTTGGCACGAGCAATTTTGTTTACATATACTAGATAATGGAAAAAGCTGCTTAGCACTTTATATTGCTTAAAACATGGCAATCATGCCTCAGGTGGTGCTGCAGGGCTGCCTATGTTGGATGCACATACTAAACTCTCTATACATGTTTGGAAACAGGTAGTGTCAAGTTAGGCATCCCTATTATTTTATGTGCGAATCAGAGGGAGGTATCATTTCCAGGATTCCTACTGAGCCAGTGTATGTGCTATGCATTGCCTCTTTGCCAAGGCCAAGGCATACTGGGCACGCTTCCTTCTGCCTACTGGGGCAGGCTCAGGTTGTTCCTCCTCTGAGTCACGCTGTGCCTGTTCAGGCCTTGGCAATGGTGGGGGCCTGTTTGGCCCTTCCCCATGCTGTTCCTGCTGCAGCTGTTTTTGCAGGATCATATTGTGTAGCATGACATATACCATGACAATTTGGGTACATGTAGTTGGAGAGTACTGCAAGGCTCCACCAGATGTGTCCAGGCACCAGAACCATGACTTGAGCATCCCAAACACATGCTCGATTACATTTCGTGTTTGTGCATGTGCCTCATTATGGAGTTCTTTTTCAGGTATGTGTGCATTTCTGATGGGTGTCATCAGCCACGGCTCCAGTGCATATCCAGCATCCCCCACTAGGTGACCGTCAGGGATGTCCCCATTGGCAAATGTCTGGTACAGCTGCAACAGATGCCAGATATGGGAATCATGGTAGCTTCCAGGGCAGCCAGCACACATATTCAGCATTATGCCCTGGGCATCACACATGACCTGGCAGTTGATGGAGTGGAAGTTCTTGCGGTTGAATTAGGCCCTACCCTGCTCACCAACTGGTACTTTGACGTGTATGTGCATGCAGTCAATTGCACCCACTACCTCAGGGTATTCCACTATTTGATGGAAGAGACGCATATTGCTGGCCAATACCTCATGGGAATTGGGGAATATACATGATCACCAACATGTGTTGACATGGCATTCAGGAACTGGTGCAGTACCCTGGATGTTGATGCCTGTGAAATCCCCATCATATCACCAGATGGTCTCTGGAAGGTACCTGTTGCCTAGTATTCTTAGGCTAACACATACCTTGGTTTCCACTGGGATGGGTTCCCCTCTGTTCGTTCTGTGTGTGAGTTGTGGCCTGCACAGCTCGACAATTTGCTGCAGGAGCTCTCTGTCCACTCTATAGCACTCCACTAGCTCCAGCTCATGTAGCCCCTGGTAGGTTACCCTGGGTCTGTACACTATTCTCCGTCTCCTCACTGTGGGTTGCTCAGCAGCATTCACAATGGCACCACCCTCAGCATCTTACACATGTCGCCTTATAATAGCAATGGCAGCCCCTAACATTTTTTTGTCTCAGTTAAGCTTTTTAAGTTTTCACTTCTTTTTGTAGATTGCAGTGTTGCAGTGTTTCTGAGAAAAACATGGGGGAATGTTGTTTTCAGAGTTGTAAGTGCTGGGCTGGGCTGGGCTAGTGTACTGCCTGTGTAATTGGCTGATTCTTATTGATTTCACCTGGCAGCTCTGCTAGATCTCCTTGGTTAACTTCCTACTACTTCTTTTCCTTCCTTTTCCCATTTCTGTTTCCACAGGGGGCAGCGCCACACAAACAAGCACAAACACATGCACACGCATGCACATGCATGCACACGTGCGCATACAGGCTTACACAAGCTTACACAAGCTTACACAGGCTTAGGCGGGTGCGCTTTCATGCATACAGGCTTAGACAGACTTACACATGCTTACATGGGTGCACACACCCACACAGTCTTAGACCGGTTTACAGGCACGCACACGCGTGCACACAGTGTAAGCAGCTTTGCATGAAACTTTAGCAATAGCCATGGCGTACACCTTCGGTTTCTGGGATTCAGTTTAGACAACTGTAGACACACCTCTTCCAGTCCTGAGTAACTTACAGCAAACACATGCCACTCTGCTCCAATAAGCTTACAGTCTTTTTGATACATACCCCCTCATGATGTCACCTATCTTCTAATCTGTTACTCCCCTAATCCTACACTTACACTCTAGGGACATGGTTCATATGGCAGGGAAATTTGGGATTCACTATCTTTATACTCATTTGCATAGGATTGCCTACTAATGCTTGGTTACATCTCTCAGACTGAGCTTCCCCCCTTAGCAACCACTACTCAGTAGCCATGTTGTCTTCAACCTGCCATTCACCTGCATGGCAGATGAATATTTTGAATAAAATCCCTATTTGTGGCTTTTATTTTTAGTTTTTCTGGTCTTTAGAGTGCGCTACGCTTAAACATCGGAGATCGAGGAAAATTTTTTTTATTATTTTGCAATGGATATAAATGACAATGGCTGTATATTTGGCCATTGGCATGCTTCCTCAACTGGATGCATCCTTTATTTGGAGCTGTCATAGCTCCATTTTGCTATTTGTAGAACGGTACTCAGTTGCCAACCGAGTACATTTCTGCAAATAACACTACTCTTACTCGGACAGGTTAGTGTTCCCTGGATACCAAATTTACCTCATTTGCATAGCTTTCAGCAGCAAATGAGGTAATTTGCATAAACTAACCCTGTCCGTGCAAGAGTCATTTTAGGAACTCTCTTGCACGCCACTGCCGGCTGCCCCTGGATTGCTCAGCAGACATGTTGGCTGGCTGGTGTCTTACTCTACTCTTAGACTCCGTGCAAGCCTTCATAAATCCGGCCCAATATGTTCTGAAGCACATGTAGCTGAAATGTCAAATACATATTCCCTGCCTGTGTCAGGATGTAAAAACGTATTACTGTTACTTATATATTTACACATGGAACATCTCCCACATGGACAAGTCTGTCCATCTTTTTTCCTTATATTTTCAGTCTTAAAATAACAAAGCCTTCTCTTTAAAGAGTGCATATTCTTATGTGCAAAACTTGGTCTATGTTTCAGTAAGGAACTAATCTCTTTATCTGTTATTAAAATTTCCCAGTGCTTCTCAATTATATTTTTATACAGCCTCACATCAGTAGAATAGAACAGGGGAAATCTTATTTTATTTTCTGTCTTCTTTTTATGTGTTGTATGTACTGACATACTAACATTTATTGTTTTAATAAAGATTATTTATATTTTCTGGCTCTGGAGCTTATTGTGTATCATAGACCCAAGGGTATCATTATTATTTTGAAGTTATTTTGCAAAATCCAGTTATTCGAAAGTACTAAAAGTTTGTTCATTCACATAAATCCAATAAGCCCAATGAAAGTATAAGTTCAGAGCACAAATGCATTTGGCAAGTATTATTTATGCCAGAAACTTGTGCATATGTGCATGTATGTATATTCATGTTTAATCACAAAACCCTTGCTAGTATGTTTTAATAGATATATTTTGAAACCCCCTACCACTTGTGTTTGTTCAGAATATTGCAGAGAACTGGAGAATATTTGAGCAAGAGTATGATATTTTCATACAAGCAGCTTATGCAGATAGAGATGCATGCACCTGGGCATTCATTTTGTTACACCGAGCTGGGTCTGAGGCCATAGAAAGAGAGCATTAATTTGTGTATGCATTAGCAGTGTATGAAGGAGAAGGGGCGGACCGCCATATTGTTGTACAGGCTGAATCTAGGTAAGACCCTGAGTATTTGAAGCACAAGTTCAGAGAAATGTGGAATGCCCAGACAAATATTACATTAGAGAGGCATTTGTTTTACACAAGAGATCAGAAACCAGGGGAAACATTTGCAGCTTATATAACTGACTTGAGAAACAGAGCTAAGATGTGTCAGTTTGGTGATTTAAAAGATGAGGTGATAAAGGACAGGCTTGTATGTGGTATTGATAGTGCTGCTGTGACAAAGATTTTACTTTGTGACAGTGATTTAATGTTGAGTAAAGCCACAGAGATTTGTCAATTCCATGAAGTGACAGAAAAACATACAAGTATGGTTGCAAGTGACAAGAGCGGGGTTTCAATTGGTTCCAGAGCAAATGTAGATAGTATGCAACACATGACCAACAAGAACAGGCCTAAGCATGTGACTGCTACAGGATTTTCAAAGAAGCCACGTGGTTTTCTTGAAAGTTCCAAGAAAAGTGCAAGATCCAGTGCCAGCTCAGTGCAACACAAACATGGATCAGCAAAACCCAAATCTAGCGTTATTGTTAACTTTTGAAATTGTGGTGTGAATCATGAGTTTAAAAGAGAGAAGTACTTAGCATTTGGTCAGCAATGTCACAAGTATAAAAAATGGAACTATTTCCAAAAGTTTTGTAAATCAAGTAAGTCTCACACAGTTGTAAACAATGGTCACACAAAAAAGCAAGTTGATCAAGTAGAGCCCAAACAGTCAGCTTTCAATGTAGATGGTGTATCAGCGCCTGGTGAAAGAGCTGATGCATAAACTTATTAACAAGGAGTGAAGTGTTTTTTACTGTCCAGATCAATGGAAAATCCGCAGAACTCAAAGTAGACACTGGGTCAAAGTGTAGTGTTATATTAGCAGACACATTTGCAAGAGTGAGAACTAACAAACAACTCAATGTAACCAGCAGTGTGAGACTTGTTGCTTATTGAGGTGAAGAAATTCAAAACAAAGGTCCACTGATACTTTTATGTTATCTGGCTGAGAACTGTTACAGTTTGCTATTCTACATAGTCAGAAGACCAGTGTAACCTTTATTGGGTCTCAAAGATAGCTTAAGAATGAATCTGCTTTCCTTTGCTAAATAAGTTCATCATGCAAGTACAGATCAGAGTTACAATTTCTCCAAAGCCATTTCCTCAGAATATGCTGATGTTTTCGATGACAAATTGGACAAACTTCCACTTGTGTATTCCATGAAGATAGACCCAGAGGACACTGCAGTAGTCAGCCCAGCAAGAAAAGTTCTGATAGATATGCAAGATAAAGTTAATGCTCGGTTGAATGAAATGGTGCAGCAAGGTGTGATTTGTCCAGTCACAGAACCAACTGAATGGTGTCATCCATGGTAGCTGCTCACAAAAAAGACTCAGGTGAAATCAGAATATGCATTAACCCAAGAGATTTGAAAAAAGTATTAAAGAGACCATATCATCCAATACACACAGATAAAGAAGTTGCAGCTCTAATACTGAATGCCACTGTATTTTCTGTTTTGGAAGCAAAGTGTTGCTTGATCACAAATCCTCATTTCTAACTACTTTTGGTACTCCATTTGGCAGATACAGATTCCTAAGGATGCCATTTTGAATAAATTCTGCAAGTGAAGTTTTTCAACGCACAATGGAGCAAATTTTTTCAGGTTATCCTTATCCCATAATAGTAGAAGATCTATTGGTTGCCAATGGTGAAGCAGAGCACGACAGAAAACTCAATAAAGTTCTAGACAGAGCATGCAAAGTGAACTTAAATCTCAGTCCTCTAATGTGCAGATTCAGACTTCCAGAAGTTATGTACCTAAACCATTTGTTTACAAGTACAGGCTTGAGATCAAACCTGACCAAGCAAAAAGCTATTCTTGAGATGTCAGTGCCAGACAATGTACAAGGTTTACAGCTTTTTGTGGGCACGGTCAACTATTTAGGCAAATTTATCCCAGACTTCAGTGAGTTGACAGCCCGTTTAAGAGAGCTAACATGCAAAAATGTTGCATGGTCATGGCTGGAACATCATCAGAAGGCATTTGAAGGCCTGAAGCAGAAAATTGCCACCCCCACCTATGCTAAGATACCATGATTTGAACAAACCAGTTATTCTTTCCTGTGATGTTTCAAAATTTGGCCTAGGTACAGTTATACTTCAAGAGGGCAGACCAGTAGCCTATGCATCTAGAACACTAACCCAAACTGAGATGCAGTAGAGCTTTTGGCTATAGTATTTGCATGTTCCAAGTTTCATAAATATATTTATGGTTGAGCTATTTAGACTGAAACTGATCATGACCCTACAGTTACTATTGTAAAGGTGTCTATGCATTATGCTAGTTGTCTACTGAATGTACTATGATCTTCATCTGTAACTATGTTTGTTATTATTTATTTATTTATTTACATTTGTTGACCGGGAGTGTCCGACTGGACGTAGGTCCATTTTCAGCAGAGGTCCGGGGAGAAACGCTCCACAGTTAAAATAAACAGACAGTAGTTACAATGTATTACATAGCGATTAAGAATTTAACATAGCAATTACTTACAACATATTTACAGATGAAGAACATAGTACATCAGTAGACAACTAGAATCTTTATCTGTGAAGTACATAACAGACATTAACAAATGTTACAATAAGAAGTTCCTGCTGTATAATAAGTACTAGGCTTATGAGCATCTCAGCTTGCTATAATCAAGGTAGTTAGTGGAGTGTAAAGAAAGGTAGTGGTTGGATGGGGTGGGTGATATTAGAGTGGGAGTTGCAAGGGCATAGCCAGCATGTTTTTAGGTGCGCTTTTAGTAAAGTTTTGAAGTGGGTGCATGAAGGTAGTTTATAATTTGGGAGTTCCATAATCATAATATGGTGCAAGAGAATAGTGCTTCACCAGCAGAGTTATTGGTTTTTGGCTTTTTTGCAAGTGATTTGATTTTGTGATCTGAGTGGTCTGGGTCTGGGGATGCGATGGAGTAGGATCTAGATTCTGGAGACATTTAGTGGATGGTTTACTAGATTGTGGGCAAGTGAGAGAGTTGACCACTGAAGGAGGTGAAGGAGGAGTCTGCCCCCCCATTTCAAGTGAAGTGAGAGAGTGTGGTGACTATGATGCCCTGTGTGTGGTGAATTTTTCTGTTGTCTGTTGTCTCTCTAGCTTGTTTAGATTGCATTGCCCCTTAGGTTGGTATATATTGGAGGCATAGAGTAAGGTGGAGATAAGGTGGGACTTTGCTATTGAAATCTTTGCTGCTTTGGTGAGAAGTTGCTTATTTCTGTATAACGCTCCAAGCTATATATTTTAATTGCTATGTTCTGTAGCTATGTCTGCAATATTTTAATTGTGGAGATTTTCTCCCCGGGCCTCCACTGAAAATGGGCCTGCATCCAGTCGGACCTTCCCAGTCAACAAATGTAAATAAATAAAATGCTCCATCAAGATTACAAAGAATGATGCTCAAACTGCAAAAGTACAATTTCAAATTGGTCAACACTAAAGGCAAATTGCTCTATCTGGCTGATACCTTATCCAGATCACCCAGAAATACAACAGAACAGCTTGATGCAGAGACTTTTGACTTTGATGTGATGTCAGTGAGTAATTTTTCCACCACTAGACTTGATGAGTAAAGGGATCACACTCTGATCCAGTTTCACAGAAACTCAATCACTATATCAATGTGGGGTGGCCATCAAATCAATCTAGTGTATCACCCTGAAGTGCAAGCATATTTTCCTTACAGAGATGAATTGTTGATGGAAGATGGCAGTATTTTCAAAGGAATAAAATAAAAGTATGGCAGCCTGAAATTAAATGAAAAGCCTTATTTACTAATGGTTAAGCGCTTTCCATTTACATTAAATAGCAAACTTCATCAGACATTTTAAATAAAATTGTAACCATTATTTTCAAAGGGCCTAAAACTGTTGTTCTTGCTTTCTTACAACAAGCATATATTCAGATTTTGCATTGTGGTCACCCATGATCCACAACTTCTAAGAGAAGAGCAAGAGAATTAGTATTTTGGCCTTCATTATCAAGAGACATTCATAGAGTTTTTTTTTCTTCTTGTTCAGTATGTAATATTTTTTCAAAGAGAACCACTTCATCTAAGTCCAATTTCTAAACTACCTTGGTCTACTTTAGCAACTGATATCTTTGAGTGGAACAGTAAACACTACTTAGTTTTGGTAGACTCTTATTCAAAGTTATTTGAGATTGATCTACTACCAAACTTAACCTCAGCTGCTCTTATTACTAAGTTGAAATGTCATTTCTCAGTTCATAGTAGTCCACACAAAGTTTTTTCTGCAATGGTACTCAATTCACTAGCCAGTTGTTTCAGAAATTTACAAAAGAATGGGACCTTGTACATATAACGGGTCTACTTTAAGCTCTCGAAAGCAGTAAAACCCAAATCCGAATCACGCGACACGGAAAGAGCGAACTGCGAATACGTTGAACGAATGAAACCGCGAAAGGGGAAATATCAAAATCACATAGTTGGCCCATCTGCAGTATAGCTACGTAAGGTAAGTGTGCAATAGTTACGGACCTTAGGGGTATGGAGGGGTTAAGGTAAGTGCATAGGTAGGTAGTGTATGTAAGGTTTTGTCTAGGTAATGTATGTAAGGTTTAGTGTAGAGTTTTGTAAAATGTATGTGTGTGGAATATTTAGTTTGTTTGGGTATAGCTCCATAGGGGAAGTGTGTGGTAGTTACAGACCTTAGGGTTAGGGAGGGGTTAAGCATAGTACATAGACAGTTGCGTATGTGGGGTTAGTGTAGGGTTAGCAGTAGGATTTTGGTGCTTTATTTTAGGGTTAGAAGTAAGGATTTGGTTAGTGTATGTATGTATGTGGTTTTTTTTATTGTGTTTGGGTAGGTAGTGTGCTGTGGGTGGTGGATTGGCCGACTATGACGATTCGAGGTTTACATTTTCACACTTTAGTACGTTCAACATATCTGCGGTTCGCTCTTTATGTGTTGCGTGATTTGGATTCGGGTTTTTCGTGTTTTGAGGGTATAAAGTAGACCCCATATAACTACTGGTCCTGAATATGCTAAATCCAATGGTCTAGCTGAACAGAGTGCAAAGCAATTACTTGAAAAGTCAGTGACAATACAGATGTATTCTTGAATTTATTTAATCTCAGAAATATACCCAGTAATGATATTCTTGGCTCACCTGCTCAAAGACTACTTTCCAAGCAAACTTGAACTACGCTACTTATTTCTTCAAGTTTGTTGCAGCCTAACCCTAAGAGCAATAAAACCATCAAGGCTCAATTGTTTAAGAAGCATAATATCCAGAAATCTAGTTATGACAGATCGAGCAGCTTATGTCATCTGTTAAGGGAAGGAGAGACGGTACGAATCCAGATGACAAAAAGTTTTGATCGAATAGAACAGATTACAGGCATCTGTGCTGAGCTGAGATCCTATTTGGTAGATTCCGAGGGTGTGGAGAACAGGAGGAATTGCAGACATCTTTTTACTGTGCCAGAATCATCACTGCAGTCACAACATTGTGTCTGTGATGCAAACTCTAAATCAAAGAATGAGTCAGATACTGTTTCTAGACTGGAATGTGTTCAAAAGTCTGATTCTGTTCCAGAAAATGATTCAAACATTCCACAGGTCAACAATTTTGCAGAAACTGTCCCAGTTGCTAAATGCAATTCCCAGTTTTATGTCACACAATATGGACGAGTTTCTAAGCCTAGTGTGAAATATGCGGCAATGTGGACTTGATTCTATATACATGTGTATTTACTATTGTATAATGCATGTCTGTAGATTACCTGTGATTTCTGCATGCCAAATAATCTCATGACAAATTGCATGATCTGTTTCTCAAAGAGGGAGGATGTAGATCAGACTATAGTGTGTGTGCTATATCTTTAAAAAGTATGCGATGCTGTGCGTGCATGTATAAATTCCAGACACGTGCAATCCCTAGTGCCATTTTGTAGAAAAGCCAGAGAGTAAGCATGATGATCGCAGTTGTTCATTTGTATATAAGTTACTTAAGTTATAGTCAGTAAGCCTCAGTGGTGGCTGCTGGGCTAGGGGAAGGGGCTAGAGGAGAGACAGGGGGTGGGGTCAATGGGAAGGGGCATGGCCAACTAGAAAGGGGAGGATGCTCAAAAAACCAAAAAAAACAACAAAATACACTGCCTGCCAACCACCATCATTATGATCCAAAATAGAAAAAAAATGAAGTAGAGAAGAATAAAAATAAAAGCCTCTATAGCGATGTGTTTGTATAAAATAAAGCTGCTTGAAAAGAACCCACAAAGACTCATTTATTCATGTCCTAATATGAAAGCAACACCCACCAAAGCCAAATTTAAGGCAGAAATATCCTCAAAGACAAAAGATAACTACAAGGCCTTCATCAGATTTGTCCACAACCTCAAAGGTAACAACAGTGTGCTGAACAAATTATAAATGGAACCACCTAAAAGGAATCAGAGGATATAGCAAACCTGCTGGCTGATAAATTTAATCCCAGTTTCACCCTTTCTTCCCCTCCTCACCTCTCAGGAGACACCCTTGGACCATAACTCCTCTGGCTATTACTAGCAAATGAGTCATTAAAGCACTCTACAAGGCAAAGAATACCACCTCAATGGGCCCTGATAATATCCTAGGGTACCTCTTTGATAGCATGAAATATGAGCTATCAAATGCTCTAAAATCACTGTTCAACATTAGCCTCCTAACTGGCTTTATATTTGGTGAATGGAGGACTGCAATAGTTAATCCTCACCACATGGTTTGGCCTTCTACTGACCTGGATTACTACAGACCATAAGCCTGACTAGTCTTGTATGTAAAGCCATTGAAATAATTATCATGGATATTTTAAATAAAGACATAAGGAACCTGTTTTCTTATTTACTTCTACAATGATTACAGATATTGAAGTAAAATAGCACAAGCACTGATAGTCATTTGCTAAACAAACAATACAGTCTCACAATGAAAACAAACTTTTAACATGAGCAGTAAACTTCTCTGCCCTTGGATGTTACATACATTGAGACTCCGTGAAAACCCACATTAAAAGAAAATGCATCCGGCCAGTGGAGGATTAAGTTTACCTTTGAGCTGTTTTCAAATCATAGGCTCCTTGCACGCATTTATAGGACCATGTACATGTGTTCTTTGATTCAGCTGCCTGATTTATTAAATTATATCCCTTGTATAACACAACACCTTTTATTAGAATGGTGTTTTAAATTCGTAGTTATGAACTTTCTTCTAGTAAGCAATGAAACAAAATATATGCACTACTAATGACAAAACTACCCATTTCAGAAAATTTCAACCATAAAAGGCCACTCAAACTTCTGTCATTACAATCCACCAATATTACCCAATAAACACAATCTCTACAGAAGTAAAAGTCATCCGAATAATTCTGCATTAAAGAGATCTGTAACTAATTAACAGTTTGGTACTGGCAAAAAACTTTCCATTTCAGTGTTTCATCTACAAATTCAGTGCCTGCTGCACTTGAAGAATTAATTGCCTATTTAACATAAAAACAAAAAAAAACATTGGTAAGGTGGTAATATTGCAATAATGAATGACTGACAAAGTGACAAGTTCATAGTTACTAGCCATCTCATATAAATGAGGACACATTCAGTAGTGCAGAACTCCTATCTCCCCTTAAAATGCACCAAATAATCAGCAATCAAAATGGCACTACGACATCGGCACTCCATCTAATGGTGTGGAAGTAGAATCCACAGCCTCCTGCAATAAAGGCAATTATGCTATTAACACTGCTTTCAAATTCTACAGCACAAGCAGTGACTGCCATTTGCTAAACAATTAATTGCACATTGAAAACAGACTTAGCATGAGCCACAGTAAACTTATCTTCCATTGAAACTCACAATTCCCTGAAAATGAAATAAAACTCAGTCCCTTGAAAATGCACTGAAACTCACTTCCCTGAAAATGTACTGAAACTGAAACTCACAATTCTGTCAGCTGACTGGTATTTGGTATGATTCAGGCTCTTGTCTCTTGAAACCAAGTTACAGGATCATGCCTGATCAAGTTAATTGACTAACCTGCACTCCCCCTTAACTGGAGCATTACACCCCATACCTCTATACATCTCAACCTCTTAGCATAAGAAATCTGGACAAAGCCTAAAATAATGGAGGACAAAGGTCCCAAAATAGGGGCAAATGTTAAATATTGCTCTTGCAGACTTAGAAAGTTGCTAGAATAATAATATTTGTCTTTGCATGCCTTTTCTAAAGGAATGAAGTCTAAACCTCAGATGTATGACATTTAGTTATTTCAATCATCAATGATATGCCAGAAAAACACAAATATTGAGGAAAAGGCCAAAAATATGAGGCAAAAATCAGGACATTCTGCAAAAATCTGGATGGTTGAGAGGTATGCATATGTCTCAATCTCGCAGTGCAAGAAATCTGGATAAAGCCTGAAATAATGGAGATACAATGGCCCAAAACAGGGATCATGCCTCTCAACCACTTCATGCAAGAAATTTGGACAAAGCCAGTAGTAATGGGGGAATGAAGACCCAAAAAATAGGGAAATGTTTTAAGTATTGCCCTTAGCAGACTTAGAACATTGATATAATTACAGGTTTTGCTTTAGCATGAATTTTCTGAAGGATATGCAGTTTGAAACTGAAATGTCTGCCATTATTTTCTCACTTCAGTCCTCAATGGTTAGCCAGTAATTTGCAAATCCAACAATTTTAGGAGAAATGGAACAAAAATATGAGGCAAAAATCTGGACATTCTGTGAAAATCTGGACAGTTGAGAGGTAGGGATAGATTTTAAATATTCTTCTTTTTAACTAAGAAAGTTGCTAGAATAACATGATTTGTGCTAGAGTGTATTTTCTGAAGGATATGAATATATATGTCATTATTTAGTGACTTAAGTCCTTTGATTTGTTAGATAATCACACATTTTATGAGAAACAGACCAAAACTATGAGGCTAAATCTGGACAGTTGAGAGGTATGTTAAACACACACACACACACACACACACACACACACACACCTTCCTACTTTCTCACACATAGCAACACACTCACCCTCTACTTCATACATCAACAAACAGCCATCAACAAACAGCTAGTTTACATTCCAAAAACATACATACTCTCTCAAATATCAACACACACACACACACACACACACACACACACACACACACACACACACACACACACACACACACACACACACAAACACACACCTACTCTCTCACACAGTAACTAACACACACAGACATGCACTTTATCTCTTATACAAACAGAACAGCTAGTTCAAATTATATACATATACATACATACATGCACACATTTTCTTTCACACCGAAACAAATGCACCCACCAGTGTAAATTATATAAGTACATACATACACAAACACAATTTATTTACTTTCTTTAAGGAAGAAGTGACAAGCACAGTGTGGGTGGGGCTGCTACAGATGGAGGCAGCTACTTTTAATAGCAATTTTGCAAGTATTTGAATTCATCATACGTACTGCTACTGCTTTGAAGTCTCTTAAGTGGCTCCAGATGGCAGTGTGCTTTAAATTCATAAGTGCTGTTCTGATCTGAGATTCTTAGACCTGGGCATACATGTACTATGAATTCATTCATAAATACCAATATCTCCATGGCAGAGCATTGAATCAATGTATGTACTTCACTATCCTGAAATTTGTACCCGAGGCAGAGCTGTGTGTGTGTGTGTGTGTGTGTGTGTGTGTGTGTGTGTGTGTGTGTGTGTGTGTGTGTGTGTGTTTGTGCACGTGTGTTTATGTGTTTTCAAAAGCAATAACGCCCATCTGCCCAATCATCCATTCATTCATTCATTCAAAAATAGACTTATGTACAATAGGAGCAATCTCTGATTTGCTCAGAATCATAAAACAGGCAAATAAAGTTAAATGAAGGAAGGGCAAAAGATTCAAATCCTTGACTACAAGAAGTAGCTCATTAAGAGTTTAGAACCTTAGTCTTCTACAGAAACTGCCAGACATTTGCACACTTCATTTTCTGACAAATCACTACAGGTTAACAATTACTGAGCTGTCCAATCATTAGTGTCTTGTGCAATATTAGTACACTACTCCCTGTTATCAAATGTATACTTCTTGCTATCAAAAGTACACTTGCTGTTATCAAAAGTATAAGGCATGAGCCCTCTCACCTCCATCTGCCAATATCTGCAAATTGAACAACTTCTTATAATGGTTCCATCAAAAGTTTTTTTTTTTTTTTTTTGTGTTTACATGAATCAATTGTCTTTTTATAAAAATAAGTGATTGTTCAATGGTTTCCCCTCTAGGTCTATATCAGAACATCGAAGTTTCAAAACATCGAATGTTCTAATATCAAACCCTATTCAGCAAAAGCTGAAAATGTCGAAGCAACAGAAAAACACATTTTTTCCTAGGGAAAGAATTTGGTTGTCTGTTTCTGTTGCTTCAGTATTTTCAGCACTGTGGTGGAACGTTACAGGTCGGCTTCAGGTAAGTGTGCAATTGAGTGCGGGTTAGGTTAGTTAGGGTTAGGGTGCGGGTTAGGTATGTGTGTGATTGTGTGGAAGTGAGGGTTAGGGCGAGGTAGGTGAGTTAGCGTTAGGGCGAGGGTGAGGTGAGTGTGCGATAGTGACAGACCTTAGGGTTAGGATTTGGGTTAAGGTAAGTGGATAGTTAGTGGTGTGTGTATAGTTTAGTGTAGGGTTAGGTGTAAGATTTTAGGTGTATGTGTGTGGATTGCTGTTTGTTTGGTGTGCTTGTGTTGTGTGTATGTGTTTTGGAACAGCAATTTTTTTCCCTAGGAAAAAATTTGCTTTTCTGTATGTTTGATGTTTTCAGCTTTTGCTGAACAGGGTTTGATATTAGAACATTTGAAGTTTTGAAACTTCGCTGTTCTAATATAGATCCTCCCCCTCCTATATGTAAACCTGCATCTCAGTGGTAATAGCCCAGTTATATCCTTATTATCAATAATATGCCCAAATATTTATGAATCAGATGTTGTAAATATTTAGTATCGGGCCCATAGGTAATGATAAATAACACTGTATATGTAAAATCAGACTTCTTTTTTGAATTATGTTAAAAGATGATTCCTATATTTAAAATGTCTTGTGTTCTTAATGTTTAAGATTAGATCTAATTTATAACCACATTGTAAAAATCTATAAATTAACTCTGAAGCACAAGTTTTAAAACTTTCAGGCTGTGAACAGTTTATTTTAACTCTATAGAATTGTGATGGAGGTATATTATTAATCATATGGATGGGGTGGGAACTAATTGCTTCCAATAAAGAATTTTTGTGAAATGGTTTCCAAAACAAAGTAATACTCAATGTACCGCCAAATTGTTTAGTTATAGACACTTCTAAAAAGAAATAGTGTTTTTGTGGCATAAAACACTACATTGTAGTCCCCACTTATTTTCATTTACATATTTCACAAATTCTTTAAGATCAACCTCATCATAAGTCCACTCCTACCAGTAATCTTCTAAATATCTATGGCATAGATACAGGTACTGTGGCAGATGACTTGCAAATCTTCCAGGTAGCTCATAAAACTGTTGACATAAATGATGCACCCACTGAGGTCCATTTGACTTGCAAAAAACATTCTTGACTGAAATAGAAAGCATTCTCAGTTAGTACTTTTTATGTCAAGCATATTACAAATGCGTGAAACCCAGAGCTATAAAGTTTAGTTTTATGTAGCCAATATTCTAAAACTTGTAGCCCTGCCCAATGTATATGCTGTTATAGAAAGAATTAACACTTAATATATACATGTACTGACTTACTTCCATCTGAAGATCTTGTAACATTTGTAAACATGGGTGTTATCATTATTTCTAGATCCAAGGCATATATTTAAATATTTGAAATTATCCTAAATAATGTCTAAAACCAAGACCAAGGTTCCTCCAATGATCCATGATCAGATATTACAGATCTTCCTCAGGATAATATGTTTTTTTTCTGAATCCCTAGCAAAATACAACATCTTAGATTTACCCATTATAACTTCAAATATGTCATTTATTAATACCACCTTCCTCAATTGCAATCCAGAGAAACATCAATTACCTTTTTATGTCTTTTTTTTTTATCTAAGAATTACACACACGCGCACACACACACACACACACACACACACACACACACACACACACACACACACACACACACACACACACACCACACACGCACACATTTTTTCTCTTATACTGAAACCAATGCAACCACTAGTGTAAACTATATATGTACATACACACACACAGTTTATTTACTTACATTCTCTTTCAACAGAATGGATATTTTACATTGCACTCAAAAGTGAGAAATAGGTTTACATCTGTGTTAGCATATGTGCAGCACACAAGTGGTTTTCCTTAAAGGAGAAGATGCTGGCTTAGCTTTTCCCCCTGTATCCTAGTGCCTGCCCTGTTCTACCCCCTCCACACAAGCACTGTGCTGAAGTGTGTACAGTGAGTATGCCTCCCAATGTCCCTGTCATAGTTACATGTCAATATATGCACTATGTAGCTGATGAAATGCAGGCACGTAATCTAAATATCAATACTCCTCTGTGCAGATATATCCCAAAGTAATATCCTCTCTTCTGTGTTCAACACATAACAGATCAGAATCTCCTTGAGTTCACTAGCTACACAGTTGCTTTCTGTGTACATTCAAGGCTGTCAGCACTGTGAAGATGAAAATCAGGTCTGAATTCATTCAAATTGATCAATCCCAAATCCTTGGCTCTGTGTAGCAGATGTAAACATTGTGCAGGTACTCCTTCAGTGCATGGATGACAACTGTGAATGCTTACATCAGGTGGGTGTGTCAGTTTAGACTTACAAAGTGTTATATTTGTTTGTTAAGGTTGCAAATGCAAGCAAGCAGTGCACAATTCAAAGTTTATGTTTCATTAACATCCAACCTCCCCTTCATCTTTGTGCAAACTGTGTTTTCTCCGTCAGTTTTTTATTATTATTTTATTATCTTTTGGCCATTCTTTGAGTGATGCAGCACTTAGTGCAATCACAGGCAATGGAGGAATGAATGGAAGGTCTGGCTATCCTTATATTGTTGGTACGGCATTGCATGATGGGCAAATGGAGACCGTAAAAATGACTAGTACATAAGGGGATGTCATGTAACTATTCCAGTGGAAACTTTGGTAAAGTATGACCGTTAGTATTGAATCTGTGCAATACACCTGCTACTTAACTTACTCTGTGGCAACAGGTGTTGATACAGTTAATGCAGTGATACATTACTTCTTGGGGCTAGATGGTACTGGATTTGAATACAACTGAATCTAACACTTTTAATTTCTTTCATATTACTGTTGCTGTGCATTGCTGCATGATGAGCACCATTGTGCAATTAGGCATTAAAGAAGGAAATAGGGAAGATAGGACAATGGTAAAAAGGGGATGAGAAAGTCTGACAGTTAGTATTGAGTCTCTGGAATACACCTAACTAGTTAACTGACTCTGTGGTGGCAAGTGTTAATGCAGTGATACATTCGTTATTGGGGCCAGATGGTACTGGGTTTGAATACAACTGAATCTAACACTTTTAAGTCCTTTTGTAATCACTATTTCTGTGCATTGGTGGGTGATGTGCATCATCACATAATAATGCATTAAATAAAAGAAATAGGGAAGATAGGACAGTGGTGAAATGGGGAGCAGGCAGGGGAAAAAACAAATGGAAAGCAATACAGGAATGTGCAGGAGGGAGGTAGCAAAGAACCACAGCTATCCATTTCTTCAACAGTAAAAAATGATAATATATGCAGAATATTAGCTGAATTTGGACTGTTACCTCCAGAGAGATGTGAGACCAGAGCACAGTCATGTTGTATAGCCAAATGGACCGAATCCAGTGTGCCAAGAAGAAATGTGTTTGAAATGAAGAGCTATGTATGTGATGACTTTCTTTCTTTTTTTGAGAGAGAGACAGGAATGTTGGGGAAGGGATGTAGGTATGTCTGAGTCTGGTAAGTTGGGTGGGTAAGGAAGCAACTGCAGACAGACAAGACAAAGACGATAATACACAGGGATGAAGAAGGACTTAAGAGGTCAGTGGACACCATAGGTGGGGTGTGGGTGTGGACATCCAGAACCCATTGTTATCAAGCTAAGTGACAGTGTGAATTGAGTCCTCACCCACAAGACTGTCATCACTGTCACCTCATTCTGCCACAGGCTGGACTGCTCAATGTCTCCTTCTCCTTCTCCTAGTCCAAAATAATATGATGAGAGCAGCCCCTCCATTCAGTATTGGCATTTGACAACAGTGCGGTGCACAACTCTATGCACCATGTCTGGCAGTTCACCACATCTGCCACTGCTCCAGAAGGGATCCACTGGACTATCCTCTGGGACAGGACTACCCAAGGGGGCAGGTAGTGCAGGATCAGCAGAGGTGGTGCTGCCAGGTTGTCTCCCAAATGTGCTGGGCATTGGTGCTAGAGCTGGTGGAGTGGAGGCAGGCTGATCCACTAAGGCTGGCCTACCTCACTGTGCTGTGGAGCATTTTGTGATGTGGTACAAATGGATGACATGAACACATTTTGACAACACATAATAATAATATAAAACAAACAAAAACAAGATATATAAGGATTCTGGTTAGAGAAAAAAGAGATAAGATTGGTACCTTCATATTTAACATACAATGCATTAATATATTTTTTTGACTCTATTATCTTAACCTTTACTCCTAAGACTACCACCCTCTAACAGATAACTATTACCTTTTAGACTAGCAGCTCCTAACAGATGCATGCTATATAATAGATTGCAGCAAGTACTCCTTTACATGTGCATATATTGCCCATATGGGTGTATGTGTGTTCCAGTTACACAGATTACAGTTTACAGCAGAGCATGTGTGCCTCTGGTATAGAGCTTTTACTTTAAACCTTTAAGTTACACATAATTAAAGAATTAACAGTATTGTGTATTTGGGAAGTCTGGTATTTGAACCCACAACCTCTGACTAGAGTATAATATTGCACTCTTGGTTTGTGCTACAGACTAATGCATGCATACTTGCTTTTACAGTTGAGATATTCATGCTCAGTTTGATACATCTCTATAAAATATCAAACATGCTGTCTATAACTTGTAATACTACAATAGCACTACTCTTCTGCTGCATACATACCACATCTAATTCATCCTCACCAGTCTTTGTGCCATGGTTCCTAATTTTGCCCTCCATCTCCATGGCAGCTGTAGAAAAAAAAAACAGAACAGAACACAATACCAATATGAATACCAGCCTTGCCTATGTTCAGCTTTAAGCCTTACAAGTACACTCTGTAGTTTATACTTACACAAGCATCAAGGGTACCCATCTTCCTCCTCCATAGGTCATTGTAGTGCTGCCTACATTGTTCACCAGTGCAGGAGATATTGGTGGCAATGGTCATAGCCTCTGCCAAACTATCCCAAGCCTCTGAGTTATACTGTGAGCCAGATTAGTCCCCCTGCAGCAGCCTGGCACTGTGGTGTTTCAATAGGAGTCCAACAAAATTCTTGGACTTCTAGACATGCCATCTCTGAACCCTAAATTTCACACCCTCTCCCCAAATGACTGACATCTATCATGAATCAAGAGCAATGAAAAATGATGGTTCCCCCCAATTCCAGTTATCAAATTTACTAGGAGTGTGCACCCTGCTTGAAAATGTTGTGCACCACTTAGCATCATGCAAACATGGTGTGCAATGGTAAGCGGTGCCCAGCAGTGTCAGGCAATGCAATTTCAAGGTTATTTGATGTACAGGTAGTTGTGTATGTGTTTGTGCAAATGTGAAGGTTATGGCAGTCCAGAAAGCAGAAATATACTTACAGGAATATAGTGCACAGTTTACCCACAGTCATACATTTGATAATAAATGTGATAATATGTAGATAAATAAATAAGTAAATAACTGACACAATATTAGTGTCTCAGGCCTCATACATAGAATTAGTAACGCATACACTATATCAAGTGTTATAAGTGAGAGTGACTATAATGGGAAGTGGAATAACAGTAAAAGTGTATGGAATATGTTGTATTTTAACCCAGGACCATGTGCATGACAGACCTACACTAACACCTGTTGTCACAAGAGAGTTAAATTAACATCTGTTCATGTTTCAGTTCATTGCTATAAGCTACAATGTTATAACAGTAAAACAAAGGTTGCACATGCTGTGCTAGAACCCAAGACTATCTGTACTCCAGCCCTAAACTTATACCTGCTGTCACAGGATATGCGTGTGTGTGTTTGTGTGTTTGTGTGTGTGTGTGTGTGTGTGTGTGTGTGTGTGTGTGTGTGTGTGTGTGTGTGTGTGTGTGTGTCTAGACAGCAGAGCAGACATGTGCATCCTACAGTTACCTCTCCAATTATATAGATTGCCAGTATTTTGATACTTGCTCATGCCTACACACCCATTTCATACAGGTCTCCCAACTTCTTGTCTCCCACATGGCCTGCTGATCTCATCTACTATAAGTTCACCTACACTTCTGTATGAACTAAACTTGAGCTGTGGTGTTTGTGTAAAGTACTGGGTTCTGTATTCTGTGTACTTAGATAGGTATGGGGTTCTATTCTCACTGCAGCTAACTGTGTGTGTGTGTGTGTGTGTGTGTGTGTGTGTGTGTGTGTGTGTGTGTGTGTGTGTGTGTGTGTGTGTGTGTGCATGTGTGGGTGTGTGAAATCTGTTGCTTGGCATTACAGAGAGCATTTTCACCAGCATGTGGACACTGTCATCTTTTTGTCACAAGACACTGCTGATGCCATCAGCTATGTCACATTTTTGAATATGCAATACTCCCACCAGGGCAGGGTCAAAGGCTGGCCTGGGGGCAAGGCGGAAGTCATTTCATTTTATAGAATAAAGTTTACAGTGACATGGATTTCAATCTATCCATGCACACACACACACACACACACACACACACACACACACACACACACACACACACACACACACACACACACACACACACACACACACACACACACACACACACACACACACACACACACACACACACACACACACACACTGGCATGTTGTGTACACCTTGTGTTATCCTGCTGAAAAATATGTGTGGTCTCATCAGCTGCTACATGTGTCTGGGGAGGTACTTATAAAAAAGAACATTTTACTCTGTTACTGCTGTAATGAAGTTTGACCACAGTGCTATCATACAATACTAAGATATCAATTTGGTGAGATAACTTATTATGTGCACAACATAGGCTTTCAATAGCAGTATGGACAGTCGATGATTAAAGTTCAAATTGCTAAACAAATGTGTTCCTGGGGCTTGCATCACTAGGTTTCTTCATAGTAGGAGTGTTTCCAATGCTGTGCTTAACATGGAACTCCAGTTTTCAGATGGACAACATTACAAATGCACATTTCTGCATTTATTTGTTGATCATGTACCATTGTCACCATTCAGTTGTGTATTAGCTCCTCCTGAACTATTTTGCTAGCATTGGTGAACTCAATGATTCCACAAATATGCAAGAATTAGTTAACTTAGCAAGGCAAGGGCCATGTACTTTAGCCTGAACTGTCAAGAAATGCAATTCAAATAGTGATAGGTTCATAGGTTCATAGGTAAGTACTAGGCTATCTGCCCGAGGCATCTAGAAGCCTAGCCAGAATGTGTTGGCTTTTGCCGCCCACTTAGATTAGTTCCCTGTGCCTCTGTCCAGCAGAGTCATTAGTTCCCTGTACCTCTGTCCAGCAGAGCCACTGCAGTGATCCCCGGGGTAAATATTCTGTTTCCCATCCACTCGTCAATGTTTCTCTTGAAGAGTGTTAGTGAGGGGGCTCTGCCTAATGTAGATTGGAATCCTGTTGCAAAGCATGGGGAGTCTCTGGGACATGAATCTATCCCTCCAGCACATCCTATTTATTGTTCCGGTGAGGTTTAAATCCCTAGAGTGTGTGGCTCTCGGGGGATTTGTTTTTTTAGGTGGAGCATGTCCATCAATTCTGGGTTGGACATGGCCTTGTATGTCAGGCAGAGATCACCTCTGAGTAAGAGGTATGCGACCAAGTACAGCTGGAATTTCTTCAGTCGAGCTGCATAGGACATCTGTTTTTGGCCAGTAATCCTCTTGGTGAGGTACTTCTGTGGTCTTTCCAGCTGTTGCAGATGTCTTGTAAGGTACATCCCAAATGGGGTGTTGTGCTGTATGATGGGTCTGATGAGTGATGAGTAGAGGGGCACAATAACCTCTTTTGTTCCAGATGCAAATCCTTTTGTGATTAGGTGAGCCACATAGAAGGATTTCTGAACGACCTTGGCAATATGATTATCAAAGGAGAGATTGCTATCTACTTGGGTCCCCAGAACCTTTATTACATTTTCTGCTGTAGGTCACAAGGCAAACTCCTCATACACCACAAGGGATGATATATATGGGCTGAGAATTCACCCATTCTTTTCCAGCCACTGTCAGTGTCAGGGTTGGTCCAACAAGTATGTGCTATAACAGGGGATAGTATATGTTGATATATTGTAACAGTAGACATATGTATGGGTGCATTAGTGAGATAAACATGTCAAAGGTGGGCTTACTGTGCTAATTTGATTTGCATTGTGGGATATTGTGCCAATAACTGTGCAATGTACAGTATTTTAGGCAGATCTGTAGTCCATTTTACATAGCATTTCCGTTATGTTATGCAAACATTATTTTTTATTTATTTATTTTACATTTGTTGACCGGGATAGTCCGACTGGATGCATGTCCATTTTCAGCGGAGGCCCAGGGAGAAAAGCTCCAAGGGTAAGCAGATACAGCATGACATAATACCAACATTACATATTACAAACAGACTATTTACAGAGATTACATAAGTAAGCAAGTTAAACAAGTTCCACAGGTTAAAGTTAGTCCTGAGCACAAGTCAGGATTAAATTAAATTACACAGTAAACTGGTTAACAGATTTTTACACATTCGAGTTAGCCAGGCTTGATACATTGACATTGCCAGTTAAGTGACAAATGTTGTTTGAGTCTAGTTTTAAATTGACCTAAGGTGGAAAGTAAGGTAATATCAGCTGGAAGAGAGTTCCAGGATCTACTTACAGAGTTTGCAAAGAGAGAATCACCGGCTGTGTTATTAATTTTGCTAGTCTGAATTAGTAGTTTGTTAGAGGATCGAAGCGATCTAGGATTGTTATAGGGGGTGATAATATTTTTAAGTGCAGGAGTATTGTCTGGATTATAGAGGATTTTATAGGCCTTAATCAGTTGGTTATACTGGATTAGGCTAGGTAGTTCAAGCCAACCAAGCTGATTTAGATTGATGCAATGATGTGTCCTAAAAGGCAGCCCAGTGGCAAACCTGGCAATGTGGTTGTAGCAAATTGAGAGTTTGTTAAGGATAGTCTTGTTCAAATTCGAGAGTAGAGGGGATGCATACAGAAGGGTTGAAAGAAGGTGAGAGCGAGCTATGGCAATTTTAGCTGGACGGGTTAGGAAGGCTTTTATTCTGTAAAGTGACCCTAGTTTTTTATTGATGGTTTTGATAGTTTGGTTAACATGTAGGTCAAATTTGAGATTATTGTCTATGATGACACCTAATAGTTTTGTAGATGGGTCAGGGGAGATTATTGTGCCATCATTTGATTTTATGGTAAAGGTGAAAGCGGCAGACCTACGTGTTGGTGAAAATAACAGCATTTTTTTGGGATTTAGGATCAGATGATGTTCAGAAAGCCAGTTTTCTATTGTATTAAAGGTGGTCTGGGTAGCTGACCATAACTCTACTAGAGATGTGGCTGAGCAAATCAGAGTAGAGTCATCAGCATATTGGATACAGCTGACTTTTGGGATGACAGTATAAAGGTTGTTAATGAAGATGGAGAACAGCAAGGGCCCTAGTATAGAGCCTTGTGGTACTCTGAGGGTGTTAGGTAGAAGGTTAGAGAGCTTGTTCTGCCAGAGGACAGCCTGCTGTCGACCATTCAGGTAGGTTTGAAACCATTGGAGAGCTCCAGTATCTAGACAGAATGTTTGCAGGGTGTGGATTAAAAGTTGGTGATCAGCCATATCGAATGCCTTGGAAAGATCCAAAAAGAGGGCTGTGGATATATAATTATTGTTGTGATTATGGTTTATGGTGTTAGTAAAAGCAAGGAGGGCTGAAGTAGTGCTGTGGTGAGGACGGAAGCCATGCTGAGTGTCTGCCATAAGGCGATTTTGGATTAGGTAGTGTATGAGTTGTCTATGAATATATTTTTCCATAATCTTTGCAAGTGGAGAGAGTATAGCTATTGGCCTATAACTGGAGAATTCAGTAGAGCTGCCTCCTTTGTGAAGTGGGATTACATAGGATATTTTCCAGATGGTGAGAATTTTAGCTTCTACTATGGTTCGATTGATTAGTATTGAGACGGGGTAAGCAATAGCATCAGCTGATTTTTGAAGGTACTTAGCAGGGAGTTGATCAGCAGAAAGTGTAGTGGGTTTTAATTTTTTGATCAAGGTACAGATAAGTGAAGTGGTGACTGGTTGGAAGCTGAACGCAAGTAGGTTTCTAGGGGTGCTACTTTCAGGACCAGGGAAGCTAGGAGGTAGTTGGCTAGCTAGGGCTTGAATTGTCTCAGTAAAGAATTGGTTAAAACTATCAGAAACATCTTCAGGGGTTTTATCATTAGTTATGTCTATCGGCAATTACAATACTCAATAACAGGATACATATGACTTGTATTCATCTGACAGTTTAGCAGCACAATGGCTAAGAAAATTGGAAGAGCTAGGTAACTAATCATGCACATAAGACGTAATATCCACCTCACTAGTATTGTTTGCAAGCAATTACAGCTGTGCATGTGTACATGTTATGCAAATGTGTAGTAACCCTTGTTACAGGGCTGTCCCAAATGGCTATGTGCACACCTACATAGAGTGGATATTGAGAGTAGAGACACACTGGTTGAACTTTCAGGTTTATGTAGCCTAACCTCTCATTGCCAACCTAACAGCCACTTGCAAATACTGTATGTAAGGTTGTGTACAGTGCTGGTAATGAAACAGGTTGCATATCATGTGTAACTCCAGTGTAACATCTGCAGTAGGAGTGTAAGATATAGGAGACCACTGCCCATGTGTAATAGCTGCTTTATAGGTGATGGCTTACACTATCTGATTATATCCTGATCATGTTGATAGTGGCAGCAGAGTCTATTGATACTTGACTCTGTTTGGGGAGTGGGTGACTGTGCCCAACAGAGCTCATGGTTCTGGTGGATATGTGCGTATATACCCAGAAAAAGATACAGACCTGTTGACACTTGCATCATCTGTAATCAACTATCAGGATGTGATGTGCTCCTCAGAGGAGGATCGCTGCTAAAGGTAGCTACTATGTTTCTGTAATAGCCGCTGTTGTCACGTCCATAACATAAATATTTACTTGTGAGTATTACTGTCTAAAACATCTTCATAAGCAATAAGTAAACTAAATACAGTACTTGGTACTTGTAGTACTGAATGCTCATACAGGCATGTCCAGTAGTTAGCTACTGGTGTTTACTGATGTCAGCTTTGTGTATGTGGCCATCCTGGGGGAATGTAATCTCTATGCCATGTACACTGCCAAACCCACCTAACACCACACCCCACACATTGTTTTGGAAGCAGCTACAGGGGTAAGCTGGAAGGCAGTCCAGTCTACAGCCATGACTGGACTGGACAGTCATGAGGTGTAGGTTAACACATTCATCTCATCACCCCAACCAACACATACCCTTACCAGAACACAGTAAGGACACCCGCACATACCACCAAAAATCCCACACATTCACAGAGGCTTCTAAGTATCTGGCCAAGCAAGAGACCTCCCAAGCTGGAGTAGACAGACAACAAAATACAAAAACTGTATGACATAGGTTGCATAATTGTGCCACACCTCAGAACACATGGCCAGAAACATGTCCAACAGTACTCATTTGTGAATGCAAACTCTAGCACTATGTTACACACCAAGCTATACGAGGGCCAACATACTGTCAGCTGCCTGTCTGCCATGATTATCCACATACCCATACACTCAGACCACCTTTTGAACTATACACATGGCTCTGGCATAATCCATGTTGTTGTGCAGGACCTGTGATGCAGTAGCCTGGAGTGAATGGAAACACACATGTAGGAACTGTCAGATCTTGTAGTCCATGCAGGTATGTCTCAAGGCCTGGGTAGCAGTCTACCATTGGACAGAATGATACTTCAGAACAGGGACAAAAGGATTGTATTCCACAATTGTCTAATGTACTGGTGTAATTCAAAGGGTATCCAGTATCTCTCTGCCTGGGATAACATGGTTTACAGGCCATGATGCTTTGCCAGACAGGGCCTGCACCTGTCACCCCTAGGAATCTGGATACTGGATAGGGCTCATGCTTCCCCTTTAGTGCCTTCATCATGCAAAGTTCCAGTGAAAGTCCACTGCTGTAACAGGGACAGCCAAACAATAAACTGCGGGTCTCGCTACTCGATGATACATTTCAGAAACTCAGTATGGACTCACTTATGTCAATCATTAACATGGAGAACATATCTGTGCAGTGACTGAGATATGGCTCAACACTCCGGAGAGCACCCATGCATGACCATGTTATAACACATACCTCACCTCTTGCCCATTATCCTTTATTGGAACACATGGACCACAGGTGTGTCCATATTCCTGAAGGATATGTACACCCCCATAACTTCAGATGCAGTATGCTGAGCAACTACCTTTGTGCCAAAGTGGAATTCAAATTGCAACTTGCGACAGATAACCCACCATGCCTCAGAATTCCCAACTGTCATATTGTGCTGTAATGGGGAATGTTAGGTTTGAGACAGAAAACCATAATAATGGCTACTCTCAATTATCCCATTATGAACTGGGAAGACTCATGTGCCAACACCTGTTCTCAATGCATGTTGGATTTCATCATCCGCAATGACCTGGATCACCATAGTCACACAAACAGGGCTAACAGTATGCTACACATAGTCAGTTCAAAAAGACAGTGTTATGCTTCTTAAGAGCAAAGTGGTGACTGCCATGGCACCCATTCACATGGACAATGCATGTGCAAATGCTGAATCCTACACAAATGCACTTTAAGCACTCACATAAGTGCCATGATTGTGCCATTGAAACAGAACCAAGATTCAACCAAACACAAACAGGAAGGCAAACTGGTGGTACCCTGCCTTAAACTGTACCACATAAGGTAGTAACTGTTGCAAGAGTGAACACACATGAGTGGAGGTGATCCCTGGTCAGCCTCAGTAAGATGCAGATACACCATATAAAGCCACACAAAGCTACTGTGAAACTAATCAGCCACATATTATGTGACCAACCACAGAGCATTCTATAGTTGTGTCATGAATCATAATGGCAACAACAAGACCTGCCGTGATTCACAGCACTATGGCATGAGAAGTACTGCACCTACAGAAATAGCACCTGTTCATCCAGATAGGGTCTTGAACAACCTAAACCCACACTCACCTCCCCCCCTACAGGTCCACATATTTATATATCCATGTACACTACAGAGCCCCTGTAATAACAACTATGTAGGTACAAGCTGCACTCTATAAAGCCATACATTTATCTTGCATGGGACCTGTCAACATCCCAGGGTGTATCCTACACAAATGTCAGAACAATTTGCTCTCCACATACACATCATGTTCAATCATAGCTTCATGTCAGGCTGTGTACACAATGAATGTTGCACAGCAACATTTATCATATCCCAGAAAGGAGGAGACACCACTGATAATGGGAAATAGTGCACTACTACCCTGCTGAGTCTAGTCTGTAAGGCCATGAACCTTGATCAGCTTATTTGATGTAGTCAGTACAGATGTAGATGACAGTAAGGTTGATTCACACAGCATTTCATGATCTTTCCAGGTCGTAGGACGCCATCACCCATACTGTGTTCCAGCCACACTCAGTAAACTAGGTGTATATTCCTATGTCACAGCAGTGCTTGGCAACTGGACTGCTGGCAGAACCAACACCACATAAGGTGTCTGACAAATACACACACATCAAACCAGTGCTAGCCACAGTAATACAGGGTTCATTCCTGGTACTCCATCTCATTGTTATCTATATCACACAGACTAACACAGACGGCATCTGCCTATTGAAGTTTGCAAATGACTATGAACAAGGAGCTTGAGTGCTGCGGGCAACATACAGAAGGGCCTTTGTGGGTCAGATGTGTGGTGTATGACTTATGGCCACAATCTCACAGCTAAGTATTGCATTGTCATCCCCTATGTTAAAAAAAACCTGTACCCATGAACTACCACCTAAGCAGCGGTCCACATAATGGAAACTGTGTGTGTATGGGATGCAGCTGGACAGTAGTCTTTCCTTTGATAGTTGCTTCACCACAATAGTCAGGTAGTCATAAGTGGCACCCCTAATCATGACACGGTGCCATCCATGAATATAGAGATCATTGTTCAGCCATACTCAGCACTCAAGTGACCCATAATAGATCACATATATTCATTAAGGGTTATTGGCCATGTTCAGATGGCCTACACCAGCCTTCCAAATCCCTAGGTCCACTATGTAGCATGATGCCTACCCTGAATAAAGCCATGTCCAACACAGAGATGTTGGACATGCTACACTTAAACATTCTGATTTCAAATAAACACATATGTCATGGACATCCACCTTTCTAGTACAAGCATCACAACATGCCTGACAGATCCCTGTCCCATCCACTTTACATACTCCTGCCATACTATGCATCCCTGTCCAGGAAAGATGCACATTGCCCCTCTTTGAGAAATGGGGTGATGACTGCATGGCAAATATATCAGTAACCCTGTGGATCAGTTCTGTGGCACTGATTGAACTGGCTACTGAAACTTAACTGTCTGTTGGCTACAGCTAGGTTACCTTTCAGCCTAGGCTCATAAATGGCCCAGGGCATATAGCCTACTAGTTCACTATGACCATACATGCTATAGTTGATATCCAACCCTGCAAATACCATCAAGCTAGCCATTGTCCCATGTGTTTCACATGTGCAAAACAGGTAATGCATGGCAGGATGCTAAACTGCTGTACAGTGCCATGTAGATGTATATGTCAAAACACATACATGTAAAACTTTCCGTGCATAAGTCTGCAGGGTCACAGGTCATGTTCCTTAAGGGTGTGTATGACTATATATGTGACATATACACAGCCTTAAGGTTTACTGCATTAATGTGAAGACATCCAGTAATGTGCTGATAGGTAAAGACATCAGTACAGACAAACAGACATGCCCACATCAAGACAACATCCACATGGAGTATGAGCAATGTCATCACTTGACACGCACATATATGCTGATAACATCAAATCACCAATGCGTGTCAAATGTGTATGAGTTAAACATGTCAGTGGTGTTAGTGTCATGTAGATTTGCAAAGACATATTTTTAATCTTAATAAATATGATACACATGCATGTTCTGCTGTACTTCTGTACTTCTCTGTGAGTTACTGTGACCTGTCTCCATCATTATGTTTTTCAGGTATGCCACGTGCCAGGCTGCCACTATACACCCGCTTGGAGGATGAGGTCCTCATTCCATACCTCCTCGACAACCATGTAACACTCTTCAGCCATATGCCACAGGATGCACAGCAGTGGGATGCCCAGTGGGAGAAACTGCGCAGGAGGGTAAATGATGTTGGCAGCCACAATCGCACCTATCAGCAGGTGCACCGACACTGCACCAACATCATTAGATGGGCAAAACAGCGTGCAAATGCAATCATCAGGGAACAAATGCAATCACCAGGGAACAAGGTGCAACAGGTGAGGGGTGACTCACCCAGCCCCCACTCACAAGTTCCGAGGAGCTACTGGCCAACCTGGGGACACCTGCAGAACTCCATCCACAAGCTTTAGCTTGTATTGCGGAGGTGGATGTCTCACAACCACTGAGCCTGAAGTTGCCTGATAAGTCACTACTGCACATATAACACAACTATATTTCATATAGTCACATGTATTACTGTACCATATGTAATGCAACATCATATGCAAGGCACACATGCCACATACTATAGTTTGCTACTCTATGTATGCACAGATGTGCATACTCCATAGTATAGTCTATTGTACTGGCTTATGTGCTAACATGCACATTACACCCTGTAGCTATCACACTGCTGTGACACTCCTATTTAGGTACCTCTGGCATTTTGCAGTGACAGCAGCCTGTTGCAGGTGAGATTGTTATTATTTATCAGGCTTGATAATGCACAGATCATATTAAGTGCATGCTATCTGCCATGTGGCCATTTAACACATGTACACATAATGTATGGTGGCCCTGTTAATATATACAGGTCAGACCTGCAATGCATCATAGTGGTTACCCATGTGGAATACTTGAAGACTATATAAAATACCTACACTAAACCTTACAGACTGTCATTGCCAGATGTGTGGACAGCTGTGAATATAATGGTGGAGGTGTAGTTCACTGTAGGGACATGTACTACAGATCAGCATTACACATGTGGGAAATACAAACAGTACTATACAGAGAGCATATGTGTGCACACACTCTAAATGTTTTGGAGCTGGAGTATGACCAGCCCACAGGATTCACCCTTGTGGAATATACCCTTGCTATGAATGCCAAACAATGTCATGTGCTATCTGACATGTCCATAACATTTAGTGGGCTGACTGCAACACTGCTTAACTATCCTGCAAAACATGATATCTCACATCCCAAACATACCACCCTTTGTCTGCATAACTCTGTCCTCAGTGGAGCATATGACATCTATGGGTGTATGTACTGACATGTGAAATAGATACCCATCACAACCATTGGACAAAACATGTTTACACATGGCCATGGATGATGGCCAGAGACATGAAGCAACACACACAGTAGAAGTGATGTACATGTGTGTACACCCTGTTGTACAGTGGCTCGACACAATACAACTATGGCCTTTGTGTAATGGTGGTATTGCAGATGTGAAACACTAAACATCATACAGGCCTGTGCATAGCTTGTGTAGGCATGACATCAAACCACTACATAACATGTCTTGGATATCATGAGTTTGTCATGACATGAAAGCATTCACCTAAACAGTATCTAAATACATACATGTGTTGCACAACATACACATACAACCACATCAGGCCACAGATATAGTACATTCACATTGCTGGTGTCAGACATCACTGTCATGTTTACTCCTTGTGTGTGAGGTACACAGATGGCATGTGGGACATGGAGTACTGCTAAGTTAGCCATGTTTGGGCATAGTTGCCAGGCATCAGCAATATGGTTGCAGAGGTGCAGGGGTGTCATCTGTATACCCTTCAGTGACCTGTTCACATTAGGGTTTAGTGTATATACACCTCAGCGACGTGGGTCACATTCCACATTAGATATGTATTGTATCTGAACACAGTCATGGCTATGAACTGTGTATGTAACTCACACTGTATAGCAATAGTGAAGCCACATGATGCCTTGCAATGGCAATGCACATCAGCTCAATGTGCAGTATGTCACTGTATATCTGTAGGGCGGACTGACAACATTGTGTCAGCTGAAGGTCCATGTTAGTATAACACGTCCCTGCATTGGTACACCATTACCTCACTGTATATTTGAAAGGACACCATTGTGTTAAACATGTATGGATGTCATTCAACACGTCAGCAGAAGACATATCATACTACATGTGATTGGCAAGGTCATATGCAACACATCAGGCTGGTGTACTGTTAACCTGTGCTGGTCTGTGGCATCATAGCAAAGTAGGGACAGCCTTGTCAAACATGCGTGTACAGCCACATGCACATTGTCTGTTGACTCAGCTCAGGGGTAAGCAGAATAATGTTGAACAGACATGCACTGCTTTTTGGGAGATATGCAAGCTAGGGCTCAGGCAAACATAGTATTCATTCAACATACCCTTCTGCTCATGTCCTCCTCACACATAGGGGCAGTGGCCAACAAGAAGCATCAGTGGCAGATGTACAAAGGTCAGCGTGGTCTGTTAACATGTGGGGTATGTTGCACAAAACATGGCAGTGTGGAGCAACAGTGCATAGTGCATGCATTGTGTTGCAGGTTTGGGGCATCACCTACTAACACAAATGGTGCAACACAGAGATGTATGCAAACTATTACTATAATTGTGTAAGGTGCATGCCTTCTGCTGTAACACATGCATGCTGTTGTATGCAACTCAGGGATGCATGATAACTACCACTATAATTGTCTAAGCTGAATGCCTTCTGCCATATCACATGCATGTTGCATGCCATTGAGTGCCATAACACGTGTCTCTGTCTGTGTCTGTCTGTCTGTGTCTGTCTGTCTGTCTGCCTATGTCTGTCTGTGTCTGTGTGTGTGCCTGTGTGTGTGTATGTGTGTGTGTCTCTGTGTGTGTGTGTATGTGTGTGTGTCTGCCTGTGTGTGTGTGTGTGTGTGTTTGTGTGTGTGTGTGTGTGTGTGTGTGTGTGTGTGTGTGTGTGTGTGTGTGTGTGTGTGTGTGTGTGTGTGTGTGTGTGTGTGTGTGTGTGTGTGTGTGTGTACTGTGATGTATAACTTGTAATGTACAGTTCTTCTCTGCCCCTCACAGGCTTTGATGTAGGAGTGTTGCCCTCCTGTGGTCCACCTGATGTTAGTGTCCCCACATACTCTAGCAGTGATGATGAAAGTATGTCTGAGGCACAGGCAGGGTTGTCAGGGACTGAAACTGTGCCATTGGTTGCCATTCCACCTGCATCCCCCTCATCCCCACACACAGTTCTCATGCCTACACATACCTCATCACCAGTAGCCATAGAGAACGGAGAGTTGGCGGGTGGTAGCATGGAACAGGAAAGCGTGAAGACTATGGAAGGTGTGTCTGCACACCATGATCCCAGTCAACTGACTGGTGATGTCTTACACAGGCATGTGCCCAGTGCTGCTTGTAGGAGGACCTCTGACCAACATGCCCCTGCAAGACATAGCACATCAGCTGGTGTCACCAGATGCATGTTTCAGGCTATAATGGAGGCACAGGCACATGCTGAATGGCACAACAGAGAAGGTCTGGGGCTTCAGAGGGCTGCTGTCCATTCTTTAACTGACAACATCCAGGCAATTGCAAATGCTCACCATCATCTTGCAGATGTTTTGGATAGACGATTGGGTGACATGGTGGAAGTCCTTGACTGTGGCATGTCAATCCTCGAGTATGGAATGTCTGTGCTGGAACATCTGCTGGGAGTGAGGCATCAGGCACGTGAATGTAGGCCAGCTACATCACCTGTTGAAGGTCTACGTGAACATGCTACTTCACATGCCCACTCCCATAGTGGCAGTAGCAGCAGCAGTGCAGCTGGTGCTGTGCTGTCCACACCAGGACACAGCAGGCCATGTGCATGTGGTCCTGGATGGTCCCAACAGGGACATGGTTCCAGTTGACGTGTCATCAGACAGTACCCAATCTGGACCTCTGCCTAGTAGTGTCCGTGCAACCCCTGGCAGGCGCAGGTCACGTGGCCATGCCCAGACACCAAGAACTGTGAAACCTGCCCAGTACAATCTGCAGCTGTCAATAATACCCCTGTGTAGGCCAGCCACATGCCAGACCTGTGTGCATACATACACGCACACACCAGAAACAAATGTAGGGCACCTCAACACACACACGCATAACATCCACACACCCCCAGTGAGATCAAAGGCCCTAACCCACGCACATGATGTCATCCAATCGTGCAGCCTAAGCCTCTGGCAAACATTATCACCCTGTGCATATGATGATGCCGGTGCCACATCCCTGTCATCCACACTATTGGTGCAGAGACATGCTCATATGGTCTGATGCACAGGGTGAACATACTAGGAAGACAATTGTAGATTAAAATTGTTGAGTAGTGTTGACAAGCAGCAGACATACCATGTATTACAGTTTTAGAATGCATTTTGTACTTTTGATAGTATGTATCATGTGTAACAACAGTAACTGCATGTTGGTCTTGATGTTCTGCCTTCCTCTTTCAGGTGTAATTGCATGTGCTGGGGGATGTCAGTGTTTGTGGTTAGTGTCCCATATGTAAATGTAGACTACTCACAGGTCTGTATGACAATACCTGCATGCACTTTGTAGCTTCCACATCACAGTTATAATCTCCCAAGTTTCAAACATGTTTACTGATCTAATGATCCAAGAGCATGATAGCTGTGTATTAAGCTACTGTGGCCGGAGCCGTTACATCCATAGTGGGTGACATCACAGGTATAGTTACCTGGATTGGGGAGGAGGTAAAAGAGTGGTGTAGCAGATGACAAGGGTAAAGGCCAGTGGAAAATAGGTTCATAGGTTCATAGGTTGGTACTAGGCTTTCGGCCCTAGTGCCTATACAAGCCTAGCCATAACAAGCCCCTGGCTATTTCTTCACACACTATTTACTTCCCTGGACCCCTGTCTAGCAGTGTGACTGACGTGATCCCCAGGGTGAATTTCCTTTCTCCCATCCAGTCATCAGGGTTCCTTTTGAAGAGGGCCAAAGAGGCACTCTGCTTGACATGTATGGGCAGTCTATTCCAGAGTCTGGGGAGTCTCTGGGTCAGGAACCTATCCCTCTAGCATGTTTTGTTTATTGTGATGACAAGATTTATATCCCTGGAGCATGTGGCTCTGAGGGACAATACCTGCATTCACTTTGTAGCTTCCACATCACAGTTATAATCTCCCAAGGTTCAAACATGTTTACTGATCTAATGATTCAAGAGCATGAAAGGTGGGTTTTCATTGTGAAGCAGTAATACCCGCTCCCATGACAGGATGCATACACATACACAGACACAGTAACACACCCAGGGATTCAAAGACACAGTAGCCAGTGTTGGGATACAAATCCCTGCCTATGTGCAAATCATCATTATAATACTACGCAATTACAAGACATGCCACGGAGATTACGCATGTGCAAGTAGTCAGAATGGCCTAAGATCGAGGACTTCAACAGGGATACTAGATTGTGATGAGTGTATGTGGAGAGGGGAGTTCATCAGTACGCTATATAATAACAAGCCTCACCCCATTGTGTACATGTTTACAGGCGGTTAGAATGCCTTTCTAAGATTGATGACATCAACAGGGATACTATATTGCACTGAGTGGATGGGGGGAGGTGGTCTTATCATTTCACTACGGTAAAATACAGCCTCTCTCCAGGAACCAGACAGCTATACACACACACACACACACACACACACACACACACACACACACACACACACACACACACACACACACACACACACACACCCACACACACCCACACACACACACACACACACACTGTGGCATTCACAAAGGTATACATCTATGTCACCCACATATAGACACTTGACATGTGTGAGATTCAAATGCAAAAAAATGGAACCAACAATGGGTACTGGAGGACTGAAACCACCACAAAAACAAATTTGACCTAGGTTTCGTCTTTATTTAGACTTCTTCAGAACAAAATGTTAAAAAGTGGTTACCCACCAGCATTTATACAAGATAAGATGACATCATTGATCAATTAGTCAATTAGTCAATTAAAAACTTAAAAGGCAAAAAACATTTCACCATGCTTAAAGCAACCTGAGCACACACCCACACACACACAAACAAATCACTTATAATATGGTGAACATACTGCATTAGTGATAGTAAAAAATACAATTATACATGACAGGTGAAATTATCAACTAGTCACCCAAGAATGTGTTTCAATGATCATATTAATATAGCCCCAATTTTAAAATTGAAACATTTTTAAAATTGAAACACATTCTTGGGTGACTAGTTGATAATTTCACTTGTCATGTATAATTGTATTTTTTTAACATCACATATTACATGGTGTGATGCTAGGTGTTCATTTTCCTTATAACATTTTGTTATTTGATTTTGTGACACCGTATTTATGAATTTTTTACTATCACTAATGAAGTACAGAGGTCTGTGGCTTGTAAACATCTCACCCCAGCACATTCTGGTATTGTGGTAATAAGGTTAATTTTCAGACAGCACACAGCATGCATGGCTTGCAATTGTTGACGTGGGGTATATGTAGGAGCTGTGGGCATACATGGCTGTACATTTCATAGACATATCACCTGTAATTACTCAGGAACATACAGAACATAGCTATATTTCCCTGAGTCTGTCAATACAGGATATGTGTGTAGGTCCTATGATCCTATTATTTGGGTATGTTTGTAGGCATTGCATTTGGTGGACATGTCTAATGACATACATGCCACATGGGTTGTTGTATGATATGATAGGTGTCATGGGTGACCAGTAGAGAGGGAATATTACCTCTATCAACATAGATATCAAACCTTATGTACTATTAGCATTCAGCAGACATGGACCTATCTTCCATGTGCATGTGTGTAATGAATGTAGCCACCTGTATGTACAAAGGACAACAACAGCAATGGTATTCTCATTTATGTTGTATGAGTGTAGGATGTACATATCAAAGGCAGGTACATCTAGGTCATATCCAACTATGAGGGTGTTGTTTACTGGTGTACAGCAACAGTCAACTGTGTTAATGCTGACAACATCCGAGGGACCATGGTATGTGTACAACTGATCTGGTTGCAAACAGTGGTATTATTGCATTGCATAACACATTATGCAACTGTGTCAGTACATGAGTACTTTGCACAGTTGATGTATGGCTAGGTACAGTCCACCAGTCGAAGGTTATTTGGTGTTCTACCATACTATTTCATACCACATGCATGGATGTGTGTTGGTAGTCTGAGGACATGGTGGTGGATGTATATGACAATACTATATAGAATGCAGCTTTTTCCACTGTCACCTGTACCTGACACATATGTGATGAATTATGTCAGAGTAGTGGTCTTTACTTGTGAGTAGCCTTTATGAATATATGGACACCACCACCTGGAGCGATCCATACCAGTGTCATGGCCCACATGTCTGGATCTGAGTTATATGGTGGTAGTGCTATTGTGCACTACAGAGCCTTCAGCCAGGTGTTCCTCACTGCACAGATGTCAGTATTACCCATTGTAGGGTCTACATTGAGCAAATGGATTACGAAAGCCACACATCTAGCACTGGTTAGCATAAGCATCCAATGTAATTGCCTTGTAGGTGTCAAGGTGTTACTTCTGTGTTTAGGACTTCTGCCTTGGTATGCCACTATATGGGTAAATGTGACCTAGGTATTATCCACACTCTCTTGAATCATGGACGCATATGCTCTGTGACAAAGGCATGTCTTCTTTCAGTCATGACATCCCAGAATGACAGACACTGGACAAAATCATAATTACAGCAGGACATTGGCTCATTGTTTTGGTGAAGCAGTGGCCACTTGTATCATGACATCATTGCAAGTGGCAGTATTGTGCTTTGTATCAAATGCTACATCTAAGGTGACGGACAGCAGCAGACATTGTGTAGATGACCAATGTCAGATATGCTTAGTGGAGCAGTCCTGCTAATAATGACAACTACTAACACAGCTGGGAGAGGTCATCTTGACATCTGCACCTCAGTACCATTAGACAATGGGGCTCACATATTATCCCTGCACATTTCACTGTTACAAGTATAATGCCACTGTCCACAACCTGATATCAATGTATGCCTTTCAGGGCAGCAATGTGTGTGACACATTCTGTAGTTAGCATCCACCTGTGTGCCCCAGTTAACCTATTGTCTGTCACTTCCACACATGCATGATTGTGTATACTTCACATATATATGGCAGTACTTCATGTACATGTATGCATGTGTATCACACAGCACAGATGCAGATATTTCATTTACAGGCCACATACATGTATCTGGTACTAAACATGTATGATGTGCATATATACTGACAGTTAAGATGTACATAGCTGTAAAGCTGTGTGTTTACAATAGGAGTCCATTACAACATGTTCTGTACATCTAAGTGTATGAGCATGCACACTGTGGCTTTCTGTGGTTAGAATCGGAGTGCATCCCAAACAGCCATGTACTACTAAGTGTATGAGCATACACACTGCCACCTTGTGTAATTTGAGTCAGTGCATCCAAACAAGCCCTTTGTTTCTAAGTGTATGAGCATGCCCATTATAACATTGTGTAGTTGTAGTCATAGTGCATCCCAAATGGCCCTTTGCTACTAACTGAATGAGCATGCCCACTGTGACCTTGTGTAATTGGAGTCAATGCATTCAAACAAGTCCTGTGATTCTATGTGTATGAGCATGACCACTGTAACCTTGTATAGTGATAGTAGTTGTCCATTCCACAGATGGACATACTCCAGTTCAGGGCTTGTTGTGCTACAACTATATTTCTCAGGCCTACCTATGTCTTACCTGCAGATGATGTGTCTTGTTTGTTCATACAGTTTGAAATGGACTCCTACTTTAAACACATAGGTTTATAGCTATATACATCTTAACTGTCGGTATCCCTGTTGATGTCCTAAATCTTAGATGGGCATTCTGACTGCCTTAACATGTGTAATCTCTGTGTCGCGTCTTGTAACCGCGTAGTACTGTAATAGTGATCTGTAGATAGGCAGGAGTTCTGATCCCACCACTGGCATCTGTGTGTGTCAACAAATGGCGGAGTGTGGTTGTGTGTATTTGTGTCTGCATCCTGTCATGACAACGGGTTTTACGGCTTTCTGAAGAGAAACCACCTTTTGTACTGGCCTTTATCCTTGTCTTCTGCTAAACCACCCTTTACCCCCCCTCCTCACTGCAAGTAATCAGTCTTGTGATGTCACCCAGCTCCGAAGCAGAATCAGAGTAAGTGTAATTGTATGGGTTCTGTAGCACATACTCCAACTTCATATCACTCTACTAGTTACCTTTACATAGGCAAGACCTGTAAGCACAATACTGGCAAGAGTGTGTGTTTGTGTGTGTGTGACTACCCTGTAGCCAGGCATACACATGTGTTATGTTTTTTAACATACTGCACACCATGGTAGTCATCTGTAGTGAGTGGAGTCTACAACTTATTACATAGTTAGGAATAGAAAAGAATAGACAGTCAAGAATGACTACTGTTGCATATGTTATTTTCCTGTGCCACTGTCGAGCAGTGACACAGATGTGGTCCCCAGGGTGTATGTCCATACCCATCATTCCACCACCCAAACCCCACAATCCCTGGGGTACATTTCCTTAGCCATCATTCCCCACCCCAAACTCCACATACACAACAACCATCCCTTCTCTAGTGAACTGATTATGACTTAAATGTTATAAATCAAGAGTTGCCTCTGTTTTGTGTACACGTCAATTCCTTTGGAACCCTTCTGTGTTACAAAGGGTGTTCAGACATGTTTATATATACGGCTATAGCTGTGTCTGTGTATATGCATATGTATATATATATATATATATATATATATATATATATATATATATGTGTGTGTGTGTGTGTGTGTGTGTGTACACATTCCGTAAGTGCATATATGTATTTAGTATTTAGTTATAACAGTTATACATATGTAGACTTGTCTATTCATTTCACAGAGTGCATTACATTCACGGGCACTGTACATATGTACACAACATGACTGTCCCATTTGTTTTCAGTACTGTGGAATATCTGTAGTAAAATGTGTATTATAAAAACCATGACATGTGTATAGATCCCAGATGGCTTAGTGGGATGTCCAGTGACCTTGCTGTGGTTGGTCCATGGTTCAAGACCTGCAAGGGTTGTTGATTATGTCATTTAGGACTGAATAAGACACTTTTTGGCAGGTGTAAATGTGTTTTCACGACAGTAAGCAGCAGGTACACACAGGTAAAAGACATGTACAACTCACAGTACACTTGAAATGCCCTTCTTTGGCAATTCTGCTGATGTCACCCACCTAGACATACACCTGTGGGACTGCTGTAACCCAGTAATTTCTGTAGTGTCCTATAACTGCGTAATGCTATAGTGTAATAAATTAGTTTGGTAGGTGTTCTAACTCCAGACTTGCCAACTGTGTGTCTGTCTGCCTGAGAAGGGAACAACGCTTTATAGAGTATGCACAATCCTTACAATTCACATACTCAACTTTGGCAAGGGTGCTGATGTCACCCACCAAGAAATACACCTCTGGGACCACTGTAACCCAGTAATCTCTGTAGCTCTTCAGGTAACTGTGTACTGTGTACATAATTGCGGACAATGCGCCTTCACTATGTTCCCCACTGGATGCCTGCAACATATGTGGTGCCATCAAATGAGATCCGCAAAGGACATACAATGCCTTACACACATGCCCTGTATGGACAGATGCCACTGACACCAGAGAATACCTGTATCATGCTATCAATGCAGGTGCTGGGTCAACCTGCTGCCTATTAGCAGGTCCTGCCACACCAGGCCAGGATTGGCACATCTGATGATAACAGTCTGTGTACACAATATGTGCCAGGCAAACCAGGTATACTTAAACATGTCACTGTACATTAATGTGGGACATGCACACCCCAGGCAATGTCCATGTCAATGACTATCAAACACAGACATGGCATGCATTGCAAAGCAATGGCCACACACAGTGGTAACCAGGATGACAGGACAGTTAATACAATACCCATCTATGTGGGACATTGCAGACACTACACCCCTGAACTACACTGTAGACCATTGTCAGGTGGCCTGATGCCAAGGATTACCCCTAACCCAGCCTTGTACAGCCATCTTGCACAGCCAACCACTACACATCACCTTCCTTTGGTTATATGTCAATTTTTGGGGCGTCCCGCAAGATTTCACTGGTGCACTCTGTATCCCCCAGTTCTATCCTGCCTGTGGTCTAGGGAGCAGTGGACTATTTACATTGTTTTTGGGTTTGCATGTATGTTTCCTCTGTCTGGCTGGGGGGGGAGGTCATGCTACATGTTACATGTTTCTTGCTTGGGCCCCTCACTTCTATTGGCATAGTCTGTGAACATATGTCATTCTTGTGTGCTGTTTCCTATCATAGCTGTATATCTGTGTATATCTATGCAAACACACACACACAAACACACACATATATATATATATATATATATATATATATATATATATATATATATATATATATATATATATGTATATGTATGTCTGCAACCATATATACATACATATATATATATATATATATATATATATATATATATATATATAGTCTGTAACCTCCAGTTACAGTTTCTTACACTCAGTTAGCTTCTACTTTGCTTAATCTGTGTAGGCAATGCATACCCCCACGCAAATGCACTTAAACACACTTACTGGTGCTTATATATGCTTACTACAGCTTAGTTATGCTTAAACCACTACACTAGTGCTGTGCTGCCTCATTTGCATATATACCCATATACCCGTGGATCCTAGTTCCCCAAACACCCACCCCAACACTTCACTGACACAGCAGTCATCCATTCTCCAGTTGGACACACAGTGTATCCACACCACTACACATTGGCTACTTCCTACTCCTGTAGACCCATCCCATGGGTTGACTCACTCCACATATCCTCAGACATCCCAAATGTTTAGTCCTCAAACAGTGGTGAAATGAGTGACCAATAGGACACTATTCACAATTTTTGGGATGTCCCACCTGGGGCTCACATGTCTTTTTTTCAAGATTAGACTGTATACTTCATTACATCATTACTCCCATTAACATGACACTGCAATAAATTAATAACTATGACTGTGTGGTAACGCACATGTTACACATAAGAGCTAGTAATGTACGAGTTCGGTGACATTATATTGCAAATAGGACCGGTTTAGTGATTGGCATTACTGTAGCAGGCAGATCACAGGAATGATTCCACTATTTCATAGTGAGAAAGTCCTCACAATTTATTTTTTGATAACAGCTCTGACTTCAGACAAAGTACACACTTCTGCATTTTTTGCAGATTCATCCCTTCCATCATATGCACAACCTATTATTCTATCTGCTGTCAAGGTTTCTAGGGGCACTTTCATGTTTTTTATGTGTGCAA
>NC_056746.1:1402828395-1402843395 GCF_019279795.1 Protopterus annectens | reverse complement strand
CACAGTGGTGTCTGGATAAACTGCAATTAGAAATGGCAGAGTTGTTTCTTTTTTTTTGGTCTTGACTCATCTCAGTGAGACATGGTCTGGTGAGTGAATTCAGAGGTAAGTGTTGTAGTGAGCTTTTTCAGTGGTTGAAGAATTCCATCTAGAAGCTTCAAATCTTTGTGCTGTTGCTCATGTTGGGGTAATGATCTAAGCATGATTTTAAAACATAGATCCTGTCCTGTATAGTGAGGGACTTGTTTGTATTATATTAGAGATTCCATGAGCAGTGATGGTATGGTTATCTACTATCACTAGGTTAGTTTGAAAGGGAATGTGAGAGTCTTAGCAATACAAGCAGCTAGAACATTCATTATCCATAGGGTAATTAGGACAGCTACATTTTTTTAGGCATGGAATACTGGGATTTTGGGATTTAGCAGATAAAGATCCAGTTTGGTTCAGATAACATAGTATATATTTGAAAGAGGTTAACCTTGATATATTAAACATGCAAATATCCTTTCTGTACAGGGAATTAGATGAGAAACCTCCTGAGTTAGGTGGGACAGTTAGTGGTCTTAGAGCTAAAGCCCAGAAAGCCAAAAAAGAGTAGAGATGCCATTGTGTAGGTAGTCTGAGGCAGTCTTTTTAAGTAGATGCCCTCCTGTAAAGCAAATACATCTTATTCTCTTTCAAGGGCAGATTATTTACTGGTTATGAATGATCACAACTTGATGCTGCCTCTGGGGATTACTTGAGTAGAGATGGTTAATACTGAATGAGTCAATAACACTGTTTAAAAAATATATGCGGGATATGGGTGAGCAGTCTGTGAATATTGCCTGACATGATTGAATATTTGAGCATTTATATTGTTATTACTACTATAACTTTTCCATTTGTGTTTCTAATAATCACTAGTTAAGTGCTATGTTTGATTTGTTTTTCTGCTTTGGTTATTTGTATATGGTCAGAGTTTCAAGAACAAAAAATATTTTAAATTCAAACCACACCGTCATTGAATTGTGGTCCATTCACCCATCAGAGACCTCACTTCTACTGTGAAATGGAACTCCTACATTCTAGCATCTAAGATGAGATCAGAATTTGTAGATAAGCATATGTTTATTTCAACCTATTTATGCATTTGCATACATATATGTACTTATAATCCACCAAGAAAAAACAGCACAGTAATCACCAATAATGGATTTAGCACCTTTGTCTTTTAATAAAAAACTTCAGAATCACAGCTAACACAAGAACTGACCCATTAATATATATATAGAGAGAGCAGTATATATAGAGAGCAGTATATATATTTTTTTATAATTTGCACATTCCTTACATCTGTGTTGAAACTGTTTCCCCACCCCCCCTCATTTCCTGCCTTGTCTTTCAGCTGATATAATTTAGCTAGTGTTGTGTCTCCTTTTAATTAACAACCTGTATTCAAACTGGAACCTTAGTTTGAGAGACAGCCTTACAGAACTATCTGCAAGTATATAGAGCTGAGTATATTTTCTGTGTTATTCTGTATTATAGAGCTAAATTGTCTGCTTGATATCTGTGTCTTACTGCTCTGCAAATATATAGAGAACAGTATATATATTTTTTTATAATTTGCACATTCCTTACATCTGTGTTGAAACTGTTTCTCCACCCCCCCTCATTTCCTGCCTTGTCTTTCAGCTGATATAATTTAGCTAGTGCTGTGTCTCCTTTTAATTAACAACCTGTATTCAAACTGGAACCTTAGTTTGAGAGACAGCCTTACAGAACTATCTGCAAGTATATAGAGCTGAGTATATTTTCTGTGTTATTCTGTATTATAGAGCTAAATTGTCTGCTTGATATCTGTGTCTTACTGCTCTGCAAATATATAGAGAACAGTATATATATATTTTTATAATTTGCACATTCCTTACATCTGTGTTGAAACTGTTTCCCCACTCCCCCTCCCTATTCTTGGTTGTAGTTTAAATTTGGTGGCTTTTGCAGTGCCCGCCCCACTGTAGATTTGATCTAAGACACTCCCCCAGGACATCTCTTTACCACATTCTACCTAATAAACCCTTTCTGCACTTGCTTTTAGTCCTTTTTAATTTAATTAATTTTTTTCAAACTGTGTGTGGACTAATATTGCTACATATTCAAGTGTGCCAGCTTGCACTGCATGAGAATTGTATTTACTACTGCTTTTGCTACTTTTCTGAAAAAAAAAAAAAAATTCATCTGCTTTTACTGTACTTGTGTTTCTTCCTACTTTATTTTGCTTTTGCGTCATCTTAAAAGTACTCAATTGTATTTATTACTGCTTGGTGTAACTCATTCTAAGCCTTTTAGTTTAAACACTTGGGCTTCAGACCAGTTGTTTTACATTGAGAGGGTTTGTGGTCTGCACTGTAGTGGCAGAACAGGTAGCTTACATCCTTTTAAGTTGGGAACTGCTGATTGAGGGCTCAGTGTCTGTTATTCTAAAAGTGTATTAATTCTGGTTTAAGCACTTGGGCTTTCAGGCCAGTTATTTTACATTAAGAGGGTTCATGGTCTGCACTCTTGTGGGAGGAGAGGCTGGACTCTGCCCTTCTGAGCTGGGAATTTCTGGTTGAAGGCTTATAGTGCATGCATATCTGAATTGCTTCTTACTGAAATTGGTACACCTTGTTTGCTGTAGCATAGACTACATCCAGGTCTGCTGAATCTAGCTTTGTTTGTATAACTTGAGCACTAATCCAGGCATTATTTAAAGTATTCAGTTGTATTTATTACTGCTTGGTAGTAACTTGGTTAAAGTGTAGCTATCATTCTAAGTCTTTTGGATTAAGCACTTGGGCTTCAGACCAGTTGTTCTACATTAGGAAGGTTTGTGGCATGCACTGTGGTGGCAGGACAGGTATCTTTCATCCTTCTAAGTTGGGAACTGCTGATTGAGAGCTCAGTGTCTGTTATTCTTAAAGTGTATTAGTTCTGGTTTAAGCACTTGGGATTCAGGCCAGTTATTTTACATTAAGAAGGTTTGTGGTCTGCACTCTTGTGGGAGGAGAGGCTGGACTCTGCCCTTCTGAGCTGGGAATTTCTGGTTAAAGGTTTATAGTGCCTGAATATTTGAACTGTATCTTACTGAAATTGGTACACCTTGTTTGCTGTAGCATAGACTAGATCCAGGCCTGCTGAATCTAGCTTTGTTTGTATGCTTGTTATTTCCCTGGAACGCTAATTCCACCTAAAATGTGCTTCTCAGTGCTTCTGTGGATCCCTAGTGATATCTGCATTGCTTACTGTACTTATTTCCTTGTTTCGCTTGAAAGGAAGTTACTGTTTGCCGTTTTTGCATTTAAGTTACCTGTAACACATTGCACTTGTTACCTGGCCCTTGCTCACTAAAGCAATTATAAGTCAGCACTAAAAATTAAAAGCACTACACCCTCACTCCCCATTGGCCCTTGTTTTCAATTATAAAGGAATTCCCAATATTATTCTAGCATGTCCAAAGGTCAGTTGTCAATCTCCTCTCCGGTCCAGCTGGTGAATATGGGAATCTTGAGGCAATGTTACAACTGCCTCATGTACACAGACAACCCTCTCCTCCTCCCAACAAATTCCAACACATGTGAGAGATGCAACCATATAGCCAAACTGGAGGCTAAGCTCTCTCAACTCAGTACTGGCATAACCAGTCAGGAGGAGAAGGAAACCACACTCACTACAATTCCAGTCTCACATCAACCTACCACGACAGCAAACCAAACACATAATCACACAAAAACATACTCGGAGGCTCTAAATAAAGATCTGCCTAAGCAGCAAAGACCTCCAAAGCAGACACCCAAGCAACCGCTACCCCAAAACAAAACACGTGCAACACATATCTCACAAAGCCAGTGTGCCGAACAGTCACAGCCCTTAAGGCTAAACAACACACCTGATACAATTGTAATAGGTGACTCTATTGTCAGGCACACTGACGTCCCGCTCACCAGGCTGAACAAGGAGAAGGTCACGGTGAGCAGCCTGTCTGGCGCTAGGATCCGCCACATAACACAAGCACTCAGGTCACTCCAAGGCAAGTACAAATATGACTCAGTCATTGTCCATGCTGGTGTGAATGACCTGAGACGTACCTCCCTGGACTACATGAAAAGAGACATAGAGGAGCTCTCTGAGCATGTAGCCCAGGCCGGTATGACCCTGACTTTGAGTAGCATCTTACCCTCACCAAGAATGATGCCACAATATGAAGACAAGATGATCAATTTCAAAAATTGGCTTAAGTATTGGTGTCATTCAAAGGGGATCCAATGCCTGTCAGCTTGGGATGATATGCACGACAAGCCATGATGCTTTGCTAGGGATGGCTTGCACCTGTCACCCCTGGGCTTTGGATATTGGCAAAGGCTCTTGCTACCCCATAGTGCCTTTTTTAGGCAAGGCTCAAAAGACAAACCCACCTCCATAGGTATCACAAGGGATAAGAAACTAAGAGTAATGCTACTCAATGCCAGAAGTCTAAACCTCAAGATGCACGCACTCAAAACTCTCCTTAGCATGGAGAACATCGATATCTGTGCAGTAACAGAAACCTGGTTCAGGACTCCCGAGAGCACCCCAGCGCTACCAGGTTATACCTCATACCATGCTTTTCGGCCCCAAAACTTGGACCGAACCACAAAAGGAGGGGAGTATCGATATTCATCAAAGATACCCACACCTCCAGGTTAGTGGCAAAGCACGAAGCATCGGACACTATCCATGTGCAACTAACAGTGGGTAAAACTGCCTTCCAGTTTATAGCCTGCTATAGACCATCCTCCCAAACCCAGGAATCCCACTCGGCCTTCCTGAGAGCACTGGAAAATATGAAGGTCTCTCCGAACACCATTATATTGGGTGACTTCAACTACCCAAACATAGACTGGGAGCATTACTCTAGCTCCAACACCCTTGCCCAAAGGTTCCTAGAATTAATAAACTCAAATGCTATGGAACAACTTGTTACCACTCCCACAAGAGGGGAAAACATACTGGACCTGATCATCACCAACATGGGGACTCTATGCTCCAGACCAGAAGTGTATCCCTCACTGGTAAGATCAGACCATAAACTGATCTCACTGGATATTCACATCCCGACCCCACCCCCTGCCCAGAAAACCACAGTGCAAAACTTCTCTAAAGCAAATTTCACACTCCTCAAAACCGAGGTGGAATCCTTCAAAGCCCCCGGGCCTGTGGAATATATGGCTCAGACCGCAGAATCCTTTATAAATGCATTCTATGAACACCTTCAGGAATGCATGGATCATGCAATCCCAAATAAAACCAAGACCCAATCCTCCAAAGGCAGATGACCTGTCTGTTGGACCCCAGCCATAAACAAACTATACAATAGAAGGAGGAAGCTACTACATGATAGAGCAAAATCCCAAAAAGGGAAGGCATCTCTGATCAGTATTAGCAAAAAACTAAGGGCACTCATAAAATCATCAAAGGCCAGCTTCGAGAGAAAAATTGCACAGGACACTAAGGATAATCACAAGGCTTTCTTTAGTTATGTTAGGAACCTGGGTGGGAATTCCCAGATATGCTCAGAATTAGTCCAAAATGACAAAAATACACGAACCCACAGACATTGCCAACATCCTAGCTGACAGGTTCAGCGCAAACTTCTCCCTCCCCACCGAAGGGCAAATATCTATCCCAGCAGAGTGCTGCCCCTGATATCTCAGATGCTCAGGTGGGAGCCGCCTCTCCAAAGCAAAAACTCAGCATCAATGGGACCAGACGGTGTCCCAGGCTGCCCCTACATGAACTCCAAGAAGAGCTAAACCCAAACATAAAACTACTGTTCAATCTCAGCCTTACTACAGGATATGTGCCCAAAGAGTGGCGTACAGCAACAGTGGTCCCTCTCCACAAAGGTGGTGCCTCAACGGACCCTGGAAACTATCGCCCATAAGCCTGACTAGCTTGGTCTGCAAAGCTATGGAAAGGATCATCATGGACCTCATAAATAAAGATATTGGGGACCTACAGACACTGGATCCTACCCTTTTCGGCTTTGTTAAGGGCAGATCCTGCCTCTTAAACCTGGTTGACTTCTTTGAAACAGTCACCAAGGCCATTGACGAAGGGAAGGTGGTCCACACAGCCTATCTGGACCTCGCAAAAGCCTTCGATACAATACCCCACTCAGGCATTATAGATAAGCTCACCAGCTTAAATATAAACCCCTATGTCACTAGATGGGTTGCAAACTGGCTCAAGGACAGAACCCACATGGTTAGAATTGCTGGAGCCATGTCAGACTCCAAACCAGTTACAAGTGGCGTCCCACAAGGCTCAGTCCTGGGACCTCTCTTGTTTGGTATATATTTCTCGGAGGTACAGGCCAACACGGAAGGACTGTGGTTGACCAAGTTCGCAGATGACTGCAAACTGGGCACCATAATCGACTCTCCAGCCAACACAAGCATCCTCCAAAAGGGCCTCATAGAAACAGACAACTGGTGCCAGAGCCATGGCCTCAAGCTAAATGCCAAAAGTGTATAGTCATCCCCTTTGGCAAAAACAAAGTGCCCACAAATTACCACATAGGTGGTAATCCATTAAGTACAGAAGAAGTAATTAGGGACCTGGGGACCCAAGTTGATAGCAATCTCTCATTTGACAACCACGTGGCCAAAGTGGTTAGAAAAACATTTTATATAGCCCACCTAATCATGAAGGGATTCACATCTAGATTAGGGGAGGTCATCGTGCCTCTTTACTCATCCTCATCAGGCCCATAATCGAGTACAATGCCCCTTTTGGGATGTACCTTACCAAACACCTGCAGCAACTGGAAAGACCCCAAAAGTACCTCACCAAGAGGATCAAAGGGCTCAAACAGATGCCATATGCTGCCCGGTTAAAGAAACTTCAGCTCTACTCAGTGGCATACCGCCTGCTCAGAGGTGACCTGTGCCTGATGTATAAAGCCATGTCCAACCCGGAATTAAGGGACATGCTGCACCTCAAAAAATCCAAATCCCATCGAGCTACATGCTCGAGAGACTTGAACCTCAGCACTGAAATAAATAGGACATGCTGGAGGGACAGATTCATAACCCAGAGGCTCCCTTCACTCTGGAATAAAATCCCAGTCCAGATTAGGCAGAGTCCCTCATTGACTCTGTTCAAGAGGAATCTTGATGAGTGGATGGGAGATCATAGGTTTACCCCGGGTATCACCTCTGTGTCACTGTTAGACAGAGGCACAGTATACTAACCTCGAAAAAGGGCATAGCAAAATTAATTTAAAATGGGTGGTGAAAGCCAAACATACTCTGGCTAGGCTTATAAATGCCCTAGGGCAGATAGCCTAGTATGAACCTATGAACCTATGAACCTATAAATACCCTCACAACCCTACATATTAGCATAATTAATTGCTGACATCATAATTGATTAAACTTTTGTCAATAATTAAAGGACAAATGCAAAATTCAATAAATCACAATACTATAAATATATATAAACACTATAACATATCAATGTAAAAAAACATGTGATATATGTAATTATATATGTTTTTTTTTATAGATATCCCTCTGTTTTTAATCTAAGAAAGGAACTCACAGAAAAGTATGTGTTCAACCCAGGGTAGTGTGTTGCATTATTTCTTAATTGCCATCTAAGTATCAAAGGGTATTTAATGGGTCAGTTCTTGTGTTAACTGTGATTCTGAAGAAGTTTTTTATTAAAAGACAAAAGCGCTAAATCCATTAATGGTGTGATTCCTGTGCTGTTTCTTCTTGGTGGATTATTAGTTTTTGTGTGATTTCTGTGGTGTTTGCAGTCACATATATGTACTTATTTAACATCCACACGAGGAAAGTGATCTACCGTGCCTCTCTGAGCCATGACATGGAGAATATAATTAGCATTACATGGAATTTAATAAACAGAGCCGATGCATGGAAGTATAAATCAATGTTTTTTTGTTTGTTTGTTTATTGATTTATGTATGTATGTAGGTATGTATGTATATGAACACGATTTTATTGCATATGCTGCATAATGTGAAAATGGTTAAAATATTATTTACTTCAAATTAACAGCAGCAGCCATATCATGGTGACTGCATTAAATATGAAAACAATATAAATTAATACATTATTTTTATGGACAGTAGAATCTTAGGTTATTTCCTGTCTCTTTGCAATATAAAATTTAGTAAAAACGCATTATTTTCTTGAAAACATTATGATTATAGTTTTTACATATTAGGGTAACTTTGTAATTTTCTTTCTTATTTACCCACACACTGTACTCTCTAGCTGAATGGGACTGACCAATTGTGTGTCACAAAAGCAGTGGCAAAAAAGATGGTCATTTAAGAAAAGTTATTAGCAAGCCATGCAGTTATGTATCTATTAAGCAATGTATTACATCCTATCAAAGAAAGACTTTTTTTACAGACTAAGGTTCACTGCTGGCTAAGATTCCATTAACTATTTTCTGCACTGTTTAATGTCGATAATCACAAAGTACATTCAAATATACCACATCTCTGAACTGTGTAAAACATTTTCTTCTAAGCATGATACTGAAAGGCATATATTCTATGTTTCACATTCTAATACAAACCAGTAAACATGGCCTTTCACAGAGACACTCATTTTCCTTTGCTAAATATATATTCTGCGCGTATCAGCAATGTACTCTGGATAAGTATGTGGCTTTGATTGCATTGTTTTGTCCAAGTCTGTTTTGTAAACATGACCGTGGTGTTCCATAATCTAGGAAATGTTTTACAGTCTATTTTTTTCTTATCAGTCAAATGAATAAATGACTTCAAGGTAATTCTGCAATTATTTTGCATGCAACTTCTCTGTATAGTGATTTAAATTTTCTTAAAAATATGTCCCTCCCAACATTAAAGGACAAAGGGAAAGTAACAGTAAATGCTATGAAAATGTAAATGCTTTATTTGAAGAATCATGTTTAACTTTATTTGCACAAAATCTAATCAGCTAAAAATCATTTGAATTCTAAGTATTATTAAATGAGCATAAAAGTTAACCCTGTCTGGTCAAGAACTACTTCTCAGCTTGTCTTTATAGCAGAACAAGCCCATAGCGCAAACAACTGCTAATCAAAGCACACATCACTGAGTCAACATGCTCCAGGGATGAATAAGAAAACTGTCAGCTATCTCATTTCCTCTCACCCTGACAGTTTCACACAGAATTCAGTTTTGCTAACTTCCCTCTGCTATTGCAGTGCAACAGGGGTGGTAAACTAAGACTTTTATATTTCTAACATGTTGCTTGTAGAGAAGGTGGCATCAGTGTTAGAACTAAAGCACCTCAACTGAGTGCTTCTGACATTGTTTACGTCACAATAAGAAGACAAAGGAATAAGCCCATAATCATTGCAGAGGGTTTTTGCATCCACCATGAATATTAGAATAACAGAGCACCTACTTGGGCTATGTGGAGACATGCACATCCAATTGCATCAGACAAACCATTCCGTAATTCTGACAACAACTGGAGGCAAGGAATTGATAGGGTCTACAGCCCCCATCACCCACCCAGACCAGAAGAAGTGCCCAGACTCCAGATGTTGAAAGCCCCACCACTGCATTCAAACCTGAGTAGTACAGCCAGTGAATGCTATTAAGCAGAAGGAAGCCATCTCCATGAATACATAGCAATGGTCATGGAAAAGACTGCACAATTCACAAATGGGGAGTATCTTCATCAGATGCAAACGAAAGGGGCACTCCATGAGCAGATTGTTGAAATGCATATGTTTACCAGCCTAGGCAGTATCACAGCAGAGAACACATAAAAGCACTCAGCTGAATTTCTGGTGACACACTGCAAAACTGAATAAGATAAACATAGGCTATGTCTCTTAACCACGAAGGAGAAACAGAGGCTGCCTGGCAAACAATCTTGTCTGGATAATGAATAGAACCTTTCCAACTTACAGAGCTGTGCAGTGTCAATAGATGTATGCCACAATTGTTTACTGCCTTGTGTCAAGCAAAAGCCATAAAGTATATGATAACCTATGGAATGATCTGACAGGAACTAATGTGTTAACATCTTATAGCCTTAACCCTCTGTGCTAACTGCCAGACCAGGACTGTTATTGTCTTGGTAATAGATGCTTTTCTCATGCTTCAGTCTGTATATTTTTAATGACATATATTGTGGGCTATATTAAATTCTGGGATGCTTACAGAACATATTTTTTTACTCCCAACCACGATGCCTATTGTTTGCTTGTGTTTTGTTATTTTTATTTAAATGTATAACTTAAAATAATTGAAAATTAAACTCATATTAACAAATGTGGCTGTTTTATCTACAAGTGAGCAAGTACCCTTAAAGATTAAATACAGTAAAACAGCACATAGACAGACCAAATGGCAACATATAAACAACAAAATCCATTTTATGAGTAAAACACAATACTCTGACATGTTGTTTGAGGACTGATAAGAGCATGCCCTGGCATTACAGACTAGAACTGTACTCATATTAGAGAATTAATTACAATTTGTAATTCATTTTTCCTTATTAATGGCACTATGGGCTGCAATACAGAAATGTGAATTATTAAAGGATGCCTTACTAAATCAAACTCGGAAGAAACAGCAAATTTAAAACAATGGGCATGTAAATATTAGACTGTAACATATCACAGCCAGTATTTTGTTGTGTGTTTTTCTACTTAGATCTTTTCTCATAAAATATTGTTCATGGGTGCTTATCTCTTTAAAAAAATACTTTTACATTTTATATTAATAATTTGAGAGAACTTTGTATGCCTATCTACTAACTCTCTCTCTCACTGCCTATCTACCTACCAATTTGCTTTGCTATCTTTTTTTTACATTCATTGGCTTAAAACCTCCTATGGCCATAACATTTCTTTATAAGAAACATTTAATTTCAATTTGCAACTTAAAGTGCACATTGCTTTCAAATAGTGCTGTTATGATGGTCACCATAGCAAATACAAGTACAGCTACAAGGATTAAGTATGAAGTCAGTTTAAATCAGTCAGTCATTTTGAGTGTCATTGTGAAGTCATCGTAATTAAGCTGTTAGTCAAATAACTACTGTTTGAGTTTCAACAGAAATAGACATACTCCCTAATGTGAATTTGGCTAATAGGTGGTGATTTTAACAGTTCCCTTGTATTTATAATTTTGTAACTTGGATATATTTATTCAGAAGCACTGTTAGGTTAGTTTGGTTAGCATGTAGTACAAACCTCGCAGGCACAGAGAGATGGAACTCCTACAAAGTGCATTGTTGGAAGCATTTTCCTGGCACTGTCAAAGGCTTTACTAATTCAACATATAGCCAATTTTTGTTGACAGTAGTTGTAATTTTGCATATTACTTTCTAGTAGCTAAATTAAGAGGTCAAACTGCCTTTGTCCTTACTGTGCACTGACATAAGTATATACTTGCTTTCAAATGACAAAAAAAGAAAATATGAGAATCATCAAACATTCTTATCTGCAGCTCCCAACATAGATAATGAGGTCTTCTGAGCTGGACTGAGACAGACTGTCTCAGTGCACACTGATAAATAAGACGGAGGTTTTCAAATTAGTGGCTAAGCACTGAGTCATAACCCAGAGTTCCATAGATCCCTAAGGATGGAAGCGTGCATCCAGTCTCTCTCTCGCTCTCTCTCTCTCTGTCTTTTGTTGATGCTGATTGTACTTAACCTTAAACATCCAATAGACTGTATGTGTGTTTCCATCATTTCCTGCCATTCAATTTCAATACCATTTTCTTAATTACATACTCTGCAAACACAACACGTGCCTGTTGTGCTGTCAGTTTTTAAATCAATTCACCATTAATCAACATGCTATACAGATTATGTAATAAGTACTTTATCTATGCATAAGCCTATAGTACATTTCACTTTACATCCAATAAAAGCCCTTAGTAATGCAGGCTTTGATTATGTTTAAAAGGGTTTACAGCACAAAATGATATTCAATATTTCAGCAAGAAGATTGTCCAGGTATGCTGCAGTACATATGAAATGCATTATATTACATCTCTGTTAGAAGAATACTTTTGCTTTTGAAAATTCCTGTTCTGCAATGACAAAAGGAGAAAAAAGTGAAGACACGCAGTGCACAAATGCCCGTATTATCTTTAAATTACAAGATGTCAATGTACTTTACTTACACGCTGTATTATTGGACCATGCCTCTGGAACAGCAAGATTAAGTCACATGGTAAAATGAAATATAGTAATGACATTCAATGATTAAATTTCAAATAAGTTGTCTCCATGTGATCATCATCTTCAAACACATAATTTAGTCTAATGTAGTATGAATGAAGGGATAACAAAGGGATATATACTTATCCCATTGGTGCAATAAAACTCATAATGTCAAGGTAGATAAACAAAGCAAACAACCATTTATATTTTCTTAGTTATGTGCAGATATATAGTATGACATCTAAGCATGAAGGATCCACATGAAATAAACTAATTGGTGTAATAATAAACAATACACATCTATACAATGCAGATGTGTTAAATTGATGCATTTTGTATAATTTTGTATAAGAGTCTATATTATCTTGTCGAAAGATGACAATATCGAACGGCTAAAACATCAAAAATGCATTACATCAAAACTGTTCAGCCCCCCACACCCCCTGCTAATTATATATACCAACTCCGAGATCACACTAAAATGAGGAAAGAGCAAATTTTCTCATCTCCACTGTACGATGATCCCACAACAACACTTTTGATGTATGCCATTTTCGACATTTTAGCCGTTCGATATTTTCAACATGCGATATTGTAAAGTAGACCCATATAATCATAATGTCAAAGAAACATAAACAGTCACAGGTATTATTAAACAAAATACGCACACACATCCATATCTATTATATATATATATATATATATATATATATATATATATATATATATATCCACAAAAAACGATAAAATCCCACAGAAAATATAAAATAACCACCAAAAGGAAGCAGCAATTCAATCAAGATGAAGGCTTTTTCCAGCTGATAATCCAAACGTCAATACTGAGTAAGAACTTCTTTATTTCAAAGAACAAAATGTGAGCGCTTTCGCAGAGATACTCTCTGCTTCTTCAGACATTACAACTGATTATGACTGCTTGATTTTGTAATGTCTGAAGAAGCAGAGAGTATCTCTGCGAAAGCGCTCACATTTTGTTCTTTGAAATAAAGAAGTTCTTACTCAGTATTGACGTTTGGATTATCAGCTGGAAAAAGCCTTCATCTTGATTGAATTGCTGCTTCCTTTTGGTGGTTATTTTATATATATATATATATATATATTTACTTTAGAATACGTTCTTGAGGTTTACTTTAGAATATTCAGACGTTACGATCAATAATTTGGATGTAACGGTTTATCATCAAAACAATTGTTACAAGACCAAAGTCTACAGAAAGCCATGTTATAGACCGGATTTTCTGCATAGAACAAGTATGCATAATCCTATGGTGTTTAACAACATAATTAAAGGACAGGCAATGAGGACGTCGAGGCTGTGCTGTGATGACTCACTATTGAGTGAGGAATTCAGTAAGCTGAAGCAAGGCCTCATGGAAAGGGGTTATTATCAACAAGAAGTCAATAAGGTTTATACTCAAGTAAGTAAGCTTAGACATACAAAAGCTAACCCTTACTATTCTCCAAGGAATATTCAACCCCATGTAGGAATTACCCCGCATAGAAAAGAGTCTGTGATACTTTTTTATTGTAACAATATTGATAAAGTTAAAGAGGCAATTATATCAAATTGGAACATACTTTTGGTAGATGACAAAGTTAGGGATTTAGTAGGGAGCTACTCAACTTTCACTTATAGAAACATGAAAAATCTTAAGCAACAATTGTGCTATCGTGACATGAGTATGTCCAATTCTGCAGAACCCAAAAGACATATGGGAACAAAGATGTGTGGGAATTGTGCACAGTGTAGTGCCATAGATGAGTCACATTTCTTTAAACATCCTGATACTGGCCATCTATGGGAGCTTCGGAATGACAGCACATGTAATACCAGGAACGTGGTCTATGTAGCCCATTGCATAGTATGTTTTAGTTTTTATGTTGGTAAAACCAACAGGACTCTTAGGGAGTGTATAAGGGATCATGCTTACTGTCTTTTGAGAGAACAGGACTACAGTGCTTTGGCTAGACATACTTTGCATATGGGTAGAGACCACGTTTTTCAGTTTCAGGTACTGCATGTGCAATTTGATAACATCAGGTTAGGTAATATAGTAAATTTGATGGAACAGGCTGAAGTTAAGTGGATACTTAGGCTTGCTGCACATAGAGGGAGAGGGCTTAATGATAGCATTTCCCTCAAACCTCTTCTTAGAGCGAGAACACTCAGATAGATATATTAATATATATATATATATATATATATATATATATATATATATATATATATATATTAATATAATGATTAATTAACATATTTGTATATAATATATGGTTTTATCAATAATTTAATTTTAATATTTTCATCAGCATCTTTGTTTATGTTCATATTTTTTGTATATACACGTATATGTATTTTATACAATGAATTATTTGTGTATATAACTACATATAAGATGGGAGAGTATACATATTAGTTCAGTCCTAATAATAATTATTTATTTTTATACAGTTTCAGCAGTCAGAAAAAAATTTTCTAACTAGCATGACTATCATATGTATATTTTTATGAAATGTATTGAGAGAGATTGTCTGGCAGTGCACTAGATTTTGTGTCTGTAATCCCATGATGAATAACCTGTCATACATTTTTTTAAAGGCTATGCCAGATGCACTGTTTTATTTAAGGGGGGTTATGTTTGGATATATATGTTTTAATCTTTATTTTTACTGTTAGTGAAGACAATTGGTTAATTTTTGATGATTGAATAATTGACTAATTGATAATTCATTAGAT
>NC_056746.1:1402735895-1402825895 GCF_019279795.1 Protopterus annectens | reverse complement strand
TATTCAGGGTAGGGGAATATACTCTACCACTGTTAGTTTGCCATCTTAGAGTTCTTATTAAAAATTTGCAGGGTTTTTAAGCAAACAATATTGCTATTTATTTAATTTCTTCTCCTGTCTCAAGAATCACTAAAGACTGGCCCACTTTAGAAACTAATGTATATACTGCACATCGTATTCTGCTTGATTGCACATTGCACTGTGCCTGTTCACTAGAATGCATTTACACAGATTTTTTTTTTCAGTGCAGTTAGTCTGAATTACTCTGTTGTTGCCTACATTTTTGTATTTTTTGTTTATGAAATGTTCAGTATTTCATCCGGGATGAATTTGGTCAATACTGATCAGTGTACTACTAAACAAATATAAATAAATAATTTAGTAAGTAAATAAATAAATACATTTTTATGTTTTTATTTTCATGCTCCAAAATTGTTGATCACTGCATGCATTGTGCTGACATTGTGAACGTCAATATTTGGGTCATCAGATGAAAATCATAGATCCATTGATATAGCTTTATACATAGATAGATAGATAGATAGATAGATAGATAGATTGATAAATAGATATCCAAGAATTGGCATATAGCTTTACTAATGGACAGGTCAAGGCTTTTTATCAAACTAGCTGCATGCTTTAGATGATCTGTATCTAATTTTGCAATCACTGCCTTCCTTTAAAAGATCTGCAAAAGGAAAGGCATCTGTCAAGTTATAGTAGTTTACTGACAGTGAATGAGTATTCACTCTGCGCAAAGATATTATATTATGAACCAGAAGTAGTGGTTGCTGATTTTAATAAAGACTTAGCTCTGTATGCAGGTGCAATATTGTTCCAGTATATTTATGATAAGCGAAACTCTGTTTTATATTACCAGAAAATTAAGCAATGCTTAAAAAAAAATCAGATAACCTATATGATCCTTTATATACTACTTATTAGGTCAACATTTCAGCCAGGTAACTGATATTCTTCTTTAAAGTGGAGAAAAAGGAATGACTCAAAAAGCCTCGACTAAGAAAAGTAAACTGAGCATAGCGGAAGCTGAGTATTGGAATACCTTATAGGGAGATGAAGGTAAATCTACAAGTAGAATAAAAATAAAGGCTATAAATAATTGGCCTGTACCTCCATTAAAAGACAGCTGAATGCTTTTAGTGGACTAGTTGGGTGCTACAGGAAGCTTGTCTCTGGTCTCTCTCCAGCGATGGAATGGATGGACGATATGCATGATGACAGGTTGTCCTAGATCCCATGATTGTAAGTCCATTATTACCATCTTGTGTGCGAGTATGGAAAAGCACATTTAACTGTCTTGTGTCTGGAAAATTCTCACATTAAGGGACAAAGGTAATTGAATGCATCTGTTAAAGAGAAATGGATTTCCAGTTTAGTGATGTATAAAGAGAGGTAGCATGGAAGCAGTAAATCAGGATGTGACTTCCTCAGTGAGACTCAGTGATGCTTGGGTCACAGAGACTGAAGACCTGTGAAATTCCTTAGCTAAAGCAGCCTTACTGTGGATGTTCCCTGGGCTTAAACTTGGTAGAACATTTATTTTGTTGCTCTTTGAAGTTGAGGAAAAAGGCCTAACGAGGCCTTTGATAAAGACAGCCTGCTTTGTCAGAAGAGATACACAAGACTGAACTTGACAGTGAAGATAACGAATGTATTTTGTTGTTGTTGAAAAACAAGTGAGTTGTAATTTTTGTTGCATTTCTGGTTTTTGAGGAGCTATACAATAAAATTGGATTCTGCTTGTATTGCATGTTTAAGGAACATGCTTTGGGATGAGTAACCAAGCCATGAGCTTTGAACCAAATTCTCCAATACTACTGTACAATATGCTTTTCTTATTCTACATGCTAGACTTGGTACATTTGATAATTCTAGTTTTCCTTGTTTTACTAGGTATGAGTTGATGTTTTTCTAAATTTTATGGGCTGCCTTAGTAACACAAACTGTCTACTAAAGATGGCTATAGAACATTCCCATCAGGTTTTATGAACAGCAGGCCTCATGACTGATTTTCTGTGCAGGTCAACAAATTCAACAAATGTAACAGACAAAACAAAAACATTCCATTGTCACATAGATCAAATTACAGTTACAATCGAAAAACAAAAAAAACTCAAATTATTCAGTTAAACAGATATTTGATTTAATTAGCATGACAGAAAACTAAATGCATCATCAATGTCATAATGTGCCCATAACAAAGATCATATCTGAAAATATGAAGAATACAAGATAATAGTAGAAACAAATGCAAAGCAATAGTCAACTCTGCCCCCCCCCAATAAAAATTAGAAAGTATAGTGGGAGATAGAATACTACAGAAAAGCAAGCAAACAAATAAATAAAATAAATGTAGAAAAACAGTGGAAGTAACTTCAGCTGAAAATGAATTTCAAAATGACAGTGAATCAGAACCAGAAGAAATTAAATAACAGTAAACAAAAATAAATGAAAAAAATAAATAAATAAATCCAGAAGATATTCCACAACAGGACTGGAACAGGTCTAGAAAATGAAAATGAATAAGAAAAATCAACATATAAAATGAAGAAAGAAATAGAGAAGATACCGTCACAAGAATTGAAAGCAACCAGCAATGCAAATAGGGCAGAGAAAATAATTAAAATATATCATAATGCAGCTATCAATATATGCCAAAAATAAAACAGCATAAGATATCATGAACAGTAGATGTAATACTAAATGAAATACCTTCAAATATACATGTATACCTAGTTATACAAAACATCTGTAGAGCTATTTTTTTATTCAAAACATCAAACACAAACAAAAGATACTCATCATGATGACTAAGCTGAAATTAAAAATCTTAACTTTGAAAATATACATATGGGGATGAATGTTGTTTCCTCAAACAAAAAATCCCATTCAGCAAAATTATGAAATAATATTTTTTATAGTTACTGTGTAGTTTTAGCCAAAGTAAAAATAGATTAGCTAAAGTAATAGATTGTGCACTAATTACTATAGAGCCTGCTGTTACTTGTAAGAGTTTATAGATCATACCATGCATTAATCGACTATGAATCAATAGTTATCAATAGTTAAATGCTAAGGCTGGTCGGAGCTAAACTATATTAAGTTAACTAGTTATTATTTATTTATTTATTATTTTTTATTTTATTTAAATTTGTTGACCGGGAGTGTCCGACTGGACGTAGGTCCATTTTCAGCGGAGGCCCGGGGAGAAAAGCTCCACAGTAAAATAAACAGACAGTAGTTACATTGGATTACATAGCGATTAACAATTTAACATAGCAATTACTTACAACATATTTACAGATGAAGAACATAGTACATCAGTAGACAACTAGAATCTTTATCTGTGAAGTACATAACAGACATTAACAAATGTTACAATGAGAAGTTCCTGCTGTATAATAAGTACTAGAGCATCTGAGCTTGCTATAATCAAGGTAGTTAGTGGAGTGGAAAGAAAGGTAGTGGTTGGATGGGGTGGATGATATTAGAGTGGGAGTTGCAAGGGCATAGCCAGCATGTTTTAGGTGTGCTTTTAGTAAAGTTTTGAAGTGGGTGCATGATGGTATGGAGGTAATTGTGGGTGGGAGTGAGTTCCATAATTTGGCTATGGCGCAAGAGAATAGTACTTCACCAGCAGAGTTATTGGCTTTAGTGATCTGCAAGTGATTTTTGTTGCTGGATCTTAGTGGTCTGGTGGTGCGATAGGGTTGGAGTAGATTCTGGAGGGATGGGACATTTAGTGGATGGTTTACTAGTTTGTGGGCGAGTGAGAGTTGATACCACTGAAGGAGGTGAGGGAGTTCAAGCCAGCCCAGTTCAGCAAGTGAGAGACAGTGGTGACTACAGTAGGATGCCCCGGTGGCAAATTTGGCGATTTTGTTGTAGCAGGTCTCTAGCTTGTTTAGATCACATTGCCTTAGGTTGGTATATATTGGAGAGGCATAAAGTAGGGTGGAGATAAGGTGGGAATTTGCTACTGAAATCTTTGCTGCTTTGGTGAGAAATTGCTTATTTCTGCATAACGCTCCTAGTTTTTTGTGGACTTTTTTATGGTCATGGATATGTGAATGTCAAATTTTAGTTTATTGTCTATTTCCACTCCTAGCAATTTGGTGTATTCAGTTGGGTATATAGTGGTGTTGTCTTTTGCTGTGATGTTAAAGTGAGAGTTGTTTTGAGTATGTTTGGTGGGTTGGAAGATGATTAGTTTAGTTTTGTTTGGGTTGAGTATTAATTGGGCATCGGATAACCATGTTTCAACAGAAGAAAAGGCTTCCTGTGTGACTTTTTGCAGTTTGGGTAGGGACTGGGCTGAGCAGATGATGGTCGAGTCATCTGTGTATTGTATGAGTGTGCCATGTTTGGTAGCAGAGGCTAGATTATTGGTGTAAACAGAGAAGAGTAGGGGTCCAAGAATGGATCCTTGGGGAACCCCTATGGAGACAGGTAGTTGGGGAGATATGTCATTCTGCCATACAGCAGATTGTTGTCGGTCAGACAGGTAACTCTGAAACCAGTTGGTGACTGATTGTGAGAAGGATAGGTTATTGAGGACAGAGATAAGTTGTTTGTGTGGAACCATGTCAAATGCTTTAGATAGGTCTAGGAAAGTAGCAGAGAAGAGATAGCCATTGTTTTTTATGCTGAAGGGTAGTGTTAGTAAAGGAGAGTAAGGCAGTGGTGGTGCTATGGTTTGGTCGGAAACCATGCTGAGTACTGGAAAGGAGGTTGTTAGTAAGGAGGAAGTCTGAGACCTGAGAGTGTATGCATCTCTCTAGTATTTTGGAGAGTGGAGAGAGAATAGCTATGGGGTGGTAATTGGTTAGTTCTGCAGAGCCTTTGTGGAGGGGAATTATATGTGATACTTTCCACAGTGTGGGAACGTAACTTTCTGACAGAGATCGGTTAATCAAGATGGATACTGGGTAGGCCAGAACATCAGCTGCTATTTGTAGGTATTCACTTGGGAGGTTGTCTGCTGCTAATTTGGTGGGTTTAAGTTTAGTTAAGAGTTTTTTTATGTTGGAGGTAGGTACAGGAGAAAAAGAGAAGGCAGTGGGGAGATTACTAGTTGAAGGTGTGGGTTGGAGGGGAGGGGGTTGTGTTGTTTAGCTAGTGATAGTATGGTTTGGGTGAAGTGTGTGTTGAACGAGGTAGCAATATTTTCTGAGGAGTGAGGGATGTTAGGAGGAGGGGTACTGACTTTACCTGGGTGGAGGATGGAGTTTATGGAGGACCAGAATTGTTTGGGGCTGTGTTGTGAGGAGTCCAGGGCAGACTGGTAGGATTGGAGTTTGTCCTGTTTTATTAGCTTTTTGACTCTATTGCGTAGTTCTAGGAATTTCTGTCTAGCTGAGGGGGTTTTGGTTTTGTGCCAGTGCTCCCAGGCTTTATCCCTGTTTTTCATTTCTGACTTAGTGGTTTTCTGTAGCCATGGGAAGGGTTATGCTTTGGTTCTGGAAAATCTTATGGGGGCATGGTAATTAAGGATGTTCATGTGTTCTTTGGGAAACAGTTATGTAACCAGTGATTCAGTTGTGCTTATTCTATTAAAGATATGTATACCTCATTACCTGCTGGACTAAATTATATCTTTTGGGTAACTAAGTCCCTTAGCTTAGGACATTGGACCCAAAATTGCAAATGAAAGGATACAATTGAACATTATTGCTAGATATACATTTTTTTTGTAAAAAATGTAGAAAGTCAACTATATTGATTTATTTAATTCCCTTGGACCCTGATTGTATTTATTGCTCTTCATTCAATAAAGTTTGCAGCCACATTGCATTTTCAGAAATGTTCTATATCCATCAAAACTTTAGCATATTTGTACCTGAAAGTTATTTACTCTGTTCTGCAGAGAACATTATAGCAATGATATTTGTACTATATCCACACATATGCTCTTGGAAGACAGACGTATCAGACTTCAAGTATGATGATACATTTTAGTATCACTTAAACTCAACCAAGGATGAAATAGTTTACCACAAACAATGTGACGTTTGTGATTTGGATAATTTAATAACATAATAGATTGATTGTATGTAATAGCAAGTGTTACTTATAACCACTATATCTAGAAATTATTACTTTTTAAATTATATATCCCTGGATACAGATACAACCTATTTGTTAACCTGAATCATATGACAATGTGGAACACGTTATTCAGCCGCAGTATTAGTGTAAAATCTATTACCTATAGTATAACGAAGAATGAAAAAGTATGGACCCTTGTTGTATCATAACTTAGACAAATGTGTTGCAGTTAAAATATGTAAGTAAAACAATCTAACCAGAAAGTGGGAGAGAAGTATTCTGCTACATATTAAACATGATGAATGATTATTTTTGGCAGCCAACATTTTTAAGTAATGAATCTTTTTTCCTTAGTTTTATTTAACTATACATAACTTAAAATGTGCACTCAGTACCCAGAACATATCTTGAAGTCTTGTACTCATTACGGGCTGGCAATTTGGCATGACAGAGACAAGAAATAAGATGTCCTGCTGGACTGGCCATTAAACAAACTAACTGCACATTTACACAGTTCTGATTGGAATGCATTTTTTCTTAATGTACACACCAATAATATGCAATAAAACTTCTGAGTGCTGCATTGATTTTGAATAACAGTTAGAGCACTTCAGCTCAATTTTCATTTCATGAAAACCATTAATTCACTAAAGGACAGATGCTGTCCCAGTGTTGCTGGTAAAAATCACTCCATTATGCCATTATGTATTAAGATAAGGCAAGGAATTTTCAGACTAGGAAAAAAGTACTCTCCAGTATGAAATTATCACATGGTACATAGTTTTAAAGAACTTATTATATTAAATTCGGGATTTATATTGACAATATGCTATGGTTTTTATACTAAAACAGGCTAAAGTTACATAAGAAGAGCATGATCTAAATTACAGGCTGGGATTCTTTCAGATTGCTTTCAATCATAAAAAGTGATGATTATTATTTTTCATTGCGAGTTATCTTGCTTAGGCAATTCAGCTTAATTTCTTATATAGCATGTTTCATGGATTATGATATGGTATGGACTTGTGATTTACAGACTAGCAACAGTTTTATTTCATTGCTGTTTTCTATGGCATATATATCAACTAATATATTACAACAATAATTGAAGAGAAATCTTAATCCTTGTGCAAAATACAGTCACTAGCATTTTTTTTAGTTCCTGTCACTGTGGAATTTGATAATGGCTAGATAAATTAATTTTTAAACTCAGCATGTAATTTTTCATAGTTGTAAGCCTAGCCAATTATCCCTTGTAAGTCTCAAACACTGCACCTTGTGCTTGTAAGGCAAACACCATAATCATTAGGCCACTCTCCCAACCAAAAAGTATATGTCTTCAATCTATAAAGGTCTTTCCAGTGGTGAGTGCCAAACCTTGCACCATGTGGTTGAAAGGCATACACCTTAACCACTGTACCACTTGGCCTTTCAAGCTTTTAGATCGGTTTCACTTGTAACAAACAAGGGACTCAGAAACAGCTTACCTACTTGGTTAAGGACTAAATGAATGCCCTTTAATGTTTGGGATTTTGCAAACAGAGACTCAGAAGTGGCAGAGCTAGTCAGGGTGTCTCAATTATAAGGTAATTTGCTTCCATGATTGCTGTGACCCTGTTGCAGATGAGGGAGTATCAATGAAAAGAGATACATCAATATGGTACAGTGAGTACAATTTCATATATATATATATATATATATATATATATATATATATATATATATATATATATATATGTATATATATATATATATATATATATGTGCATCATATCTATATATATTATACAGATGCATTTAGAGAAATGTCTGACGTTATACTGATCAACTGATCAACCATTTGTGCAGCCCTTTCAGCTAGCCTTTAAATGTAAATAAACTCTATGGATAACTAATATGTGCCAGTGTATGTGTTCATATGGCATTTAATTTATTTGAGTTTAAAATCCACAGGCTAAAAACCTCTTCATAATGTTTTGTTTCTATCAGATTACTCATCTGATGTATCCAACACTAGTTTTTCACAAAATAGTGTTTAAACATGCTTTTTATATTATAGTTTTTTGTCATTTTGCTCCTTACATAAAGGTGGCAAACAGAAAGAGTATGAGTACTTTTTTGGCTTGTTTCTTGTTAGAAATTGCTAATTCTGCCTAAACGTGCAGTTTCTAGCATTTATTTGATACTAAAAAGCTTTTTGCAACTGTTTTATTGTGCTTATTTACTGTTTGCACTTTAAATTAATTTTTTGAGTATTTAAACTGTTTTAAATGTTGTAGGCTACACACTCAAGTGTGATAGCTGTCTTTCTTTGCCTTAAAGTGTTATTTTGTGTTTACTGCCTTAATTTCTAAAAAAAAAAAAAAAAAAAAAAAAAAAGCTATCCTATACTTGTTTTCTGCCTTTCTGAAGGTAATGGAGTCCAGTTTTCAGAGTTTGCTGAATTCAGGGCTGTATTGTAGTTTCTGTGTTGACCCATACCTTACTTGGATAGAAGGAAGCTTCTCTGTTCACCAGTGAGAGTGGGGAGCTTTGAGCAGCCTATCTGTCCCTGGAGGAGTGGTTTTCAGCTCAGAATTTGTAGTTTATTGGCCATTTTGGGCTAATTTCTATCCCTTTTATCTTCCTGCTATAAAAAACCCCTGTTGTGGATTTTTTGCGCTTGTATCAGCTCAGCAAGAACCTGCCCAGGTGATCTGAAGAGTCCTACAGCAGCAGAAAGAAAAAAGAGGACTTTGGTTTGATTTAAGTACTTTTTTGGCTTGTTTCTTGTCAGAAATTGCTAATTCCGCCTAAATGCTTGGTTTCTAGCATTTATTTGATACTAAAAAGCCTTTTGCAACTGTTTTATTGTACTTATTTACTGTTTGTACTTTAAATTTATTTTTTGAGCATTTAAACTATTTTAACTGTTGTAGGCTACACACTCGTGTGATAGCTGTTTTCCTTTGCCTTAAAGTGTTTTTGTTTTGTGTTTACTGCCTTAATTTCTAAGTAAAATAAAATAAGCTATCCTATACTTGTTTCCTGCCTTTATGAATCTAGTAGAGTCCAGTTTTCAGAGTTTGCTGAATCCAGGGCTGTATTGTAGTTTCTGTGTTGGCCCATACCTTACTTGGATATAAGGAAGTTTCTCTGTTCACAAGTGAGAGTGGGGAGCTTTGAGCAGCCTATCTGTCCCTGGAGGAGTGGTTTTCAGCTCAGAATTTGTAGTTTATTGGCCATTTGGGCTAATTTATATCCCTTTTATCTTCCTGCTATAAAACACCGCTTTTGCGCAGTTTTGCATACCGCGCAATGCCGGTTAGCTGGGGTTAAACATTCCCGGCTCCACAATGTCTTCTCTTCAGTTTTTCCCTTAGAACTTGTCAGTCTTTCAGCCTAAAGCACTCAGACCTGCACCTTTCAGCCCAGCACTTGTTCTAAATCTACTGCAGCACTAAGCACTCAACCCCTGCATCTGCCAGAAGGGAATAGTCTTTATACTTCCCTACTTATTCAGGCATGTCCAAGAGACAGTTCCCAGTGTACTCTCCAGCCTTCCTGATGTGCCTGGGCATCTTGAGACAATGCTACAACTGCATCATGTACATAGACAACCCATTCCTCCTACCACCAAACACTAACACTTGTGAGAGATGCACTTATACAGCCAATCTAGAGGCAACGCTCTCTCCAACCAAGACTGGAACAGACAGTCAAGAGGAGAAGGTAACAATTTACAAGACCCCACTCACAACACATAGACCAACTAAACCAACACCTCCAAAACCCACACATAGAAACACCAAGACATATATTGAGATTCTGATTAAAATTCTGAATCTGCCTAGGCAACAGAGACCTCCAAAGCAGACACACAAGCAACTTCTTCCCACCAACACACACCAAACAACACTTAGCCCACAAACTCAGTGTGCCGCACAACCACAGTCCATAAGGCAAAACAACATACCCCGCACACTTGTGATAGGTGAAGGTGAGCCTATAGTCAGGCACACCGATGCCCCACTCACCAGGCTGGACAAAGAAAAGGTTACTGTCAGCTGCTTGTTGGGTGCCATAATCTGCCACATAATGCACTCAAGTCATTACAAGGCAAGTACAAATATGACTCTGTCATAGTCCATGTTGGTGTAAATGACCTGAGACATACCTCCCTGGACTACATGAAAAGAAACATGGAAGAGCTCTCTGATCTTGTAGCCCAGGCAGGTATGGCCCTAGCCCTGAGTAGCATCCTGCCTTCACCAAAAATGATACCACAGTACAAGGGTAAGATGATCAACTTCAACAATAGGCTAAGCTTCTGGTATCATTCAAAGGGGATCCAGTGTCTGTCTGCCTGGGATGACATGCTAGACAGGCCACGATGCTTTGTCAAAGATGGTCTGCACCTGTCACCCCTTAGATTCAGAATATTGGCCAAGGCTCTTCCTGCCCCTATAGTGCCTTTTTTAGGTAAGGCTCAAAAAACAAACCCACCACCATAAAAACTACAGGAAACAAAAAACTGAGGGCGATGTTACTCAACGCTAGGAGTCTAAACCACAAAATGCACTCACTCGAGGCACTCCTCAAGATGGAGAACATCGACATTTGTGCAGTGACTGAGACCTGGTTCAAGGCTCCCGAGAGCACCCCAGCACTACCAGGCTATAACTCATACCACACATTTTGGCCACAAAACCCGGACCGATACAGGGTGAAGGTGTGTCCATATTCATCAAGGACATCTACACCTCCAGGCTAGTTGCAAAATATGATGCCTCTGAAATCATCCAAGTGCAACTAACCCAGGGCAAGAATGCATTCCAAATTGTAGCTTGTTATAGATCCCCCGCCATGACCCAGGACGCTCACTCCTCGTTCCCGGGGACATTGGAAAAAATGAGGGTCCAACCAAACACCATAATAATGGGTGATTTCAACTACCCAAACATTAACTGGGTAAACTACTCCTGTACTAACCCCCTGGCTCAATGATTCCTGGAGTTCATAAACTCTAACACCCTGGATCACCTTGTCAGTGCCCCCACCAGGGGCAACAATATTCTGGACCTGGTCATTACCAACATGGTTGACCAGTGCTCAACGCCCGAGATCAACTCCTCGCTGGTTAGATCAGACCATAAACTAATCACCCTAGATATCCACATCCTGACCCCACCCCCACACAGGGAAACAATCATAAAAAATTTCTCCAAAGTGAACTTCATGCTTCTCAAAACTAAGGTGACTAACTTTGTGACATCCCTGCAGATGGATAACACAGTCAATACAGTCACAACTGCTGAATCCTACACAAATGCACTCTACAAGCACCTGCATGAGTGCTTGGATCATGCTATCCCCAACAAAACCAAGATGCTATCCACCAAAAAAAGGAAGCCGATCTGGTGGTCCCCTGCCATTAACAAACTCTACAACAGAAGGAAGAAACTGTTGCAAAAGAGAGTAAAAACCCAGGTATGGTGGAACTCACTGACGAACCTCAGTAAGAAACTAAGATCTCTCATAAAATCCTCCAAAGCTAATTTTGAAAGAAAAATTGCCATGGATTCCTAAGACAACCACAAGGCATTCTTTAGCTATGTCAAGAATCTCCATGGCAACACCCCGATCTGCACCGAGCTACAAAAGAATGGCACAAAATATACAGAGCCAACTGATATTGCCAACATATTGGCAGATAGGTTCAGTGCAAACTTTACTTCCCCCCTCACCCCCCAAAGGGCGCATAACTATACCAGATGGTTGTAGAGCCCTGGCAATCACAAACACATAGGTAACAATGGCACTCTCTAAAGCCAAAAAACACAGCATCCATGGGATCGGACAACATCCCAGGCTGCATCTTACATGAACTGCAACATGCACTAACCCCCCACCTAAAATCCATGTTCAGCCACATCATCACCGCAGGCTATGTGCCCACAGAATGGCACACAACAATGGTTATCCCACTCCACAAAGGAGGAACCACAACAGACACTGGGAACTATACATCTATTAGCCTGACAAGCCTGGTCTGCAAGGCCATGGAGCGTATCATCATGGAACTTATAAACAAAGATATAGGTAACCTCCAAACTCTGAATGCTACCCAATTCAGATTTGTAAAAGGTAGGTCATGTCTGCTAAACCTGGTAGACTTCCTTGAAACAGTTACAAAGGCCATAGACAAGGGCAAGGTAGTACACACAGCCAACCTTGACCTTGCTAAAGCCTTTGACACTATCCCTTATTCAGCAATCATTGATAAACTCACCGACCTTAACATAAACCGTTACATCACGAGATGGGTAGCCAACTGGCTCATGGACAGAATCCACAGGGTAAGAGTTGCTCACTCCAGATCCAACTCTAAACCAGTGACAAGTGGAGTACCCCAGGGTTCAGTCCTGGGACCCCTCCTATTCGGTATATACTTCTCTGAAGTGCTAGTGAACACCAAGAGTCTATGGCTAACCACGTTCACAGATGACTGCAAACTGGGTGCCATTATTGATTCTCCTGCTGACGTAGACATCCTGCAAAACAGCCTCACTGAGACTGACACCTGGTGTCAAAATCATGGCCTCAAACTAAATGCCAAAAAGTGCATTGTTATCCCCTTTGGAAAAAACATGGTACCCATGAATTACCAAATTGGGGGAAGTTCGCTTAACACAGAAAGTGCGATAAGAGACCTTGGGACTCAAATGGATAGCAACTTCTCCTTTGATAACCAAATTGCCACAGTGGTCAGAAAATCTTTCTACATGGCCCACTTAATCACAAAAGGGGTTGCATCTAGAAATAGGGAAGTCATTGTTCCCCTCTACTCATTGCTTATCAGACCCCTCATTGAATACAATGCATCATTTGGGATGTACCTCACAAGACTCCTACAACAACTTGAGAGGCCTCAATAGTACCTCACCAAGAGGATCGCTGGCCTCAAACAATTGCCCTATGTCAACCGGCTCAAGAAACTCAAACTCTACTCAGTCACATACCGCTTACTCTGAGGAGACCTCTGAAATACAAAGCTATGTCAAACCCGGAATTATTGGACATGCTCCACTTGAAGAAATCCCAATCTCTCCAAGCTACACACTCTAGGGACCTAAACCTCACCACAACAATAAATAGGACATAGCAAAGTAAAAAGGAAAAACAAATAATAGTGGAGTAAACTCTCCTCCTAGTGTATCCAAATAAGAGAAAATAATCAGTAATGAGTGTCAGATACGAAGGAGAGAACACAGCATATATTAGTACTTCAACCACCTCGAGGCATCCAACGAAATAAAACACAATGTTTATTTGAGTAAGCGCTTTCACCTACTTGGCTTCTTCAGACTCATAGACAAAGTACAAAGAATTACAACAAGGCTTAAATATCCACATTAGGCGGGAAATGTAAACCATAACTCCACCCAAAGCTATTAAATAATTAAAAATCATTAAAACATGACGTTGTATTAATACAGCTCTGTAAATAGTTCCAGGAAGAAAGATCACTAAACAGCTGGGGAATTTGTAAAGAATTATCCACAAAGCATGTCAGGAATGATATGTTAACCTGCAGAGCTTAAACAATAATAATGATAAGATAATCCTTATAGTGTCAATATTGATTTAGTATAACACATAACAAAATAATTGGCTTTAAAAACAGGCTTTAACAGCAAGCTTTAAAAACAACATATAAAAAGAAACTCATAATCTAGTGAGTATTAAATAAAGAGATAATGTAACAAGCATGACAGACATGAAAATTGTGTGCCTGCTAGTATGCTTTGAGTCTTCTCATTCTCAAAAATGGTTTTACTGATAGTTTTGCGTTCAAGCCTGGGGGTGCATCTGATCTAAGCTTGATAATCCACATATTCTCCCTACCTTCTGTATGCATTCTTATATCTCCTCCTCTGATGTTCACTTGCATCTGCTCTAAGATCCTGAAAGTAAAAGTATGTGTGGAGTCAGTTTCAAGAACATGTTTCGCAAGTGCGTTACTTCTATGTTGCATTCTAATTGCATAGAGGTGCTCTTGTATTCGATCCTTCAGATGTCTATTCGTTTTCCCAATATAAAATGAGGAACATTTCCCACACGTAGCAATATATACAACATTGGTTGATAGACAATTCCCATGGGCTTTCAAATAATAAATGTGCTGATTAACTGGGTGAACAAATGTCACTTCACTGCTGATAAAGGGACAATAGTTACATTTACCACAAATATGAGTACCAATCAGGTTGCCAGAGGATGGCACTTTAGACCTTCCATTTTCACATAGGATCCTCTTTAGGCTTTTCTTGTTTTTGTACCTGAAACAAGGAAAGTCACCTACCCTTTTCTTAACCTGAGTGTCAACTGTAAGAACATTCCAATGTGTTTTAATTACTTCCCTAATTCTCCATGCATCAGTAGTATAAAACATGGTGAATGCTTCCCTACGTGATATATAGGAATTAGATGGTAAAAATTCATTGTTAGTTGTCCCCTGATATGAGAAGTAAGGTGCTGCTGTACCCTGTCTAGATTCCTGAACACTGTCAAACCCCTTAGTGATCTCATAGTTGTTGTAACAACGTTGAGATAGCCGAGCATACAAATCATCTAGGTCCTGTTCAAATCCTTTCATAGTAGGATTATACCTGGAGGCCCTCATTGCTTGTCCTTTGACAATATTTCTATAGACATACTGCGGATGCATGCTGCGACGGTGTAACAGTGTATTTATATGACATTTCTTCCTATAAACACCAGTATTCACCAGTCCATTAGGTAGTTTCTCAATAAATACATCAAGGAAAGTAATTCTAGTTGCAGAAGACTCATGACTAAACTTAATATAAGTTGTAGCATTATTCAACTGATCAACAAATGCATTCAATTCATACATAGGACCTCTCCAAATAAAGAAGAGGTCATCTACAAAGCGTCTATAGAACACAATGTGTTCCAAAAAACCAGGCAGTGTGTACATAAAAGTATTCTCCCATTCAGCCATGAACAGGTTGGCGTAGCTATTGGCACACGAGGTGCCCATAGCTACGCCATCCCTCTGTAGAAAACAGTTGTTCTCAAAGCAAAAAACATTATTATGTAAAACAACCTCCAGTAATGAAACAATTAATATAATCTTTGAATCAGAGAACTGAGAGACCCTTTTTAAATGTTTTGTTAAAAAATCAATACCAACATTATTCGGAATAACTGTGAATAATGATTTCACATCCATTGTCAAAAAGATTAAATCTAGTGTATCTGTTACATCCTTCAGACAATCATACAATTCAACTAGGAACTGTTTCGTATCCCTCAATATGGACTTATTCATGTCTACAACTGGTCTCAAATTGTGCTCTATGAAAATTGAAGATGGTTCAGTAATCCATCCCCTCCCTGCTACTATAGGTCGGAGGGGAGGGTCTGTCATGCTTTTATGTATCTTGGGAAGTCCACTAATCAAAGGAACCAATGGTGACTGAACATCAAGGAAGGAGAAAAGTTGATTGTCTATAACATGACTGTTTAGGAGACCTGATAGAAATCCATGTACCCTATGAAAAAAGACTTTTAACAAATCTGTGTCTAAGGGCTGATAAAACTGTGTATCTCCAAGCATATGTAACATTCGTTGGGCATAATCATCATAGCCCATAACTACAATGCCCCCTCCTTTATCAGCCGGTCTAATACATATGGAGGAATCATTGGACAGATCTTTCAAGGCTCTGTTCTCTTTAAGAGTGAGATTGTATTTAATAAGAACACGCTGATGCTCACTATCCCTCATCCTGTACAGATCATCTTCAACCAATTGGCTGAAAGCAGATAGTAGGGGATGTAGTGGAGGAGTGAAAGCGTTGGGGCGATGAAAATGAGGATTTGGTAACACATCACTATCTTCATTAAAATACAATTTCAAGGATAAATTACGTATAAATACCTTAAAATCCCTCATCGTTTCTTCAAACACACTACGTGTGGTGGGTATAAACGAAAGACCTCTAGATAACACTGATAGCTCCTCATTATTCAAAACTCATGGAGAGAGGTTAAAAACTAGGGTTTCCCTTTCCCTTTGCTCTCCCACATTTTCTTGATGTTCTTGTTCGATGGCTGTTCGAACGATAGCTTCCGCTTCTGTCGCCCCCTGCTCAATGACCTCGTCCTGCCCCCCTTGTGATCTACTCTGATTGGAAAAGGGTGTCTGACGTTGAAAGTAGGGGCATTGAAAGTAGGGGCATTATCAGATCGGGAAGTAGAAACACTACCTTGTAAGTGTGCAGAAGATTGCAAAGATGTATTGGTCTTGCTTCTCACAACTGGTTGTGGGCTGCAAGCTGTATCAGTATTACTAACTGTGTTATGTCTAACGATGATCACATCAGAAGTGCAGACACTATCTGTATTCATAGCAGGACCATTTTTGTTCATATTAGTAGCAGAAGCATCTACCAATGATTGTGAATGTACTGGGTCTAAGCCCTGTTGTATAATATCACCCCCTTCACCAACAACAACATCTATTTGTTGAATATGTGGGGAGGGTTGAATACCAACTGTTTGAGTATTGTGAACTCGAGCCCTGTTGTTAATTGAGTCAGTATGTGAAATATCAGCAATATTATTATTGGCAACATTACTATTAGTACTCATTGTCCGTGGCCAAGTGAAGATATGGCCCAATCTAAAGTCAGTTAAATCCTTTAGCTTGTGCCGCTTCTGTGAAAGAAGCTTCCTTTCATATTGGTTAACATTGTCCAGTAGACTGCTGAAACTATCCTCTAATACAGTAGCTGGAAAACAGTCATACAGTGTCTTTTGTTGGTCTGAGATCAGCGATCTCAGCGACTCCTCTATAGGAAGAAAAAAGTTATTCAAAAGCTGCATGTACTTGCAACTAACCTCTAGATTCAGTTGTTGCCACTGAAAAAGTAGTTCTGGATAGAGGGTGCCAGTAGTCGGCATTTTCAGCACTCGCAAACCCCTCGGGATGACTTTCCTCTGTAAACAAACGTCAAAATGCTGGCGTTGTGACTGTAAGCGTTTTAACTTCAGGAAGTCATTTTCGATCTTGTTTAGAGCTGTGCGAAGCTCTTCCCTATTATACGTGGCATCCGATACATCCAGGCCATCGCAGTTGTCCTCATAAAGTGCTAAAGGATTAGCACTTTCACGCAGGCAAGCATTAAAGCGTTCCGTTAAAGGCTTCACTAGATTCAGGCTCCTCATTGGTTCCTTAATAGTATACGGCAGTTCAATCTGCTCCAATGCTCCTTCTGCCATGTCTCCACTGATAAGCGTAACGTAGCAAAGTAAAAAGGAAAAACAAATAATAGTGGAGTAAACTCTCCTCCTAGTGTATCCAAATAAGAGAAAATAATCAGTAATGAGTGTCAGATACGAAGGAGAGAACACAGCATATATTAGTACTTCAACCACCTCGAGGCATCCAACGAAATAAAACACAATGTTTATTTGAGTAAGCGCTTTCACCTACTTGGCTTCTTCAGACTCATAGACAAAGTACAAAGAATTACAACAAGACTTAAATATCCACATTAGGCGGGAAATGTAAACCATAACTCCACCGAAAGCTATTAAACAATTAAAAATCATTAAAACATATCGTTGTGTTAATACAGCTCTGCAAATAGTTCCAGGAAAAAAGATCACTAAACAGCTGGGAAATTTGTAAAGAATTATCCACAAAGCATGCCAGGAATGATATGTTAACCAGCAGAACTTAAACAAAAAGATAATCCTTGTAGTGTCAATATTGATTCAGAATAGCACATAACAAAATAATTGGCTTAAAAACAGGCTTTAACAGCAAGCTTTAAAAACAACTTATAAAAGGAAAATCATAGTCTAGTGAGTATCAAACAAAGAAATAGTATAACAAGCATGACAGACATGAAAATTGTGTGCCTGCTAGTATGCTTTGAGTCTTCTCATTCTCAAAAATGGTTTTACTGATAGTTTTGCGTTCAAGCCTGGGGGTGCATCTGATCTAAGCTTGATAATCCACATATTCTCCCTACCTTCTGTATGCATTCTTATATCTCCTCCTCTGATGTTCACTTGCATCTGCTCTAAGATCCTGAAAGTAAAAGTATGTGTGGAGTCAGTTTCAAGAACATGTTTCGCAAGTGCGTTACTTCTATGTTGCATTCTAATTGCATAGAGGTGCTCTTGTATTCGATCCTTCAGATGTCTATTCGTTTTCCCAATATAAAATGAGGAACATTTCCCACACGTAGCAATATATACAACATTGGTTGATAGACAATTCCATGGGCTTTCAAATAATAAATGTGCTGATTAACTGGGTGAACAAATGTCACTTCACTGCTGATAAAGGGACAATAGTTACATTTACCACAAATATGAGTACCAATCAGGTTGCCAGAGGATGGCACTTTAGACCTTCCATTTCACATAGGATCCTCTTTAGGCTTTTCTTGTTTTTGTACCTGAAACAAGGAAAGTCACCTACCCTTTTCTTAACCTGAGTGTCAACTGTAAGAACATTCCAATGTGTTTTAATTACTTCCCTAATTCTCCATGCATCAGTAGTATAAAACATGGTGAATGCTTCCCTACGTGATATATAGGAATTAGATGGTAAAAATTCATTGTTAGTTGTCCCCTGATATGAGAAGTAAGGTGCTGCTGTACCCTGTCTAGATTCCTGAACACTGTCAAACCCCTTAGTGATCTCATAGTTGTTGTAACAACGTTGAGATAGCCGAGCATACAAATCATCTAGGTCCTGTTCAAATCCTTTCATAGTAGGATTATACCTGGAGGCCCTCATTGCTTGTCCTTTGACAATATTTCTATAGACATACTGCGGATGCATGCTGCGACGGTGTAACAGTGTATTTATATGACATTTCTTCCTATAAACACCAGTATTCACCAGTCCACTAGGTAGTTTCTCAATAAATACATCAAGGAAAGTAATTCTAGTTGCAGAAGACTCATGACTAAACTTAATATAAGTTGTAGCATTATTCAACTGATCAACAAATGCATTCAATTCATACATAGGACCTCTCCAAATAAAGAAGAGGTCATCTACAAAGCGTCTATAGAACACAATGTGTTCCAAAAAACCAGGCAGTGTGTACATAAAAGTATTCTCCCATTCAGCCATGAACAGGTTGGCGTAGCTATTGGCACACGAGGTGCCCATAGCTACGCCATCCCTCTGTAGAAAACAGTTGTTCTCAAAGCAAAAAACATTATTATGTAAAACAACCTCCAGTAATGAAACAATTAATATAATCTTTGAATCAGAGAACTGAGAGACCCTTTTTAAATGTTTTGTTAAAAAATCAATACCAACATTATTCGGAATAACTGTGAATAATGATTTCACATCCATTGTCAAAAAGATTAAATCTAGTGTATCTGTTACATCCTTCAGACAATCATACAATTCAACTAGGAACTGTTTCGTATCCCTCAATATGGACTTATTCGTGTCTACAACTGGTCTCAAATTGTGCTCTATGAAAATTGAAGATGGTTCAGTAATCCATCCCCTCCCTGCTACTATAGGTCGGAGGGAGGGTCTGTCATCTTTTATGTATCTTGGGAAGTCCACTAATCAAAGGAACCAACGGTGACTGAACATCAAGGAAGGAGAAAAGTTGATTGTCTATAACATGACTGTTTAGGAGACCTGATAGAAATCCATGTACCCTATGAAAAAAGACTTTTAACAAATCTGTGTCTAAGGGCTGATAAAACTGTGTATCTCCAAGCATATGTAACATTCGTTGGGCATAGTCATCATAGCCCATAACTACAATGCCCCCTCCTTTATCAGCCGGTCTAATACATATGGAGGAATCATTGGACAGATCTTTCAAGGCTCTATTCTCTTTATAAGTGAGATTGTATTTAGTAAAAACACGCTGATGCTCACTATCCCTCATCCTGTACAGATCATCTTCAACCAATTGGCTGAAAGCAGATAGTAGGGGATGTAGTGGAGGAGTGAAAGCGCTGGGGCGATGAAAATGAGGATTTGGTAACACATCACTATCTTCATTAAAATACAATTTCAAGGATAAATTACGTATAAATACCTTAAAATCCCTCATCGTTTCTTCAAACACACTACGTGTGGTGGGTATAAACGAAAGACCTCTAGATAACACTGATAGCTCCTCATTATTCAAAACTCGTGGAGAGGTTAAAACTAGGTTTCCCTTTCCTTTGCTCTCCCACATTTTCTTGATGTTCTTGTTCGATGGCTGTTGAACGATAGCTTCCTTCTGCCCCTGCTCAATGACCTCGTCCTGCCCCCCTTGTGATCTACTCTGATTGGAAAAGGGTGTCTGACGTTGAAAGTAGGGGCATTGAAAGTAGGGGCATTATCAGATCGGGAAGTAGAAACACTACCTTGTAAGTGTGCAGAAGATTGCAAAGATGTATTGGTCTTGCTTCTCACAACTGGTTGTGGGCTGCAAGCTGTATCAGTATTACTAACTGTGTTATGTCTAACGATGATCACATCAGAAGTGCAGACACTATCTGTATTCATAGCAGGACCATTTTTGTTCATATTAGTAGCAGAAGCATCTACCAATGATTGTGAATGTACTGGGTCTAAGCCCTGTTGTATAATATCACCCCCTTCACCAACAACAACATCTATTTGTTGAATATGTGGGGAGGGTTGAATACCAACTGTTTGAGTATTGTGAACTCGAGCCCTGTTGTTAATTGAGTCAGTATGTGAAATATCAGCAATATTATTATTGGCAACATTACTATTAGTACTCATTGTCCGTGGCCAAGTGAAGATATGGCCCAATCTAAAGTCAGTTAAATCCCTTTGTAGCTTGTGTCGCTTCTGTGAAAGAAGCTTCCTTTCATATTGGTTAACATTGTCCAGTAGACTGCTGAAACTATCCTCTAATACAGTAGCTGGAAAACAGTCATATAGTGTCTTTTGTTGGTCTGAGATCAGCGATCTCAGCGACTCCTCTATAGGAAGAAAAAAGTTATTCAAAAGCTGCATGTACTTGCAACTAACCTCTAGATTCAGTTGTTGCCACTGAAAAAGTAGTTCTGGATAGAGGGTGCCAGTAGTCGGCATTTTCAGCACTCGCAAACCCCTCGGGATGACTTTCCTCTGTAAACAAACGTCAAAATGCTGGCGTTGTGACTGTAAGCGTTTTAACTTCAGGAAGTCATTTTCGATCTTGTTTAGAGCTGTGCGAAGCTCTTCCCTATTATACGTGGCATCCGATACATCCAGGCCATCGCAGTTGTCCTCATAAAGTGCTAAAGGATTAGCACTTTCACGCAAGCATTAAAGCGTTCCGTTAAAGGCTTCACTAGATTCAGGCTCCTCATTGGTTCCTTAATAGTATCGGCAGTTCAATCTGCTCCAATGCTCCTTCTGCCATGTCTCCACTGATAAGCGTAACGTAGCAAAGTAAAAGGAAAAACAAATAATAGTGGAGTAAACTCTCCTCCTAGTGTATCCAAATAAGAGAAAATAATCAGTAATGAGTGTCAGATCTGAAGGAGAGAACACAGCATATATTAGTACTTCAACCACCTCGAGGCATCCAAAATAAAACACAATGTTTATTTGAGTAGCGCTTTCACCTACTTGGCTTCTTCAGACTCATAGACAAAGTACAAGAATTACAACAAGGCTTAAATATCCACATTAGGCGGGAAATGTAAACCATAACTCCACCCAAAGCTATTAAATAATTAAAAATCATTAAAACATGACGTTGTATTAATACAGCTCTGTAAATAGTTGCAGGAAGAAAGATCACTAAACAGCTGGGGAATTTGTAAAGAATTATCCACAAAGCATGTCAGGAATGATATGTTAACCTGCAGAGCTTAAACAATAATAATGATAAGATAATCCTTATAGTGTCAATATTGATTTAGTATAACACATAACAAAATAATTGGCTTTAAAAACAGGCTTTAACAGCAAGCTTTAAAAACAACATATAAAAAGAAACTCACAATCTAGTGAGTATTAAATAAAGAGATAATGTAACAAGCATGACAGACATGAAAATTGTGTGCCTGCTAGTATGCTTTGAGTCTTCTCATTCTCAAAAATGGTTTTACTGATAGTTTTGCGTTCAAGCCTGGGGGTGCATCTGATCTAAGCTTGATAATCCACATATTCTCCCTACCTTCTGTATGCATTCTTATATCTCCTCCTCTGATGTTCACTTGCATCTGCTCTAAGATCCTGAAAGTAAAAGTATGTGTGGAGTCAGTTTCAAGAACATGTTTCGCAAGTGCGTTACTTCTATGTTGCATTCTAATTGCATAGAGGTGCTCTCGTATTCGATCCTTCAGATGTCTATTCGTTTTCCCAATATAAAATGAGGAACATTTCCCACACGTAGCAATATATACAACATTGGTTGATAGACAATTCCCATGGGCTTTCAAATAATAAATGTGCTGATTAACTGGGTGAACAAATGTCACTTCACTGCTGATAAAGGGACAATAGTTACATTTACCACAAATATGAGTACCAATCAGGTTGCCAGAGGATGGCACTTTAGACCTTCCATTTTCACATAGGATCCTCTTTAGGCTTTTCTTGTTTTTGTACCTGAAACAAGGAAAGTCACCTACCCTTTTCTTAACCTGAGTGTCAACTGTAAGAACATTCCAATGTGTTTTAATTACTTCCCTAATTCTCCATGCATCAGTAGTATAAAACATGGTGAATGCTTCCCACGTGATATATAGGAATTAGATGGTAAAAATTCATTGTTAGTTGTCCCTGATATGAGAAGTAAGGTGCTGCTGTACCCTGTCTAGATTCCTGAACACTGTCAAACCCCTTAGTGATCTCATAGTTGTTGTAACAACGTTGAGATAGCCGCATACAAATCATCTAGGTCCTGTTCAAATCCTTTCATAGTAGGATTATACCTGGAGGCCCTCATTGCTTGTCCTTTGACAATATTTCTATAGACATACTGCGGATGCATGCTGCGACGGTGTAACAGTGTATTTATATGACATTTCTTCCTATAAACACCAGTATTCACCAGTCCATTAGGTAGTTTCTCAATAAATACATCAAGGAAAGTAATTCTAGTTGCAGAAGACTCATGACTAAACTTAATATAAGTTGTAGCATTATTCAACTGATCAACAAATGCATTCAATTCATACATAGGACCTCTCCAAATAAAGAAGAGGTCATCTACAAAGCGTCTATAGAACACAATGTGTTCCAAAAAACCAGGCAGTGTGTACATAAAGTATTCTCCCATTCAGCCATGAACAGGTTGGCGTAGCTATTGGCACGAGGTGCCCATAGCCACGCCATCCCTCTGAAAACAGTTGTTCTCAAAGCAAAAAACATTATTATGTAAAACAACCTCCAGTAATGAAACAATTAATATAATCTTTGAATCAGAGAACTGAGAGACCCTTTTTAAATGTTTTGTTAAAAAATCAATACCAACATTATTCGGAATAACTGTGAATAATGATTTCACATCCATTGTCAAAAAGATTAAATCTAGTGTATCTGTTACATCCTTCAGACAATCATACAATTCAACCAGGAACTGTTTCGTATCCCTCAATATGGACTTATTCATGTCTACAACTGGTCTCAAATTGTGCTCTATGAAAATTGAAGATGGTTCAGTAAACCATCCCCTCCCTGCTACTATAGGTCGGAGGGGAGGGTCTGTCATGCTTTTATGTATCTTGGGAAGTCCACTAATCAAAGGAACCAACGGTGACTGAACATCAAGGAAGGAGAAAAGTTGATTGTCTATAACATGACTGTTTAGGAGACCTGATAGAAATCCATGTACCCTATGAAAAAAGACTTTTAACAAATCTGTTATATTAATTGTTTCATTACTGGAGGTTGTTTTACATAATAATGTTTTTTGCTTTGAGAACAACTGTTTTCTACAGAGGGATGGCGTAGCTATGGGCACCTCGTGTGCCAATAGCTACGCCAACCTGTTCATGGCTGAATGGGAGAATACTTTTATGTACACACTGCCTGGTTTTTTGGAACACATTGTGTTCTATAGACGCTTTGTAGATGACCTCTTCTTTATTTGGAGAGGTCCTATGTATGAATTGAATGCATTTGTTGATCAGTTGAATAATGCTACAACTTATATTAAGTTTAGTCATGAGTCTTCTGCAACTAGAATTACTTTCCTTGATGTATTTATTGAGAAACTACCTAATGGACTGGTGAATACTGGTGTTTATAGGAAGAAATGTCATATAAATACACTGTTACACCGTCGCAGCATGCATCCGCAATATGTCTATAGAAATATTGTCAAAGGACAAGCAATGAGGGCCTCCAGGTATAATCCTACTATGAAAGGATTTGAACAGGACCTAGATGATTTGTATGCTCGGCTATCTCAACGTTGTTACAACAACTATGAGATCACTAAGGGGTTTGACAGTGTTCAGGAATCTAGACAGGGTACAGCAGCACCTTACTTCTCATATCAGGGACAACTAACAATGAATTTTTACCATCTAATTCCTATATATCACGAGGGAAGCATTCACCATGTTTTATACTACTGATGCATGGAGAATTAGGGAAGTAATTAAAACACATTGGAATGTTCTTACAGTTGACACTCAGGTTAAGAAAAGGGTAGGTGACTTTCCTTGTTTCAGGTATAAAACAAGAAAAGCCTAAAGAGGATCCTATGTGAAAATGGAAGGTCTAAAGTGCCATCCTCTGGCAACCTGATTGGTACTCATATTTGTGGTAAATGTAACTATTGTCCCTTTATCAGCAGTGAAGTGACATTTGTTCACCCAGTTAATCAGCACATTTATTATTTGAAAGCCCATGGAATTGTCTATCAACCAATGTTGTATATATTGCTACGTGTGGAAATGTTCCTCATTTTATATTGGGAAAACGAATAGACATCTGAAGGATCGAATACGAGAGCACCTCTATGCAATTAGAATGCAACATAGAAGTAACGCACTTTGCAAACATGTTCTTGAAACTGACTCCACACATACTTTTACTTTCAGGATCTTAGAGCAGATGCAAGTGAACATCAGAGGAGGAGATATAAGAATGCATACAGAAGGTAGGGAGAATATGTGGATTATCAAGCTTAGATCAGATGCACCCCCAGGCTTGAACGCAAAACTATCAGTAAAACCATTTTTGAGAATGAGAAGACTCAAAGCATACTAGCAGGCACACAATTTTCATGTCTGTCATGCTTGTTACATTATCTCTTTATTTAATACTCACTAGATTATGAGTTTCTTTTTATAAGTTGTTTTTAAAGCTTGCTGTTAAAGCCTGTTTTTAAAGCCAATTATTTAGTTATGTGCTATACTAAATCAATATTGACACTACAAGGATTATTTTATTGTCTAAGTTCTGCTGGTTAACATATCATTCCTGACATGCTTTGTGGATAATTTTTTACAAATTCCCCAGCTGTTTAGTGATCTTTCTTCCTGCAACTATTTACAGAGCTGTATTAATACAACGTCATGTTTTAATGATTTTTAATTATTTAATAGCTTTGGGTGGAGTTATGGTTTACATTTCCCGCCTAATGTGGATATTTAAGCCTTGTTGTAATTCTTTGTACTTTGTCTATGAGTCTGAAGAAGCCAAGTAGGTGAAAGCGCTTACTCAAATAAACATTGTGTTTTATTTCGTTGGATGCCTCGAGGTGGTTGAAGTACTAATATATGCTGTGTTCTCTCCTTCGTATCTGACACTCATTACTGATTATTTTCTCTTATTTGGATACACTAGGAGGAGAGTTTACTCCACTATTATTTGTTTTTCCTTTTTACTTTGCTACGTTACGCTTATCAGTGGAGACATGGCAGAAGGAGCATTGGAGCAGATTGAACTGCCGTATACTATTAAGGAACCAACGAGGAGCCTGAATCTAGTGAAGCCTTTAACGGAACGCTTTAATGCTTGCCTGCGTGAAAGTGCTAATCCTTTAGCACTTTATGAGGACAACTGCGATGGCCTGGATGTATCGGATGCCACGTATAATAGGGAAGAGCTTCGCACAGCTCTAAACAAGATCGAAAATGACTTCCTGAAGTTAAAACGCTTACAGTCACAACGCCAGCATTTTGACGTTTGTTTACAGAGGAAAGTCGTCCCGAGGGGTTTGCGAGTGCTGAAAATGCCGACTACTGGCACCCTCTATCCAGAACTACTTTTTCAGTGGCAACAACTGAATCTAGAGGTTAGTTGCAAGTACATGCAGCTTTTGAATAACTTTTTTCTTCCTATAGAGGAGTCGCTGAGATCGCTGATCTCAGACCAACAAAAGACACTGTATGACTGTTTTCCAGCTACTGTATTAGAGGATAGTTTCAGCAGTCTACTGGACAATGTTAACCAATATGAAAGGAAGCTTCTTTCACAGAAGCGACACAAGCTACAAAGGGATTTAACTGACTTTAGATTGGGCCATATCTTCACTTGGCCACGGACAATGAGTACTAATAGTAATGTTGCCAATAATAATATTGCTGATATTTCACATACTGACTCAATTAACAACAGGGCTCGAGTTCACAATACTCAAACAGTTGGTATTCAACCCTCCCCACATATTCAACAAATAGATGTTGTTGTTGGTGAAGGGGGTGATATTATACAACAGGGCTTAGACCCAGTACATTCACAATCATTGGTAGATGCTTCTGCTACTAATATGAACAAAAATGGTCCCGCTATGAATACAGATAGTGTCTGCACTTCTGATGTGATCATCGTTAGACATAACACAGTTAGTAATACTGATACAGCTTGCAGCCCACAACCAGTTGTGAGAAGCAAGACCAATACATCTTTGCAATCTTCTGCACACTTACAAGGTAGTGTTTCTACTTCCCGATCTGATAATGCCCCTACTTTCAATGCCCCTACTTTCAACGTCAGACACCCTTTTCCAATCAGAGTAGATCACAAGGGGGGCAGGACGAGGTCATTGAGCAGGGGGCGACAGAAGCGGAAGCTATCGTTCGAACAGCCATCGAACAAGAACATCAAGAAAATGTGGGAGAGCAAAGGGAAAGGGAAACCCTAGTTTTTAACCTCTCTCCACGAGTTTTGAATAATGAGGAGCTATCAGTGTTATCTAGAGGTCTTTCGTTTATACCCACCACACGTAGTGTGTTTGAAGAAACGATGAGGGATTTTAAGGTATTTATACGTAATTTATCCTTGAAATTGTATTTTAATGAAGATAGTGATGTGTTACCAAATCCTCATTTTCATCGCCCCAGCGCTTTCACTCCTCCACTACATCCCCTACTATCTGCTTTCAGCCAATTGGTTGAAGATGATCTGTACAGGATGAGGGATAGTGAGCATCAGCGTGTTTTTACTAAATACAATCTCACTTATAAAGAGAATAGAGCCTTGAAAGATCTGTCCAATGATTCCTCCATGTGTATTAGACCGGCTGATAAAGGAGGGGGCATTGTAGTTATGGGCTATGATGACTATGCCCAACGAATGTTACATATGCTTGGAGATACACAGTTTTATCAGCCCTTAGACACAGATTTGTTAAAAGTCTTTTTTCATAGGGTACATGGATTTCTATCAGGTCTCCTAAACAGTCATGTTATAGACAATCAACTTTTCTCCTTCCTTGATGTTCAGTCACCGTTGGTTCCTTTGATTAGTGGACTTCCCAAGATACATAAAAGCATGACAGACCCTCCCCTCCGACCTATAGTAGCAGGGAGGGGATGGATTACTGAACCATCTTCAATTTTCATAGAGCACAATTTGAGACCAGTTGTAGACATGAATAAGTCCATATTGAGGGATACGAAACAGTTCCTAGTTGAATTGTATGATTGTCTGAAGGATGTAACAGATACACTAGATTTAATCTTTTTGACAATGGATGTGAAATCATTATTCACAGTTATTCCGAATAATGTTGGTATTGATTTTTTAACAAAACATTTAAAAAGGGTCTCTCAGATTATATTAATTGTTTCATTACTGGAGGTTGTTTTACATAATAATGTTTTTTGCTTTGAGAACAACTGTTTTCTACAGAGGGATGGCGTAGCTATGGGCACCTCGTGTGCCAATAGCTACGCCAACCTGTTCATGGCTGAATGGGAGAATACTTTTATGTACACACTGCCTGGTTTTTTGGAACACATTGTGTTCTATAGACGCTTTGTAGATGACCTCTTCTTTATTTGGAGAGGTCCTATGTATGAATTGAATGCATTTGTTGATCAGTTGAATAATGCTACAACTTATATTAAGTTTAGTCATGAGTCTTCTGCAACTAGAATTACTTTCCTTGATGTATTTATTGAGAAACTACCTAATGGACTGGTGAATACTGGTGTTTATAGGAAGAAATGTCATATAAATACACTGTTACACCGTCGCAGCATGCATCCGCAGTATGTCTATAGAAATATTGTCAAAGGACAAGCAATGAGGGCCTCCAGGTATAATCCTACTATGAAAGGATTTGAACAGGACCTAGATGATTTGTATGCTCGGCTATCTCAACGTTGTTACAACAACTATGAGATCACTAAGGGGTTTGACAGTGTTCAGGAATCTAGACAGGGTACAGCAGCACCTTACTTCTCATATCAGGGGACAACTAACAATGAATTTTACCATCTAATTCCTATATATCACGTAGGGAAGCATTCACCATGTTTTATACTACTGATGCATGGAGAATTAGGGAAGTAATTAAAACACATTGGAATGTTCTTACAGTTGACACTCAGGTTAAGAAAGGGTAGGTGACTTTCCTTGTTTCAGGTACAAAACAAGAAAAGCCTAAAGAGGATCCTATGTGAAAATGGAAGGTCTAAAGTGCCATCCTCTGGCAACCTGATTGGTACTCATATTTGTGGTAAATGTAACTATTGTCCCTTTATCAGCAGTGAAGTGACATTTGTTCACCCAGTTAATCAGCACATTTATTATTTGAAAGCCCATGGGAATTGTCTATCAACCAATGTTGTATATATTGCTACATGTGGGAAATGTTCCTCATTTTATATTGGGAAAACGAATAGACATCTGAAGGATCGAATACGAGAGCACCTCTATGCAATTAGAATGCAACATAGAAGTAACGCACTTGCGAAACATGTTCTTGAAACTGACTCCACACATACTTTTACTTTCAGGATCTTAGAGCAGATGCAAGTGAACATCAGAGGAGGAGATATAAGAATGCATACAGAAGGTAGGGAGAATATGTGGATTATCAAGCTTAGATCAGATGCACCCCCAGGCTTGAACGCAAAACTATCAGTAAAACCATTTTTGAGAATGAGAAGACTCAAAGCATACTAGCAGGCACACAATTTTCATGTCTGTCATGCTTGTTACATTATCTCTTTATTTAATACTCACTAGATTATGAGTTTCTTTTTATATGTTGTTTTTAAAGCTTGCTGTTAAAGCCTGTTTTTAAAGCCAATTATTTTGTTATGTGTTATACTAAATCAATATTGACACTATAAGGATTATCTTATCATTATTATTGTTTAAGCTCTGCAGGTTAACATATCATTCCTGACATGCTTTGTGGATAATTCTTTACAAATTCCCCAGCTGTTTAGTGATCTTTCTTCCTGCAACTATTTACAGAGCTGTATTAATACAACGTCATGTTTTAATGATTTTTAATTATTTAATAGCTTTGGGTGGAGTTATGGTTTACATTTCCCGCCTAATGTGGATATTTAAGCCTTGTTGTAATTCTTTGTACTTTGTCTATGAGTCTGAAGAAGCCAAGTAGGTGAAAGCGCTTACTCAAATAAACATTGTGTTTTATTTCGTTGGATGCCTTGAGGTGGTTGAAGTATTAATATATGCTGTGTTCTCTCCTTCGTATCTGACACTCATTACTGAATAAATAGGACATGCTGGAGGGATAGATTTGTGTCCCAGAGACTTCCCATGCTCTGGAACAAGATTCCCATCCACATCAAGCAAAGCTCATCATTAGCATTATTCAAGAAAAGCCTTGATAAGTGGATGGGTAATAGGAAATTCACCCCTGGAATTATGTCTGGGGCACTGCTTGATAGAGGGGCAGGAATTTAAGAATATATGGGTGGTGAAAACCAATACATTGTTGGCTAGGCTTGCTTCGGCCCTTGGGCTGATAGCCTAACACCTACCTATGAACCTATGGTACTCACAGTCATTATGCAGATGAGTTACAGCTATGTGCACTGTCTGAGATTTATACTAATGCACAATGGCTTTGAATTAGCTTATGCAAATTAAGTGATAATGAAATTTAAATGAGATATGATGTAACTCAGCATATGCTAATGAAGTAATCTCATACCTCTTTGGAATTTATTTGCACTCTTTTCCTTGCCAAAAAAATGTTGTAATTTGCTGCTAGCCTTACTAATTCTAGGTGTGATTTCCTTTTCTTGGCCAAGCCAAAATTGCTTGCAACTAATGGTTCTCGCAGGACAAGAAGATGGAGATATAGGCAGACGTTAGCTCATAATAACTTTAATAATTAGGAGATATTGACAGGTTCAGAGTACAGAGGGACATTATGTTAGTTTTAGTGGGTATGTATGAGCTCTCCATAGGGGTACTGGAGGAATGTGTGGAATTCATATTTATGTGGACACTAAGGTTAGTATACAGAGACAGACTTGGGAACACATTGGGAATCTCACTGGCTTCTGCTGCAAGGATACTGCAGTAGTTCCTGGATGTACTCTTGTCACTTGTGGACCAGTACATCTATTTCCCCAGTGTCACATTAGGACCAAGCCAGGACAATGCATGTTTTTATGGGATTGCATATTTCCCTGAGGTATTTGGTGTAACAGATTGCATCCATGTTGCAATTAGGACCCCTTGTAATCCACAGAGGGGTTGCATCAGAAAAGGACTGGTTACCATTCCATAAATTGCCTGATAGTGAGTGAGGCATATGGGTGCATCACCAATGTTTCTGCCCAGAATCCTAGCAGTGTACATGGTTCTCATATCTGCTGTATTAGGTCACTCTACCACCTCTTCCTGCATGGCAGGATGCCCAATGGTCATCTTGTAAGTTGAAAAATCATGGTAAAATGTATTGCTGAATACTCAGACACATTTTCTTTGTTGTGTTACTCTGTCTTTTTTTTTATTTTTATTTCTTTTTTTCTTGTTTTTCAGGTGATGCTGGATATTTACTCGAGCCATGGCTCATGATGCAGTGAGAAATCCAAGTGGAGCTACAGAACAGACTTATAACACATCTCTGTCTCAGACCAAGATTGCCTTTGTGAGGCACATAAAGAGCCATTTCAGGTGCCTGAATTAGCCTGGGGGTGCTCTTCAATATGACCCAGCTACTGCATGCAAGATGCTTACTACATGTTGCATTCTGCATAACATGATCATGGGTCTATCTGATGGAGAAGTGACACACGCTCTCTCTGCAGCTCCCATTTGTTGTCTAACTATGGCTACTGGTGACCAGCTGTCAGAAGTAGTGAGGGACCTCATACAGTAAGTTCATGCACAGCATATGTCTGCGTAGGTAAAGAGTCGGCATTTTGTCAAGAACTATGGACCATGACATTCAGGTTAGTATTTCCTTTTTCGTAAAAAACACACAGAGTATAATTGATGCATGCAGTGATCTCTGTGGGCTATGCTGTGTTGTGCATGGTCTACTATCACTGTTCGTCTGACACTGTCTCATTTTGAAATATTTATTATTTTATAACAGGTATTCATATTTTTGTTTAAGAAGTCATGTCTGAGTGCTCACTGCCATCTATTCAGTGATGTTGTAAGGCATCATTTAAGTAATAATCACATTTTTTAACTGTTTTATAAAATAAATTGTTTATAAGTGGTGTGCATAAGTATGGATGTACTGAATGTCAGCATGTGCTATAATTAACTAAAATAAGTTATTTCAATATTTCATAAGTTCATGTATTGAATTTGGATGAAACCGTATCTTTTTTTTCATATTTTGGAATTTATTATCACATTAAAGTGTTTTGTTTGCTGAGGTACTGCATATCAGGTTATTTCCATTTTGTCATACACATTAATTTGTGATGTAAGAGACAAAAATAATCATTATTTGTGCAGTGGTGAGGGATAAATGGTGGCAGTAATACCTGCATTACTGTGTTTCCATGAGTCGAGTACTAATGCTTTTCAGATGTAGGTAACCGCCAGCTGTTGGAATGTTAATGCATAGATTACTGCTCTTAATGACTGCAATGTCATATTATGTCATGCAGACTTCTTTCCACAGGTCTTTGAAGTTCTAATCAATGCTATTACAAAGATGTAATGCATAGAATTGTAAAGTGTCCTAACCCCACCCCGACATTTGTTTATATGTACTTCCTCTTCTAGTTAAACCAGTTGGCAGTGTTTATGAAGTTGAAATTGTAGGATACAGAATTGTCAAAGTTAATGCACATTAGTTCAAAATCAAATGAGTAATACACATCTTCTAAGGAAAGGCTAGGTGATAGTGGAAGTGATTTTGAAGAGACAGTATATTTTGAGTTGGTTTGAGGCCATGACCTAATTGATACAGATGGCCCAGTATCTGACAATACTTTGTGAATGTGATCAAAACCTCAATTTAGAGGTTCTGGTTAGTGTAAATGAACCACTAACAGGTCCTACATTAAATCTATCATGATTGTCCTCCCTGACTTGTTACATTACTTTTCTGAGAAGTTCTTAGAGCCTCATGTGATCTGCCATCATGGGTCCAGACAGTACCCTGTCCAATTCCCCTTGCATGAGTGACTCCCACTTGAGTCTGGTAAGTCCTAACTAATGTTTGAATGGAGACAGCCATGGATGTTTGGTGTGCCATCATACTAAGCATCAGAGTGATCATGGCATTATCCCTACCCTCTACCATTTAGAGGTAGAGCTGAAAATTTTCACTCATGCCTTAAAAGGTTCTGATCATTTCCAGCTGGCTCTCTGTGGCATTGCTGTGAACACTAACAATGTCATGGCATATTTGTTGGCTTATCAATGCCTTTGGTGTTTCCTGGGGTAGCTGTAATAAATGTTTACACCTTCCTCTCCTCTGTAAAGGTGTCACTGTAGATACTGTTACCTTTGAATACCTGCCATCACCATCAAAGTGCTCATCTGGGTTTAGAGATACTGGTGTAGAGGTGCAGAGGTGTACTTCTGTGTTTGGAGATACTGGTATAGAGGTGCAGGGATTTTACTCTGGGTTTACAGATACTGGTGTAGAGGTGCAGAGGTGTCCCTCTGGGTTTGGAGATACTGGTGTAGAGGTGCAGAGGTGTACCTCTGGGTTTGGAGATACTGGTGTAGAGGTGCAGGGGTGTCCCTCTGCATTTACAGATACTGATGTAGAGGAGCAGGGTTGTCCTTCTGGTTTGGAGATACTGGAGTAGAGGTGCACAGTTGTCCCTCTTGCATAAGCCTGAGTGGAATGTCTGCATGTGCTTGACTTTCTGAAGCACTGTCATTTCTCGCAGAGTTACTATGTTCTGGGATGTGAAATTCTGCTATTAAACTTGGGGGACTGTGTGCCACTTTCTTCAGGCTGCCTCATAAATATAATTATGTTTTCATCACCATAATCACCAACATACATTCTACTGTTGATATCCCCCAAATTAATTGGGTTAATGGAACTGCTTGTTTCTCATACTGGCGTTGTAAAAAAATATTTGAAAACATTACTTGTAATGAAACAGCAAAGACTGATGTATGTTTATTAAGGAGGTGGGGGATACTTACCATGCACACTGACTTCATTGCAATTCTGTGCTGATATAGGTTTGCCTGCTAACAGCAATTATCATTTCTTTACTGTAATCATTCACTGTGAGCATTCGCTTCTCTATATGATTACATGGTAGTGTTTTTAAACCAAACTTGTCATGTAGTCATATACTTTTTCATTCATAACAGTTAGAAATCTTTACTACTGCATTACCTCACAACTCAATGACTGCATTTCCACAATGCATACATAATCACTGCATAACAACAAAGTAATGCTTTGTTCAGTGATCATTAATCATTTGCAACGCTGCTGTACTGAATTCCCACTGCAAAATGACAGGTTTACAGTATTCATTAATACCCACCCTAACATGCATATTATATTAGTAAACACAGCATTTTCCTAATTTAATTCAATGTTGTTAGCTATCTGTGAGTATGTCTTAGTAAGTTAATAATATTTTGTTATCATTTCCTTACTTTACAACGTCTGTGGTTCTCTACATTTCCTGTAGAACTTGAATAATGGCAAGTTAATGTGGCAACATTCAATTGTTCCATGTAAACTGAGGTCTATTTACACAATGTGCATGCTAATTAGGGTCTTCTATGTTCATCCTTGTGAATCAAAGTAATACACATACATGTTAGGCCACTTTTCAAGGTAAATCTGTTTAGAATGCTCATGAACATGGATTCTGACTCCCGTGAATGCAGTGCTGACGGCTGCAGACTCTTTAGTCTTGTGTAGAACATCCATGCCTTTCCTAGCATGCAGCAGGAACATATGGACATGCTCAGTTAAGCTGATATGTAAAGACATATTCAGATAAAATAGTTTTATGCATTATAGTTAGCATAGCAAAGCGATGTAATCCCTGCCCATATGTCATCCTTTGACCCACCTTGTCACGTATTCCCACTAAAACATTTATAAAAAGTACTCATGAACCACATAACCACATATATTTATGCACCCCCCCCCCACAATAAATAAATAAATGTATCCTTTATGCTGATATGAAGGAAATCATACATAAATACTGGCAATTATAATTATCACATATGGAGATGTTGTTTGCATTTTTTAAGCACAATATATGCCTGATTTGAATGCATTCTTTTAAATAAAAACAAAACGTGTGACAAATCAATTCAGGTTAAACAAAACTTGCAATGATAACAGTATCAGCTGTAATGGCCCTGCTGCATTTGGTTAAGGTAGTGTCACATCACAGAGAAAGTGGTTCTAAAATCTTGAACCATAGTCCTGCTCATACTTTCTTCATTCTGGTACTGGAACGTCCAGTCATAGCAACACATGTTCAGACATGAGGTTATGCTCCTAGCTGGTTTGATAAGGATATCACAATCATGTTCTACCTTCTGAAGGAGTTGTGTCTGGAAAAGACTGAGGAGTATACTAAAGGCAATAACTGGAGAAAATGTGATATCTGGTAGAAGGCAGCCATCTGGAGACCCTCACAGGGATCACTCACTCCATTACGCAGTGCCATCACAAGTACGATGACCTGAAGAAGTATAGGGCAGAACAGCTGGCTAAGTGGATATATCAAGTACAGACAAGAAGGCCAAAGTAAGTATAACTTTGGTGGGTATTTAACATGAGTAAAGCATTTTAGGGCATTGCATTATTGAAGGTATTTCATAGAAAAATGTTTACCTTCAGAAATGTCTCTATACTATTATTATAACAATGCTAAAGAAATTATAAAATATCTGTATGCAGAACTATATCAACATAACATTTTATAATGCTTATGTGATAATAACGGTCTGCAAAAATGTAAATGTAAGATATGCACTGTTAAACTAAATCTGCATGTATATGTCTGAAAATTGCAGGTATAAATCTATATAAGTAGTCTGACATCTAGTTTCCCATCTCCTTAGACAAAAGAGAGAGAGAGAAAGAAAAAAGAGAAAATGCTTGAATTTTTAGGATTTCATTGCATTACTAGGCTACTACTGAAATTACATGCAGACAGGTTATATAGGTCAGGAATTATTTAGTAGTGTATTGGTTGAATAAGGAAGTCCTTTCTTTTCTGAATTGTAACTGCACTTACAACATGGCTGAAGTCAGTCAGGTACCATATCCTAGTCAGACTGCAGATTAGGAGAAGGGTGGAGGGGGATTATTGCTTTCTGTAGTGAATATCTAGCACATACAGTACTTTACTGAAAAATAACCAATATTATCAACTCTGCATTACTTCTGCATACATTTTTTAATTGTCACCTTATTATGCTTAATATTGTTCAGGAAGAAAACGATCAAACACACACTTTGAACTGCTTAGGAAATTAAAACTTCCATTACTTGCAATATTGTTCTGTGCATCTGCATAGTCATGCTGAACCAAATTCAGAGACTGCTACATGCAAAGCATAAATATTTTACAAAAAAAAAAATACCAATTGCAAGCAAGACTAACAAAATGTAGTATATAAGCCTAACATTGATTTTACAAGTTGTAATCATCGATGATGGGTGCTCATAATGCAATATTTCAAACTAATGTATTTCACCCAAAATGTGATCATTGTGTGTGTGCGTACACTATAACATACAAAACCCTACCATTACTTGATATCAAACACTGTCCTGCCAAGTAAGTACAAGCACTTCCCATGACATTTCATCCCAAAAGTGGGCATAAACACTCCATGTCATTCCAAAGTTTGCATAAGCACATTTCCTATATTTTTAAATAAAAGTATGAATAAAGACTCCATATATTATCTTACTTCAATAAAGATTTATAAAACTAGAAATGTTTTAAATTAAGAAATGTAATACTGTGTGACTTGATGTGTGATTGCATTAAATGCATTTTATTTTTGTCTCTCCCATCCATTTTTTCTGGTTTTATTTTATTTACACGTCTTTGTCCTTAACTTATTTTAATTCTCTCCCATTTGTGTTCTTTCATCTACAGCTACAAAATTCCTTGGGGAAGCCCAGGAATGCACATCCCAGGTTAGCGAGCACTCACCCTCTGCCTGTCCGAGGATGTTGTTGCAGCATCGAGGTAGTTGCACCAATCCTGCAGGCTCCTTGGCATGTGACAGCCTAGAAAGCATCACAGAATGGGGGCTTCAGAACTTGGTTAGGGATGTGCTAGATTAAGTAGTTGCTGAGAAGATTCAGACAATTGAGATTTTGCTGCAGCATGTAGAAGGTATGCTGTCACAGCTGGTGCATACCATAGCACCAGCACAAGCCCCTATCCTCTCAACATTGGGGTCCTCCACTGCCATACCATCCGTCAGTGGCAATGTTTGAGGCTCTGTGGACAAGGAATCCTGCTAGTGCTTCAGCCCTCCTTCCCTTATCCTTTCACTTACATCCTCTTATCTATGTCCCACCCACACTGCTCTCTTATATACAAATCAGTTGGATAAAAATAGAAGGACCTATGCCATGAAAAAAAATTATTGTGCTCTTCCTCCCCCACTTCTGCTAGCACTACCTTGTTGATGTTCTCCGTTCCGTGTTCCCCTTTTTGTTGTGTTTACCCTTTATTCAAACTTTCCTTTCTTCCCCTTTCTATTCTTTAATGAAACTATTGGGGTGTCCACATAAAAATACCAGTATATAGAATATATTAAACTCTTTTATTTTTTTAAATGTCTGTAATGTAAGCTGCACAGTCTACAGCTCGCCTCAGGTATTTAAAACATGGCTATGTGTATCTGTCTCCATCCCTAATATCTAAATATGCACAAAATACTACAAAGTTATACAAAAATGACAGTCTTACTGTACTCCTACATATCTGCTTAATCTTTGACATTAGTTCTTTATGTTTTTGTTGTAAATACATTTGTGTTTCCTTATTCATTGCAAATGTGCAGCACTTAGTATATTTTAATTTAAGCAGAGTGTCACTTCTTGCACATAACCGCTACATAGGTGCGAACTACTGGACCATGAAAACCACTCTACATCTTATATTGAGTCTCTCCCTGATTTTATTAGCAACCTTGCTTACATTGGGTATGCCGTGGTGGTACAGTGGTAGCATTGTTACCTCATAGCAAGAGGTTCTCCTGTTTGATTCTTGGCTTGGCTTGGGAGTGCCTTCTGTGTGGAGTCTGCATGTCCTCCCTGCGGTTAGGTAGTGTTCAAAAGACATGTGTGTGTAAATGGGCATGCCTTTGTTTAAGGTTGGGTGTTGAGCTGGCACCTCAGCATTTCGCAAAAATCTACTGCCAATCATTAGTGGACCGGAGTTCCGCTGTGGCAACCCCTTACTGGGAAAAGCCGAAAGACATACAACAACAAATTGTGATACTCCTAATACAACAGCTTACAGCACAATTACTTCAAAATTCATTCTGCTATTCAATAGATCCTCTATTTTTTGTATTTCCCTCAATGATGAGCAACAGTAATATCTGAATTTATTATAAATCTAAGAAATGAGAGATCAACCACCTACAATTTTCTTAAAACAATCTTTCTGCTTCCACAGTATATAAACAAACAATCATCTGATCCAGACAAAAGCAGGGATTTTAGAAGGGATTTAATCTCTCAGTGAAACATTTAGTCAGGAAAAATAGTAGTATAAGGTTCTTAAAGTGATAGACCCCCCCCCTTGCCTACTAGTTGATATAACATAAAGATTTAGTTTGGCTGTTAAATATATTTAAACATCTACCTAGTGCATCACATTGGTATACTTTCCCTTTAAATTAATTTTAGGTTCAACATAAAAAAATGTCATTGATTTTGCTTTGGTCTAACTTCTTACCTTTTTTACCCTCTTCTCATGTCTTCCTTCATTTATTTCCTCTTAATTCTCATCCTAACCACAGTTACTGTATGATGTTGTTATCTTTGTCATTCTATTGCTCTAATTCTTGTTTAATTATTTTTTTACTGCAGATAGATTAATCCCATTCTCTGTCTGTAAACATAATTATCATGTTGAAAGGCAACAGGTGGGTACAAATTAATCCCACTGTCAATTTGTGCATATCTACATGTGGTTTGAATTGAAATGCTGTCTGTTTGCATACGTGATCATGGATATGCTACAGGAGTGTGAGTCACAAGCTTTTGAAGACCACTGTCTTGAAGCTACATCTTGTAGTTCTTGTAGGCTACTGCTCACACTTGAACTTGAATGCGAGTTTGGGCAAGTGGGGTAGGGGGAAATGGAGGATTTTAAAGTAGGGGATATGGAGGGGACTTTGAGATTAAGGAACTTGAAGGGAGTTTTATATTTTCGGGAGTAGCCGGGGAGGTTTTAGAGTTAATGAGTATTTTGTAGGGAGGAGGGGTTGGTGTTTTAGGTTTAGGAAACAATTGGGAACTTTAGGGTTAGAGAAAGGGAGTAGAGTTTTAAGATAAAGGAATAAGGACTTAGGCTGGAAACTGGGTTGGAGTTTGTAGAGTTAGAATTTAGGTTCTTGTAGGACTATACAGTTTTAATGACTTGGGCACTGGGGGGGGCTACACAGTAGTGGGATATTAGGCTATAGGTTTTCAGCACTTGCTTGTCCAAGAAAGTGGCAGCAAGTGAGTAAGTTGCGAGCACCTGTAATACTAGTCATTAGACCTACTGGCAACATGATTTCTTCTTATATTAATGTGTATATATATATATATATATATATATATTTTTTTTTTTTAATAGTATTTCTATTGCTCGTGACATGCTGGAAAAGGTTTTCAAGCCCATCCACCTACCTGATCAATAAATATAAATTAAAATGGTAAATCATGTATTTCAGCAAAATTATTTTACAATGAAGCCATCACAATTAATCTATTTTTATGATAGGTGGTCAATGAAAATTACCCCCGGGACTCAAGAAGCTCGGCACAAGGAAGGTTTTAGCCTAGCGCCGAGCATCCTTACTACAGATGGTGCAGCAGCACCATATAAATTTGTATGAAGGCGTGCCACCACACCCTCGACATGCACAGGAAATGTGAGCGAGTGCAGGATGCATGCACAAGTGCTCTACAGAGGCGTAAACATACCCCAACAGTTGCACAACCTACTATGCTTACTAGTAGAGCCCGCCTCTAATAGTAAGTCAGTAATTCAGTATCCGTGGATACAAAAATGTATGCTAAGCATACAAGAGTGTCCACGACCAGTGAAATAAAATCGAAGTAGTAAACACACAAGCACATAGTGGAATGTTGAGCCCCGTCCCTAGAACTTTCACAATTAGACTCCATGTGTCTCTATTATACATTTGAATTGCTGCAATATCGAAGGTGTAAGCAAAGCGCAGCATGTTTGTGCATTGCTGCCCTCCGCTGAGTGTAGCTTACACATCAGAATCATTCAAATGGAGAAAAACATGCAGAATCTACATAATCATCAATAGTGTAGTGTTTAGAGCATCTGCCTAACAAACAGGCATTCACGGTTCGAGCCCAACAATAGCACATATTTTCCATGTGGAATGAATGTCATTTTGCTGTAAAACTGACATTAGAGTATCACATGAGATATTTAATGAAATGTCATTCAATCAAAGTGGCACTGTCATAATGAATAAGGCACTAGTAAGCAGGTGTAAGCACAAATAAGCAGTGGTAAACATATATAAGTACCAGTAAGCAAGTCTGAGTGCGCTTGCATGGGTCTAAGCAGTGCCCAGCATAGGAAATATATATAAGTATGTACAGATATATAATATATATATATATATATATATATATATATATATATATATATATATATATATATATATATATATATATGAAGAATGTATATAGCGCTGTCAGCGTATGTCATATAAAGCTGGGCAGGAGTGAGCAAAGCACTGCTACTCACACCACAGGCAGGATATTACCAGTGGGAGTAACACTGTTGACCTGCTAAGTCTACTTTACAATTAGAGGGTAGTCCCTGGTGAGACTACCCAAAAATTGATAGACTGGCCATCTGACCATTACACAAACAAGGGCTTGGGGCAACATACGTGTAGGGCCCCTAACGCTCGGGAGAGGGCAATGTGTGGAGGTGTGTCATGGCTGCGATAGCAACTGGACATTGGATGGTATGCGTGTATGTTGAACTCAGGTGGGGTGGAAGAACTATGGGTATGAAATTATGGATCCAGGTGTGCCAGGGCTGGATGGGCTGGTTCTAACTGAACCGCATCGTGGAGGTGAGCAAGTTCGTTATAAGTATATATGCATACACACATGCATATATCTATATGTAGAAGTACATTCTCTGCAACACATTCATTCCATTTGCAGACATAAATAACATGAATGTGCCCTTACAAACCTTGACAGTAGATAGAATAATAGGTTGTGCAGAAGAGGGATGGGACAAAACTGCTAAAATGCAGATGTGTGTACAATGTCTGAAGTCAGTGCTGTGCTGAAAAAAATCAAATGTGAGGACTTTCTCACACATGGAATCATTCCTGTGATCTTGACTTGTAAGTAAAAAACCAAACCAGCTCCAGGTAAACTTAAAACTTTAATGGACCGAACACTCGAAACAACAATGAATAAAAACAATAAAGAGTGCTGTCAAGACGTTTTTCAGTTTATTGGTGGACATTCCTGTGATCTCCCTGCTTTGGCAACACCAATTACTAAACCAGTCTATTTGTAAAAGAAATACGCAAAACACGTACATAATTAGTCTCTCATGGGTAACGTGTGCATTACCACATAGTCATACTTATTAATTTATTGTAGTGTCATGTTAATGGGAGTAAGGATGTGATGAAGTATAGAGTCTAATCTTGAAATAAAGACATGTGTGCCCCATGTGGGACAACCCAAAAATTGCGAATAGTGTCCTTTTGGTCACTCATGTCACCAATGCTTGTGGACTAAAAGTTTGAGAGTTCGGAGGATACGTGGAGTGAGTCAACTGATGGGATGGGTCTACCGGAGTAGGGAGTGGCCACTGTGTGGTGGTGTGGTTACACAGCGAATCCAACTGGAGAATGGATGACTGCAGTGTTAGGGAAGCATTGGGCTGGGTGTTTGGGGAACCAGGAGTGATGAGTATATGGGTATATATGCAAATGAAGCAGCACAGCAATAGTGTATTGGTTAGAGCAACCGCCTTATGAACAGACATTCTCGTTCCGAATCCCACTGCATCACATACCATTTACCATCGGTAATCTGTACATGAAAGTATTTCGACATCTGTTCGCTGTATAACCTGCAAAATAACAATTAAAAGTGAACTAGAGCAAAGTGTCAGTGTCATAATGAATAAGGCACTAGTAAGCAGGTTTACGCATATATAAACACCAGTAAACGCGTGTGAGTGCATTTGCGTGGGGTATGCATCGCTTTACAGACACACACATACATATATATATATATATATATATATATATATATATATATATTATATATATATATATATATATATATATATATATATATATATATATATATATATATATATATATATATATATATATATATATATAAACTATACATATAGATATATATATATATATATATATATATATATATATATATATATATATATATATATATATATATATATATATATATATATATATATATATATATAGATATGTATATATATATGGTTGCAGACATATACATATATATCTATATATATATATATATATATATATATATATATATATATATATATATATATATATATATATATGTGTGTGTGTGTGTGTGTGTGTGTGTGTGTGTGTGTGTGTGTGTAGATATACACAGATATACAGCTATGATAGGAAACAGCACACAAGAATGACATATGTTCACAGGCTATGCCAATGGAAGGTAGGGTCCCAAGCAAGAAACATGAAACACGTAGCATGACCTTCACCCCCCCCCAGTCAGACACGGGAAACATATACACAAACCCACAAACAATGTAAATAGTCCACTGCTCCCCAGACCACAGGCAGGATACAACCAGGAGGGTACACAGTGCACCCGTGAAATTTAATTTTGGAACAGAGACAGGAGCGTCCCTTGACGGACAACCCAAAAATTGACAGGAACAAAAGAAGGTGATATGCCGAACATTCTGGCTGGGGTGTATACATACCCAGAATACAAGGGTGGGAAAGCCTGATGACCCATGGATCGAGACAATTGTATGACATGGGTCCAGGGAAGTGGAGAGTGGGCAGCGTGTAGTGGTGTGTTCAAAACCTTACCAGGACCCACAGTAAGGATGGGTGCTGTAGAGGAGGTGCGGGTAGGGAACTATGGGTAGCTAGTTATGGGTGTAGGTGTGCAGGTGTTGGCTGATGTGGGCCTATAAGGACAACCCCAGGGATGTCAGCAAATGTGTTCATTGGGCAGAGGCATCACCCAACGAGCAGCCACACCCACTATGAGTCCCACTGCAGCAAAGTTTAATCTATATGGCAAGGAACAGAATAACCAGATGTAGATGTATATATGTAGAGGTATGTGTGTGTATATCTACCCATAGTGACACAGAGATAAACCTCTCCCTCTCCGTAGTACAAATGTATACATACAGAGACACAATACATATACATACCCACATATAGAATATAGATATATACATATGCAGGCACCCATAGCACCATATGTTGTTGTATATATCTATATATATATATATATATATATATCTATATATATATATATATATATATATATATATATATATATTTATATATATATATATATATATATATATATATATATATATATATATATATATATATATATATATATATATATATATATATATATATATATATATATATATATATATATATATATATATATATATATATATATATATATATATATATATATATATATATATATATATATAAAACTGTAAATATACACATGTATATACCTAATATATGATACAGCAGTTACAAATTACATATCTTCACAGGCCATGCATATGGGGGTGAGTGGTCCAACAAACGTGTAACACATAGCATCAACCCCCCCCCCCCCAGCTAGGCCGGTGAGACATACAGACAAACAGTAAAAGTAAACAAACCACTGCTTCCCAGACCACTGCCAGGATACTACCAGTGGGAGAGACCTGCCAGGTCTAATTTTGAAACAAAGACATCGATGTCCCTTGTGGGACACCCAGAAATTAATGATCATTGTAGTAAGTCCCTGTAATGATTCATCAAACCAGGCTGTAAACGTACATGGACCAGTAGGTTGTGCAAGTCTGATAACCCATGGGTCAACACAATGTACATGTGTCCCAAAACACAGAGTGGGCAGTGTGTAGTGGTGTGTTTATACCCCACCTGCACCTACAGTAAAGATGAGTGCTGTAGAGGAGGGGCAGGTGGGGGAACTATGGGTATGCAATTATGGGCCTAGGCATGCAGGTGTTGGCTAGCACAGTCGTATTACAACCACCCTGGGGATGTAGGTAATATTCCAAAATGGGCATAGCTTACGCCCATACCTCTCAATCCCTAAGAGCAAATCCACTGGACAGGACATAAACCATTGGGGGAACAAATAGAGACCATACCTCTGAACTGCCCCCGATTTCCAGGGATGTCCCTGATTTTAACTCAAATTTTAACTCTGTCCCACTTAATCTAAACTAGTGACTTTTGGAGGAAAGGTGGTGAATTACACATAATGAATAATGACAATTAAGAGTTATAAACATCTGTTACCTCAGAAAATGTGTATTAATTCATATGTTCTTAGTCTGTCAATGTGTCAAGTTAATAGCACTAATATTTTAAATGTGTCCCGGATGTTGTTATGATGTGTCCCTGACTCAGTTGATATTTGTCCCCAATCATTTGTGAGGTGTGATAGGGGCAGAAAGCACATATTCCACTTGCAACCTTAGAAAGATGATAGAATAATAAGTATGCAGTAGCATGATTTGGCTGAAGGATGTGGGTTCCAAAACCCAATTACTTGTTTGTATTGAAGAGTATCAGTTCCCATGTATTAGCAGACAGATGCAGATTGTAAGAGGAACACACCAATAATATCAATCAAACTCTGGACAGGCCACGGATTCCATAGTCGAACGGCATGCTTTTGCCTATTGGGCAGCCATTCCCGATACTGTAGGCATGTAATCCGATGTAATAGACATTGCAAGGTAATATCGTAGTCCTCACTCCCTCCTAGGGGTGAGAGTGTCAAATGCGAACACCAAATGCAGTGCATTTGCAAGTGCGGGAGCAAGCGGGTGTAAGCCTGTTTGGCCGCCGTTATGTGAGTATTACACTGGTGAAGCAATGTAGAGGCTAACTGAGTGTAAGAAACTGTAACCAGAGGTTAGCATTGCCTAGCTCCACGCATACCCACGCACACCAACTCACAACTGCTTTAATGTGTCTAAATTACTCCATATCCAACGGCCTTGTTCTGCCCAGCAACAAAATAAATGGCCTCTGCAAGGCTCAAAACCAGGACCCTGCACACATAGCTAATGTGATTTACTACTTAGCCATGGCAGATATGCAGACATCGGATGTTATCACAAACATATCATCCAGCACAGTCATTCAACAGTATAGGAAATGTATTCCATCATGTAGATGTATGTGTGTGTGTTTATGTCCAGATATAGATACATATATGTATGTATGTATATATATATATATATATATATATATATATATATATATATATATATATATATATATATATATATCAAGAACATTCCATGCGACAACAAAGCATTACAAAGGAATGAAAAGGGAAACACCAGCAATGCCTGTATTATGTAGTGATGTTGTCCTATGTAATATCAAGACTCCCTCAGACAGACATGTGTCAATAATACAGGCAACATTTGTACATTGGCCAAATACATCACTCTGTGCAATTTATTTACATTAACGTAACAGTTCCTGTCCAATCATTATGTGAGAACAGTACTCTTGCAAGGTGTTGTGTGCAACATCATCATCATGAAAAAGGTAAATGGGGTAACCATATAGGGGCCGGTAGTGTTGTGTGTACAATGGGGTGATCTGCATCACATGTTCCTGGAACCTTTAGGAGCCATGTGCATACCAGGATCATGTGCCTGAGAGACAGGGGTGAGGACAACTGGAGTATGTTGTGATGCATATTAGAAAGGTTACATGTGTCTAGTGGACACGTGTGTGAAATAGACAGCTATGTATGGGGCAAATGTTGTTGTAGGAACTGATTGGCCTTTTGTTTCCGTAGGGTGAGAGTGGGATGTGGGGGAAGGAGAGTAGGTATGCTCGTGGAGGATAGGTTGGGTAGGATGACAGACAAGACAGTATACAGGGTCGGTATATGACACATGTGGGGGGATAAACCTTGGACGGGGAGGGGTGTTCATCAATCACAAGCCCATGAGCCCCCAGATGGAAACAGTGGGACGGAGGTCCCCAGCCATGGGCAGCCACCGCTGCACCAAAACAGCCACAAAGGTGGCTGTGCTAGGAGCTGTCTAGGAGGGGCAGGCTCACCCTGTAAATGTGACACTCTGCCCTCGAGCTGGCATATCTGGCCTCAAAACCCCTTATTGAGCCCCCTACACACCATGTCCGGGACTGTACGACAGCAGACAAGTTCCTGTCTGGACCTGCTCCCAGGGTGGACAAGCCCCATCCTCAGTGGTGGTCCCACCAGAAGGTGGAGCAGAGCCCAGCAGAGGTGGAGGTCCAGTGCTGGGCCCCAGATGTGCTGGTGCCCGGTGCCATGCCCAGCTGAAGTGGGACAGGAGGTTCTGCCGAGACCTCCAAACCCATACAGCCTATGGTGTTGCAGTTTTAACACAGATACAGCTTAGTAATAGTCAACAGCATTCAGGATTACTTATAACAGCATGCATAGATATGACCATCAACCGAACACAACAGATGGTATACGTTTGCAGAGGGAGCACAACACATGCATATATACTGCATGACATCTGTACAAAGTGTAGAAGACTTGTGACTGCAGCTATGAACAGTGGCCCATTATTGGCATGTCACTGACAACCTCAGACAGTGACTGTCATACCACTGTTTCATGTGACATATGTCCAATCAGGGATGCGATGGCAGTAACTCTCATCACTATCACCATGTACTGACTGCAAGCCTCGCACTATGTTTCTGCAGTTCACAGATGTGTGTTCAGTAAGTAACACAGGAAATAAATGGTTCCACACAATGACCAGTCCACAGATGGCCCTAAATATGTGGTTTCCCTCAAAAACAGAGCACTGTATTGTCAGTTTTAAAACATGCAGAATAGCCATTACCACACACAACTTGTTAAACTGGCAGTAGTCTCAATGAAGCATAGCTACACTTACATGCTGCAGTCATGTCTGGCACATCACCCTCCTGTCTTTAGGCTATTTTCCACCATGTATGTTGTTTGAGGAATATCCAGATATCATTTGTGATGCTGTTTACCAGACACCAGATCCAGGTTCCACTCACAGCGACTGTCATGGGCAAACATCAACATGATATTCCTAGATATTGTACTGTGTTTCCATGCAATTGGCTATGGGAACATCACCACAGCTTTTCCACATGCAATTAGCTAGAGGAGGACTGCAATAGGTGCAGAGACCATCACCTGATCATGACCATCACTTACAAATGGGTTGGGAGGGTGGCCTAATCGTTAAGGTGTTTGCCTTATAAACACAAGGTGCAGGGTTTGAGTCTCACAAGGGATAATTGGCTAGGCTTAAAATGGCTCATAGGGGCAGTTAGCTTAGTACTAATCTATGAATCTATGAATCTATGAAAAAACAAGCTGCTGTCGAGCAGGTGTACAACTCCACATACACCGGAGAGTGTGTAGGAGGGACAGACAGTAGCAAAGTACATCCGAGAAGGGATTGGAGACTATAACCTAAGCATCGTCTGTCACACACCTACCAGTACAGGGATTCAAACCCCTGACTGAATAGCCATTACTATAACAAGTGCATGCAGTTACTCCATGTGCCACAAAGCTGACATGTTGGTGTGTTGTAAGAACATATATGTGCGCTGGTGAGCGACATCTGCAACAGAGATATAGTAGACATACATTAGGTGTAGCACACATGGCTGTCCACATGAACGGATGTCATTGTCAACACAACCACACTCTCTAATGGACTCAGACACATTGCCACACTTTGCCAGGCCCACAAATACACATCCTAACTACTTAGTTTGCCACACTGCAGTAATGCACAGGTACTACATGCACCACAGGGGATATCCAGAGGTTCTATGGGATTGGGCATGTGAACGTGTCTGACATCAGTTGGTATGCCAATGGGAGTTATACTGGGTGTGACTGTGGTTGGGAGCATCATTCCCCACACAGAGACACAAGGTGCCAGTACTGACATGCATGTGTGCATTGCTTCATGGGTGTGTAGTGGTTGGCTGTGCAAGATGGCTGTACAAGGCTGGGTGAGGGGTAATCACTGGCATCACGCCACCCAACAATAGTGTGCAGTGTGGTTCAGGGGTGTAGTGTCTGCAATGCCCCACACGGATGGGTTTTGTATGAACTGTCCTGTCATCCTGGTTACCATTGTGTATGGCCATTGCTCTGCAATGCATGCCATGTCTGTGTTTGATAGTCCTTGACATGGACATTGCCTGGGATGTGCACGTCCCACAATAATGTACAGTGGCATGTTCAAGTTTACCTGGTTTGACTGGCACATGTTGTGTACACAGACTGTTATCTTCAGATACGCCAATACTGGTCTGGTGTGGCAGGACCTGCTTATTGACAGCAGATTGACCCTGCACCTGCATTGACAGCATGATGCATTTATTCCCTGGTGTCATTGGCATGTGTCCATACAGGGCACATGTGTAAGGCATTGTATGGCCTCTGTGGATCACATTTGATGGCACCACATATGTTGCAGGCATCCAGTGGGGAACATTGTGAAGGCACATTGTCCGCAATGATGTTCCTATTGTACTGCTGGAGAGGGTGCCATGCCCTCTACAGCCCACTGCAATCACACCATGCCTACTATCTGTCATCAATGTGCAGGGTACCAGCAACATAGCAGGATATTCTAGGCAAGTGAGTTTGTGTATATCACATGGGTTCAGAATGTAATCCGGGTAAAAGTAGGGTTGCTTACTTTGTTCACCAGGCCTTTTGCCAGATGTAGGGGTATAGCTTGCCAACATAGTCCCTTGGCTGATTGACATCTGTACTCCTTGTGAGGTGGACATTGTGACATATAATACGGACACCATATAGGAAAACTACAAAATCCACTCCACAACATGTCCAGTGGTTAGACACTCACAGCCACCCCCACAGGCTCTGACTGTCAAACACACATACTTGTCATGTCTTGGAATAGAACTCCTACATAACTAGTTTATTACATCACAGCATTATGCAGTTACAGCACACTTTATGGAGAATACTGGGTTGCAGCAGTCCCAGAGGTGTATTACTAGGTGGGTGACATCAGCAGGATTGCCAAAGGTGGTTATGTGAATTGTAAAGAGTGTGCATACCCTAAAAAGCATTGTTCCTTTCTCAGGCAGAAGCACACACAAACAGTTGGCCTGTTTTGGAATAAACCCCCTACTTAACTAGTTTATCACACTACAACAATACACAGTTACAGCACGCGCTACAGAGAATATGAGGTTACAGCACTCCAGGAGGTGTATTTTTAGGTGGGTGACATTAGCAGGATTGCCAAAGTTAAGTATGTGAATTGTAAAGAGTGTGCATACTCTAAAAAGCATAATTTATTTCTCAGGCAGACACACACAGTTAGCCTGTCTTGGAATAGAATCCCTATCTAACTAGCTTATCACACTACAGCAATATGCAGTTACAGCACGCACTACAGAGAATACTGGGTTACAGAAGTCCCAGAGGTGTATTTCTAGGTGGGTGACATTAGCAGGATTGCCAAAGGTTAGTATGGGAATTGTAAAGAGTGTGCATACTCTAACAAGCATAATTTCTTTCTCAGGCAGACACACACACAGTTGGCCTGTCTGGGATTAGAACACCTACCAAACTAGTTTATCACACTACATCAATACGCAGTTACAGCATGTGCCATGGAGATTACTGGGTTACAGCAATCCCAGAGGTGTAGTCGTAGGTGGGTGACATCAGCAGGATTTCCAAAGAAGGGCATTTCCAGTGTACTGCAAGTTGTACATGTCTGTTACCTGCGTGTACCCGCTGCTTACTGTCATGAAAATACATTTACACCCACTTACAACTGTTGTATTCAGTCCTAATTGACAGCATCAACAAGGCTTCCATGTCTTGATCCCAGTACCATGCACACTGAGGTCACTGGACATACCACTAAGCCATCTAGGTTATATACATGTGTCATGGAGTTTATAATGCACATCTTACTACAGGTATTCCACAGTACTGAAAACAAATGGGACAGTCATATGTACAGTAGCCTTGAATGTACTGTACTCTGAAACAACAAAGACAAGTCTACATCTGTACAACTGTCATAACGATATATATATATATATATATATATATATATATATATATATATATATATATATATATACATATACATATACACCTACGGGATGTGTATACACACACACACACACACACACACACATATATATATATATATATATATATATATATATATATATATATATATATATATATATATATATATATATATATATATACACACACACACACACAGCCATATATATATATATATATATATATATATATATATATATATATATACATATACATGTCTGAACACCCTTTGTGACACAGAAGGGATCCAAAGGAACTGACATGTACACAAAACAGAGGCATCTCTTGTGTTATAACATTTAAATCTAAATCAGTTCACCAGAGAAGGGATGGTTGTTGTATATGTGGAGTTTGCGGTCGGGAATGATGGCTAATGTAATCTACCCCGGGGATTGTGGAGTTTGGGTGGGGGAATGATGGGTATGGACTTACACCCCGGCAACCACTTCTGTGTCACTGCTCGACATTGGTACAGGAAATTAACATACCCAACTGTTGGCATGTTTGACTGTGCATTCTTTACCATTCCTAATTATGTAATACTTTGTAGACAACAGTCACCACAAATGGCTACCATGGTGTGCTAAAAGACATTACACGTGTATGCCTGGCTACAGGGTAGTCACACACACAAACACACACAGTTGCCAGTGTTATGCATACACATCTTGCCTATGTAAAGGTAACTAGTACAGCAGTATGCAGTTGGGGTATGTGCCACAGAACACATACAATTACACTTACTCTGATTCCACTTCTGAGCTGGGTGACATCACAGGACTGATTACTTGCAATGGGGAGGGGGGACGAGAGAGGTTTAGCAGTTGACAAGGATAAAGGCCAGTGCAAAAGGTGGTATCTCTTTGGAATGCAGCAAAACCCACTGTCATGACAGGCTGCAGACACAAATACACACACACAACCACACTCAGCCATTTGTTGACACACACAAACACACTCAGCCATTTGCTGACACACACAAACACATGCACACAGTTGCCAGTGGTGGGATCAGAACTCCTGCCTATCTACAGATCACTATTACAGTACTATGCAGTTATGAGACATGCCACAGATATTACACATTCCAACACAGTCAGAATGCCCTTCTAAGATTGAGGACAACAACAGTGAGACTGACCATCACAAAGTGCATAGCTGTAAACCTGTGTGTTTAAAGTAGGTGTCCATTACAACCTGTATGCACAAACAAGACGCATAATCTGCAGGTAGTACATAGGTAGGCCTGAGAGGTATAGTTGTAGCACAACAGGAACCTGAACTGGAGTATGGCCATCTGTGGAATGGACAACTACTATCACTATACAGGGTTACAGTGGGCATGCTCATACACTTAGTAGCACAGGGCTGTTTGGGATGCACTCTGATTCTAACCACAGAAGGCCACAGTGTGCATGCTCATACACTTACATTTACAGAACATGTTGTAATGGACACCTATTGTAAACACACAGGTTTACAGCTATGTACATCTTACCTGTCAGTATATATGCACATCATACTGGTTTACTACCTGATACCTGTATATGGCCCGTAAATTATATATCTGTGTCTGTGCTGTGTGATACACATGCATACATGTACATGAATTACTGACATATATATGTTAAGTATATACAATCATGCATGTGTGGACGTGACAGACAATAGGTTAACTGGGACACACAGGTGAATGCTACCTACAGCATGTGCCACACACCTTGCTGTCCTGAAAGGCATACATTGATAGCAGGTTGTGGACAGTAGCATTATATGTGGAACAGTGGCATGTGCAAGCATAATGTGTGAGCCACATTGTGTAATGGTACTGAGGTACAGGCGTCAAGATGACCTCTCCCAGCTGTGTTAGTAGCTGTCATTATTAGCAGGACTGCTACCCTAAGTATATTTCACATTGGTTATATACACAATTTCTGCTGCTGTCCATCACCGTACATGTGGCATTTGCTACCAAACACATTACTGCCACTCGCAGTGATGTCATGGTACAAGTGGCAACTGCTAGACCAAAACAATGAGCCAATGTCCTGCTGCTATTATGAGGTTGTCCAGTGTCTGTCATTCCAGGCTGTCATGACTGAACGACAAGCCTTCGACACAGAGCACATGCATCCATGTTTCACGTGTGAGTGGATAATACCTATGTCGCATTTACCCATATAGCCACATTCCAAGGCAAATGTCCTACACACAGAAGTAACACCCTGACACCTACAAGACAATTGCATTGGATGCTTATGCTAATCAGTGCTAGATGTGTGGCTTTAGTAATCCATTTGCTCAATGTAGAACCTGCAATGGGGAATACTGACATCTGTAACTGAGGAACACCTGGCTGAAGGCTCTGTAGTGCACAATTGCACTACCACCATATAACTCAGATCCAGACATGTGGGCCATAACAGTGGTATGGAACATTCCAGGTGGTGGTGTCCACATATTCATAAAGGCTACTCACATGTAAAGACCACTACTCCGACATAACTCATCACAGATGAGTCAGGTACAGGTGACAGTGGCAAACGCTGCATTCTAGGTTGTATCCTCATATACATACACCACCTTGTCCCCAAACTACCAACATACATCCATGTGTGGTATGACATAGTATGGTAGACCACCAGATAACCTACGATTAGTGGACTGTACCTAGGCTTACATCAACTGCGCAAAGTACCCATGTACAGACATAGCTGCATAATGTGTTATGCAATGCAATAATACCACTGTTTGTAAACAGCTCAGTTGTACACATACCAGGGTCCCTCGGATGTTGTCAGTATTAACACAGTCGACTGTTGCTGTACACCAGTAAACAACACCCTCATGGTTGGATATGACCTAACTGTACCTGCCCTAGATATGTACATCTCACACTTATACAACATATATAACATTACCATAGCTTTCGTTTACCTTTATACATACAGGTGGCTACAGTCATTACACACATGCACATGGCAGATAGCATGCTAACAGTACATAAGGTTCGATATCTATTTTGACAGAGGTAATATTCCCCTCTCTACTGGTTACCCTTGACACCTATCATATCATACAACACCCCATGTGGCATGTATGTCTTTAGACATGTCCACCTAATGCAATGCCTACAAACATACCCAAATAACAGGACCATAGGACCTACACAATGCCTGTACTGACAGACTCAGGGAAATCCAGCTCTGCACTGTATGTTTCTGAGTAGTCACAGGTGATATATTCATGACATGTACAGGCATGTGTGGCCACAGCTCCTACATATACCCCATGTCAACAACTGCAAGCCATGCATGCTGTGTGCTATCTGGACATTAGCCTTAGTACCACAATAGCCAGTACATGCTGGGGTAAGATGTTTACAAGCCTCAGACCTCGCACATGCTTGAATGAGTGCACTGCCTAGCTCTAAGAGAGCACATTGCTGGCACTCTTCCAGTACACATGTGGTGTATGTAGAAAATATGATGTGCACACTGTTGACCATTACAGTACCCTGGCTTCACCATGACACTGTCAAGTAACAGTTTGTAGGAGCATGACATGGAATAATGCTGTGTGTGTCACGCTATGTGCTGTTGTAATATATGTACACTTGGCTACTCAGTGAAAGATGTCGTGTCCTACCAGTACATGAATACAGCATCCATTATGGTGTAATGCTGAGCTATGTTTCACACATGGCGTGGGGAAGGTGTGGAATGTATCCTCTTGACCTGCTAGTGCATGTACTGATGTAGACCGCATATGTGTACATGCATTGCTGTTTGTGTACATTCCATGTGTGTGCAGTGTCTGATGTCTGAAGGTGACTGTTGTCTTAGTACATCATGCTGTTGCACTACAGCATCAGCATTGCCAACTGTATATGGTGATATGCTGTAAGTACAGTAAGCTGTACATGAGGTATGGACAGATGTTTAGACATGACTACTAGGTGGTGGGGCTACTTTGCAGATGAATGATTACAGAGGACAGCTCACTGGTGTGTTACAACCATTCCTACAATAACCTGTGTAACTGCTAAGGTCAGGTCTTGTTAATTGAAGTGGAAGACAGACAATGTAGAATGCAGTAAGGGAGACACTGAAGGCAACCCTCTTGACACCTGTAACAGTAATTCCTCCCCTGTGCCTATATTGTGCTTATATAAGCACAGTTTGCAAAGGAAAGAGTCAGTCAGCTTTGTAGCGAATGGGATAGTGCTGCACTTCTGTAATACCTATCATGAGATAGGCAGGTGTTTGATTCACAGTACTGGCACGTGTGAGTGTGTGTGTGTCCATATATGTCACGCATGGTTGGGAATACATCCCACTTGTTTTCACTCTCCTGAACACTGTTGTTGACACCAGTACAGAGTGAAGTTTAGAAAGAAAGGCATAGGCAGGTAGTTGAACCTCACACATGTCAAGTGTCTGTATGTGTGTGACATAGATGTTTATCTTTGTGAATGCCACAGTGTGTGTGTGTGTGTGTGTGTGTGTGTGTGTGTGTGTGTGTGTGTGTGTGTGTGTGTGTGTGTGTGTGTGTGTGTGTGTATGGCTGTCTGGACCCTGGAGAGAGGCTGCATTTTACCATACTGAAATGTTAATGCCCCCTCCCCCCATCCACTCAATGCAATCTAGTATCCCTGTTGATATCATCAATCTTAGATGGGCATTCTAACCACCTGTTAACATGTACACCCTGGGGTGTGACCTGTTGTTACATAGCCTACTGATGAACCCCCCACCCCACATACACACTGCACTGTAGTATCCCTGTCGATGTCCTCAATCTTAGGCCATTCCAACTACCTGTATATGTGTAATCTCTGTGGCACATCTTGTAATTGCATAGTACTATAATGATGATATGCACATAGGCATGGGTTCTCATCCAAACACCGGTAACTGTGTGTGTCAGAGTGTGTGTTACTGTGTCTGTGACTCCCTAAGTGTGTGGGTGTGTCTGTGTTTGCATGCTGCCATGGCAGTGGGTATTACTGCTTCCCAATGAGAAGCCATTATTTCCACTGGCCTTTAACCTTGTCATCTGCCATACCACTCTTTTACCTCCTCCCCACTCCAGGTAACTATACCTGTGATGTCACCCACTATGGATTTGACTGCTCTGAACACAGTAGCTTACTACACAGCTATCATGCTCTTGGATCATTAAAACAGTAAACATAATTGAAACATGGGAGATTATAACTGTGATGTAGAAGCTACAAAGTGCATGCAGGCATTGTCATACAGATCTGTGAGTAGTCAACATGTACATATGGGACACTAACCGCAAACACCAACATCCCCCAGCACATGCAACTACACCTGAAAGAGGAAGGCAAAACGTCAAGATCAACATGCTGTTAGTGTTGTTAAGCATGATACATACTGTCAAACGTACAAAATGCATTCTAAAAGTGTAATACATGGTATATCTGCTGCCTGTCAACACTACTCAACAATATTAATCTACAATTGTCTACCTAGTATGCTCACCCTGTGCATCAGACCATATGAGAATGTCCCTGCACCGATGGTGTGGATGACAGGGATGCTGCACAGGCATCATCATATGCACAGGGTGACAATGTTTGCCAGAGGCCTAGGCTGCACCATTGGATGACATCATGTGTGTGTGTTAGAGCTTGTGATATTATTGGGCATGTACGGATGTTATGCGTGTGTGTGTCGAGGTGCCCTACATTTGTTTTTGGTGTGTGTGTGTGTGTGTATATGCATGCACACAGGTCTGGCATGTGGCTGGCCTACACAGGGGTATTGTTGACAGCTGCAGACTGTACAAGGCAGGTTTCACTGTTCACCATGTCTGGTCACGGCCATGTTACCTGCCCTGCCAGGGATTGCACAAGCACTACAAGTCAGAGATCCAGATTGGGTACTGTCTGATGACACATGTCCACTGGAATCGTGCCCTTGTTGGGACCATCCAGGACCACATGCATGTGGCCTGCTGTGTCCTGGTGTCGACTGCACAGCACCAGCTGCACTGCTGCTGCTACTGCCACTATGGGAGCAGGCATGTGCACTAGCATGTTCACGTAGAACTTCAACAGGTGATGTAACTGACCTACATCCACATGCAAGATGCTTCACTCCCACCAGATGTTCCAGCACAGACATTCCACACTCGATGATTGACATGCCATGGTCAAGCACTCCCACCATGTCACCCAGTCATCTATCCAAAACATCTGCAAGATGATGGTGAGCATTTGCAAGTGTCTGGATGTTGTCAGTTAATGAATGGACAGCAGCCCTCTGAACCCTTAGACCTTCTCTGTTGTGCTGTTCAGTGTATGCCTGTGCCTCCATTACAGCCCAAAACATGCATCTGGTGACTCCAGCTGATGTGCTTTGTCTTGAGGGGCATGTTGGCCAGTGGTCCTCCTATGAGTAGCGCTAGGCACATGCCTGTGTGGGACATCACCAGTCAGTTGACTGGGATCATGGTGTGCAGGCACACCTTCCATAGTCTCCACACTTCCCTGTTTCATGCTACTACACGACAACTGTCCTTCCTCTATGACCAGTGGTGATGAGGTATGTTTAGGCAGGGGAACTGTGTTTGAGGATGAGGGGGATACAGGTGGCATGGCAACCAATGGCACAGATTCAGACTCTGACATCCCTGCCTGTGCCTCAATCATACTATCATTATCACTGCTAGAGTCTGTGGAGACACTAACATCAGATGGACCGCAGGAGGGCAACGCACATACATCAACACCTGTGAGGGGAAGACAAGAACTGTACATTACAAGTTATACCGTATGCATGTGCACACACACACACACACACACACACACACACACACACACACACACACACACACAGATAAACACACACAGACACACAGACACACACGCTATATGCAGGTGATATGGCAGATGGCATTCAGCTTAGACAATTATTGTGGTAGTTATCATACATCCCTGAGTTGCATACAACAGCATGCATGTGTTATAGCAGACGGCATGCACCTTACACAATTATAGTGGAGGTTAGCATACATACTTGTATTGCACCATTTGTGTTAGTAGCCTATGCCCCATACCTGCAACACAATGCATGCACTTTGCACTGTTGCACCACACTGCCATGGTGTGTGCAACATACACCACATGTTAACAGACCATTGCTGGCCTTTGTACATTTGCCACTGATGCTTTGTGTTGGCCACCACCCCTATGTGCGAGGACATGAGCGGAAGAGTATTTCAACTGAATACTACGTTTGCCTGAGCCCTAGCTTGCATATCTCCCCCAAAGCAGTTCATGTCTGTTCAACATTATTCCGCCTACCCCTGAGCTGAGTCTAAAGACATTATGCATGTGGCTGTACACACATGTTTGACATGGCTGTCCCTACTTTGCAATAGTGCCACAGACCAGCACCGGTTTACAGTACACCGGCCTGATGTGTGGCATATGACCTAGCCAATCACATGTAGTATGACATGTCTTCTGCTGACGTGTTGAATGACATGCATACATGTGTAACACAATGGTGTCCTTTCCAATCTACAGTACAGTACTGGTGTCCCAATGCAGGGACATGTTATACTAACATGGGTCTTCAGCTGACGCAGTGTTGTCTATCCACCCTACAAATATGCAGTGACATACTGCACATTGAGCTGACATGCATAGCCATTGCAGGGCATCATGTGACTTCACAATTGCTATTTACTGACACAATTCATAGCCGTGACTATGTTCCCATACAATACATATCTAATGTAGAATGCGACCCACATCACTGAGGTGTATACACACTAAACCCTAATGTGGAATGTGTGACACAAGTCACAGAAGGGTATACAGATGACACCCTGCACATCTGCAACCATATTACTGATGCCTGGCAACTATGACCACACATGGCTAATGTAGCAGTACTCTATGTCCCACATGCCATCTGTGTACCTCACACACATGAGGAGCAGGCATGACAGTGATGTCTGACACCAGCAAGGTGAATGTACTGTATCTGTGGCCTGATGTGGTTGTATGTGTATGTTGTGCAACACATGTATGTATTTGGATACTGTATAGGTGAATGCTTTCATGTTGTGACACACTCAAGCTGTTCAAGACATGTTATGTGGTGGTTTCATGTTATGCCTACATAAGCTGTGCACAGGCCTGTATGATGTTTAGTGTTTCACATCTGCAATATCACCATTATACAAAGGCCATAGTTGAATTGTGTCGAGCCACTGTACAACAGGGTGTACACACATGGACATCACTTCTAATGTCTGTGTTGCATCATGTCTCTGGCCATCCTCCATGGCCATGTGTACACATGTTATGTCCAATGGTTGTGATGGCCATCTATTTCACATATCGGTGTTAACTCATATGATATACACCCATAAATGTCATATGCTCCACTGAGGACAGGGTTATGCAAACAAAGGGTGGCATGTATGGGATATGAGATATCATGTTTTGCAGGATAGTTGAGCAGTGTTGCAGTCAGTCCACTACATGTCATGGACATGTCAGATAGCACATGACATTGTGTGACATTCATAGCTAGGGTATAATCCACAAGGGTGCATCCTGTGGGCCAGTCATACACCAGCTCAAACACATTTATAGTGTGTGCACACATATGCTCTTTGTACAGTACGGCTTGTATTCCCAACATGTGTAATGCTGATATGTAGTACCTGTCCCTACAGTGAAACACACCTCCACCATTGTATTCACAGTTGTCCACACATCTGGCAATGACAGTTTGGAAGGTTTAGTGTAGGTGTTTCATATAGTCTTCAGTTCTTTCACATGGGTAACCACTGTGATGCATTGCAGGTCTGACCAGTGTCTCTTAACAGGACCACCATACATTATGTGTACATGTGTTATGGAGATAGCATGCAGTTAATATGATCTGTGCATTATCAGGCCTGGTAAATAATAACAATCTCACATGACACAGGCTGATGCCACTGCAGAATGCCAGAGGTACCTAAACAGGAGTGTCACAGCATTAAGATCATTATCCACACCTGTGTGATAGACACAGGGTGTAATGTCCATGTTAGCACGTAAGCCAGTACAATACATTATACTATGGAGAGTGCACATCTGTGCATACATAGAGTAGCAGACTATAGTATGTGGCATGCGTGCATACATGCCTTGTATATAATGTTACATTACATATTGTACAGTAACACATGTAACTATGTGAAATATAGTTGTGTTATATGTGCAGTACTGGCTTACCAGGCAACAACAGGCTCAGTGGTTGAGAGACACCCACCTCCACAATACAAGCTAAAGCTTGTGGATGGAGGTCTGCAGGTGTCCCCAGGTTGGCCAGTAGCTCCTTGGTACCTGTGAGTGGGAGCTGGGTGGATGGCCCCCCACCTGTTGCACCTTGTTCCCTGGCGATTGCATTAGCATGCTGTTTTGCCCATCTTATGAGGTCAGTGCAGTGTCAGCGCACCTGCTGATAGGTGCGATTGTAACCACCAACATCATTTACCCTCCTGCAGAGTTCCTCCCACAGGGCACCCTGCTGCTGTGCATCTTGTGGCACATGGCTGAAGAGTGTTGTATGGTTGTCGAGGAGGTATGGGATGAGGACCTCATCCTCCAAGTGGGTGTACACTGGCAGCCTGCTATTTGGCATACCTAGAAAACATAATGATGCAGACAGGTCACAGTACCTCACAGAGAAGTACAGAAGTACAGCTGGACATACATGTGTATCACATTTATTACGATTACAAAAAAGTCTTTGCAAATCTACGTGACACTAACACCACTGACATGTATAAGTCACACACATTTGACACTTACTGGTGATGTGATGTTATCACCATTTATGTGTGTGCCATGTGATGACATTGCTTATACTCCATGTGGATGTTGTCTTGATGTGGGCATGTCTGTTTGCCTGCACTGGTGTCTTTACCTATCAGCACATGCCTGGATGTGTTCACATTAATGCAGTCGACCTTAATGCTGTGTATATGTCACATATATAGTCATACATAGCTGTTACGGACATGACCTGTGACCCTGCAGACTTGCAAGCATGTATGTGTTTTGCCATATACATCTGCATGGCACTGTACATCTGTGTAGCATCCTGCCATGTATTGCCTGTTTTGCACATGTGCAACACATGGGACAATAGCTAGCCTGATGGTATTTGTAGGGTTGGATATCAACTATATCATGTATGGTCATAGTGATCTTGTAGGCTATATGCCCTAGGCCATTTATGAGCCACGGCAGACAGGTTACCTAGCTGTAGGCAACAGACAGGTAAGTTTCAGTGGCCAGTTTAAGCAGTGCCACAGAACTGATCCACAGGGTTACTGATATATTTGGCATGCAGTCATCACACCATGTCACAGAGAGGGGCAATGTGCAGCTTCGCTGGACAGGGATGCATAGTATGACAAGTGTATGTTAAGTGTATGGGACAGAGATCTGTCAGGCATGTTGTGATCCTTGTAGTAGAAAGGTGGATGTCCATGAAGTATGTGTTTATTTGGGATCAGGATATGTTAAGTGTAGCATGTTCAACACCTCTGTGTTGGGCATGGCTTTATTCAGGGTAGGCTGCATGCTACATAGTGGAGCTAGGGATTGGGAAGGGCAGTGTAGGCCATCTACACATGGGCAGTAGTCCTTAAATGAAATATGTGATCTATTATGGGTCACATGAGTGTTGAGTATGGCTGAGCAATTATCTCTATATTCCTGGATGGCACACTGTCATGATTATGGGTGCCACATATGACTACCTGACTGGTGTGGTGAAGTAACTATCAAAGGAAAGACTATTGTCCAGCTGCATCCCATACACACACAGTTGCCATTATGTTGACCACTCCCTAGGTGGTAGTTCATGGGTACAGGGTTTTTAAAATAGGGGATGACAATGCAATACTTAGCTGTCAGATTGTGGCCATACATCACACACCATACATCTGACACACAAAGGCCCTTCTGTATGTTGAACGCAGCAAACATTGAGTCAACTATTGCTCCTAGTTCATAGTCATTTGCAAACATCAATAGGCAGATGCCTTCTGTGTTAGTCTGTGTGGTATAGATAACAAAGAGGGGGAGTACCAGGAATGAACCCTGTATTATTGTGGCTGGCACTGGTTTGATGTGCGTGTATTAGTCAGACACCTTCTGTAGTGTTGGTTCTGCCAGCTGTCCAGTTTCCAACCACTCCTGTGACATAGGAATATACACCTAGTTTAATGAGTGTAGCTGGAACACAGTATGGGTGATGGTGTCCTGCGACCTGGCAAAGTTATAATATGCAATGTGAATCAACCCTACTGTCATCTACATCTGTAGTGAGTACATCAAATATGTTGATTACAGGTCATGGCCTTACAGACCAGACTCAGCAGGGTAGTTGTGCACTATTTCCCATTATTAATGGTGTCTCCCTCTTTGTGGGGTGTGATAACTGTTGCTGTTCACCATTCGGTGTGTACACAGCCTGACATGGAGCTATGATTGAACATGATGTGTATATGGATGGCTAATTGTTCTTACATTTGTGTAGGATACACCCTGGGATGTTGACAGGTCCCATGAAAGCTGTATGTGTGGCTTTAGAGAGTGCAGCTTGTACCTTCATAGTTGTTATTACAGGGGCCCTGTAGTGTACATGGATATATTACTAAGTGTACCTGCTGGGGGGGTGGGAGTGGGTTTAGGTTCTCCAAGACCCTATCTGGATGAACAGGTGCTATTTCTGTAGGTGCAGTACTTCCCATGCCATAGTGCTGTGCAGCACGCCAGGTCTTGTCATTGCCATTATGATTAATGACACAGCTATAGAATGCTCTTTGCTTGGCCTCATAATATGTGGCTGTTTAGTTTCATATTAGCTTTGTGTGGTTTTATATGGTGTATCTGCATCTTACTGAGGCCAACCAGGGATTACCTACACTCATTTTTGTTCACTCTTGCAACAGTTACTACCTTCTGTGGTACAGTTTAAAGCAGGGTACCACCAGTTTGCCTTCTTGTTTGTGTTTGGTTGAATATTGGCTCTGTTTCAATGGCACAATCACTGCACGTATGTAACTGCTTAAGGTTCTTTTGTGTAGGATTCAACATTTGCACATGCATTGTGCATCTGCATGGGTGCCATGACAGTCACCACTTTGCTCTTAGGAAACATAACATTGGCATTGGAGACTGACTATGTGTAGCATACTGTTAGCTCTGTTTGTGTGACTACTGTAATCCAGGTTATTGGGGTTGATGGAATCCAGCATGTATTGAGCGCAGGTGTTGGTACATGAGGAGTCTTCCCAGTTCATAATGGAATAGTTGAGAGTAGCCATTATTATGGTTTTCTGTCTCAGACCTAATCTTCCCAATTACAGCACATTATGACAATTGGGAATTCCGCGACATGGTGGGTGATCTGTCACAACTTGCAATTTGAATTCCACTTTGGCACAAAGGTAGTTGCTCAGCATAATGCATCTGAAGTTATGCAAGTGCAACTAGCGTGGGGGTGTACATATCCTTCAGGAATATGGACACACCTGCGGCCCATGTGTTCCAATAAAGGATAATGGGCAAGAGTTGAGGTATGTGTTATAACATTGTCATGCAGGTGTGCTCTCCAGGGCATTGAAACATGTCTCAGCCACTGCACAGATATGTTCTCCATGTTAGGAATTGACATATGTGTGTCCATATAGTGTTTCTGACATGTATCATTGTGTAGTGAGACCTGCAGTTTATTGCTTGGCTGTCCCTGTAACAGCAGTGGACCTTCACTTGAACTGTGCATGATGAAGGCACTATAGGGGAAGCATGAGCCCTAGGTAGTATCCAGATTCCCAGGGGTGACAGGTGCCTGGCAAAGCATCATAATATGTCAACCATGTTATGCCAGGCAGACAGATACTGGATACCCTTTGACTTGCACCACTACACTAGACAATTATGGAATATGATCCTTTTGCCCCTGTACTGCAGTATCATTCTGGTCAATAACAAAATGCTACCCAGGACTTGGGACATACCTGCATGGGCTACAAGACCTGAGAGTTCCTACATGTGTTTCAATGCAGTCCAGGCTACTGCATCATAGGTCCTGCACAACAACATGGAATATGCCAGAGCTATGTGTATAGCTCAAAAGGTGGTCTGAATGTATGGGTATGTGGTGAATCATGGCAGACAGGCAGCTGACAGTATGTATGCCCTCGTATAGGTTGGTGTGTAACACAGTGATAGAGTTTGCATTCACAAATGAGTACTGTTGGGCATGTTTCCAGCCATGTGTTCTGAGGTGTGGCACAATTATGTAAGCTATGTCTCTTCCAGTTTGGGAGGTCACTTGTTTGGCCAGATACTTAGAAGTGTCTGTGAATGTGTGTGATTTCTGGTAGTGCGAGTGGGTGTTCTTACTGTGTTCTGGTAAGGGTATGTGTTGGTTGTGATGATGAGATGCATGTGGTAACCTACATCTCATGACTGTCCAGTCCAGTCATGGCTGTAGACTGGGCTGCCTTCCAGCTTGCCCCTGTAGCTGCATCCCAAACAATGTGTGGGGCATGGTGGTAGGTGGGTTTGGCAGTGTACATGGCATAGAGATTACATTCCCCCAGGATGGTTACATACACATAGCTGACATTAGTAAACACCAGTAGCTTACTAGTGGACATGCCTGTATGAGCATACAGTACTACAAGTACCAAGTACTGTACTTAGTTTACTTATTGCTTATGAAGATGTTTTAGACAGTGATGCTTACAAGTAAATATTTGTGCTGAGGACGTGACAACACTGGCTATTACAGAAACATTGTAGCTACCTTTAGCAGCAATCCTCCTCTGAGGAGCACATCACATCCTGTTAGTTGATTACAGATGATGCAAGTGTCTACAGGTCTGTTTCCTTCCCTGGGTATATACTCACATATCCACCAGTACCATGACCTCTGTTGGGCACAGACACCCACTCTCCAAACAGTCATGTATTAATAGACTCTGATGCCACTATCAACATGATCAGGATATAATCAGACAGTGTAAGCCATCACCTATGAAGCGGCTATTACACATGGGCAGCAGTCTCCTACATCTTACACTCCTACTGCAGATGTTACACTGGAGTTAAAGATATTATGCAACCTGTTTCAGTACCAGTACTGTGCACTACCTTACATACAGTATGTGCAAGCGACTGTTAAGGTGGCAATGCGATTAAGCTACACAAACCTGGTAGTTCAACCAGTGTGTCTCTTCTCAATATCCACTCTATGTAGGTATGCACATAGCCATTTGGCCCAGCCCTGTAACAAGGGTAACTACACATTTGCATAACATGTACACATGCACAGCTGTTATTGCTTGCAAACGATAGTAGAGAGGACCAGCCCTGTAACAAGGGTCACTACACATTTGCATAACATGTACACATGCACAGCTGTTATTGCTTGCAAATAATACTAGAGAGATCCAGCCCTGTAACAAGGGTCACTACACATTTGCATAACATGTACACATGCACAGCTGTTATTGCTTGCAAACAATACTCGAGAGGTGGATATTACATGTGTTACGTGCATGGATAGTTACCTAGCTCTTCCAATTATCTTTGCTATCATGCTGCTAAATGGTCAGATGAATACAAATTATATGTATTCTGTTACTGAAGTCACTGACTTTACCACTAAGGCATCTGAAATATGTACAAATGCTATGGTGTTTAGAATATACATTTTACTACAGGCATCCCTCACTACTGAAAATAAATGTGACAGTCAGTTGGTGTACATATGTCTGATATATGTTAATGTTCATATGTTTGTGAAATTAGGTGTTGAAATGTGACATGACAGGGTGTATTATGAATGAGAAAGGTTCTTGTTTTGTGTCCTTTTAATATTTTTTATTTATTTTACTTTTATTTTACATTTGTTGACCGGGCTAGTCTAGCTGGATATATGTCCATTTTCAATAGAGGCCCGGGGAGATAAGCTCCACTTATAAAACTTTACTGATGCTAAGTAAAAAAAACTATTAAGAACTATATTCAAATATAATAACATAATAATAATCAAGTGGTATAAAAAGTAATGGAGTGAAGAAAGTATTGTAGAACATGACAAGAAGAAGTATGCAATAAACATGTACATAGAGAGGGATAATGGAAAATAGATGAAAAGAAAGTGAACTTAGTCAGGGGTGATGTAAGTAAGATGAACAAGAATTAATGTTAGTCAGGATTGGTACAGGGGCACAGCCATTGTGTTTTGAGGTAAAGCTTGAGTTTCTTTTTAAAGAGAGGTTTTGAGGGAATAGATGAGAGTTCAGAGGGAAGCAGGTTCCAATATTTTCCAACAGTGTTTGAGAAAAGAGAGTCTCCGGCCTTGTTGTTTGACTTGACAGTGTCTATAAGAAGTTTGTGTGCAGATCTCAGGGACTTTAGGTTGTGGTATGGGTGAATCGGGCTTGATAGTATAGGGGTTTTGTCAGGTTGATAAAGAATTTGATGGGCTATGCTAAGCTGGTTAGTTTTTAGTTGCTGTTGATATTCCAGCCAGCCTAGTTGTGTTAGATTAATACAGTGGTGGGTTCTGTAAGGGTTTCCTGTGGCAAATCTGGCTATGTTGTTGTAGGAGTTTTCTAGTTTTGACGATTTCTTTTTGATAATTTGGTAAAAATGGGGGAGGCATAGAGAAGGGGTGAGATAAGGTGGGAGTGGGCTATAGTTGTTCTAGATTCTGGAGTGAGGAAAGGTTTGATTCTGTAAAGAGAGCCTATTTTTTGTTAATGCTTTTTAGTGTGTTGTTAATATGGGCATCGAAGTTAAGGTTGTTGTCTATAGCAATGCCTAGTAGTTTGGTAGTTGACTCTTGTGATATAGGTGTGCCATTTGTTGATGTTATAGTAAAATCAATGAGGGGAGATTTGCTTGAAGGTGTAAAGAGGAGCAGTTTAGTTTTTTTAGGGTTGAGTAGTAGACAGTGCTGGGAAAACCAGTCTTCTACAGAGTTAAATATGTGTTGTGTGAGGGAGTGAAGGTGTGATGCAGATGTGGCGGAACAGATAAGTGTTGAATCGTCTGCGTACTGTATGCATGTGGCTTGGGGAGCCGCATGGTGTAGGTCATTGATAAATAAAGAAAATAGGAGGGGACCTAGTATAGACCCTTGTGGGACTCCAATGTTGACAGGTAGCTGGGAGGATAGAGTGGAGTTCCAAAGTACTACATGATGTCTGTTTTGTAAGTAGGACTTAAACCATTTAAGAGATTGGGTATCAATTGAAGTGGATTGGAGAATGTGAATGAGTATTTGGTGGTTGACCATGTCAAAGGCTTTGGATAGATCTAAGAAAAGTGCTGAGGAGAGGGTGTTATTGTTGCGATTTTTGTTGATTGTGTCTGTAAAGGAGAGGAGGGCAGTGGTGGTACTGTGGGATGGTCTGAAACCGTGCTGGGTGTTAGAGAGTAGGTTATTATGGAGAAGGTGTTGAAGCAATTGTTTGTGTATACACCTTTCCATGATCTTAGATAAGGGCGAAAGAAGGGCTATGGGGTGGTAATTAGATATTTCAGTAGAATTTCCACTCTTATGAAGTGGGATAATGTGGGAGATTTTCCAGAGTTTAGGGACATATCCTTCAGTGATGGTTCTGTTGATCAGAATTGAGATTGGTAAGGCTATTGCTTTAGCTGCTAATTGCAAGTATTCTGCGGGTAATAGGTCAGCAGAGGGAGTACATGGTTTGAGTTTTTTTAGAAGGGAGAGAATATAAGTAGTTGGGACTGGTTGGAAGTGAAAAGTAGGGGGTGGGTTTAGGTTGCTCATTGACATGTGTGCATTTTTGATGGGAAGTTGACTTGCTAAGGTTTGAATAGTTTCTATGAAGAAGGAATTAAAGGAATTTGCTGTTTGGTTGGGGTTATTTATGTCAGAGCCTTGTGGGTTGGGTGTGACAGGTTTACTTGGCTGTAGTAATTGGTTTATGGTTGCCCAGAATTTTTGGGGGTTGTTTTGGGGAGAATGTTGTGGTTTCAGGTAGTAATTTTTTTTATCGTTCATTATTAATTTTTTGGTCTCATTTCTTAGTTGCTTAAAGTTTTGGTAGTCTGTGGTGTTTTTAGTTAAGCGAGATTTGTTCCAGGCTTTATTCCTGAGAGTGAGATTTTTTGTTTGGTTTCTATTGATAGCCAGGGGGCAGGTTTAGTTTTGATTCTGATGGAGCGTGTGGGGGCATGATAGTTGAGGATAGTTAGAAACTTAGCATTAAAGACATCAACAGCTTCATCTAGTGGAAGATGTTTTAAGGGTGTCCAGTTGCATGCTTCTAGTTCATTTTGAAACATCTCCACGTTGAAGTTTTTTTGGATCTGATTGTTCTGGTTATTATTTGGGTAGGAGGGTTGGTTTTAAGCCTGATGATGTAGGTTAGTAAGTGGTCACTTATATCATCAGGGAGTGTTCCTGTTTTATAGGTATGGGGTTGGTTGTTGGTGAGTATCCAGTCTATGGTACTTTCTTTTGTTAACTTTATTTATTCTAGTGGGGAGGTGATGGTCTGAGAGAATCCATAAAGGTTGATATGGCTAGTAGGTTGTTTGTTGTTACAAGATTCCCAATCGATGTTTACATCACCTAAGATGATTGTCTCTTGGGGTAAGTTTAGTGATAGCCAACATAGGATCTTTTCGATGGTGGAAATGTTATTACCTGGGGGTACATAGATGCAGATACTATAGATTGATTTGACTGGGTTTATTTCTAGTTTGGTAATAAGAAGTTCAGCATTTGAGTCCTGGGGAGGTTTTTGGTGGTATGTGGTTATTTGAAGGTTAGATTTAAATAATATGGCAATACCTCCGCCTTTTTTTGATTGTCTGTCGAGATGTAAGATGTTATAGCCAGGTGGAATGATTTCACTGTCTTTTGTTGAGGGTTTTAACCAGGTTTCTGTTAGACAAATAATATCAAAGGAGTACAACTGTAGGAGAGCATGTAGTTGAGTTGTTTTATTATCAATGCTACATATGTTAAGGTTGGCTACTGAGAGTGAGTTTTTGGGTTGTCTAAGCAGTGGGTTAACAATGGGGTCTAGTTTACTGGTTTGATTTAAGGATGAGTCAGTTGGGCCTGGGTTTGGGTGAATATCTCCATTCTTAAGTAGGAGGAGTAGGGTTAGGTAGGTAATTTTTGTATATTTACTATGTGTGAGGGGTATCCTTATGGGATTAGGGTATACAAGTTTGATGTGGGTAATTCTATGATATTTGGGTAATAGATAGCTAGGTGTTGAAGTTATGTTGATGTGATGGTTGGGGTAGATGGAAATTAAGGAGGAAGTTTGTTTGTGAGGTGTGTTAAGGTGTGAGAGTAGTGGTTGTTCATAGGAGGTAGTAAGGTGTGCTAATAATAGAGTGAGAGTAAGAGAGAGAACATGATTATGGTATGTTTGAGTGCTAGGGTGGGATGTTTAAACATTGTAAAGGTAGATATTAATTATAGTTAGTAGTACAAGTGTTGTGGGTGTGGTATTGTTAGAGTAGTTAAGTGGTATATGTGAAAGGGTGTGGTTATGGAAAGAGGTAATGGGAGAAGAGAGAGCGGGTTGGATAGTTGTAGTTGGGTTGTAATTGGAGGAACAGGAGGGGGTGTGTCTAGGTAGGTATATCTGTAGATGTACTGGGGTGGAGTGGGATTTGGGGCAGGAGTAGGGGCGGAGTGATCCCGCAGGGCGAACGGAGCAGGTAGAGACAAGACAGAGGAGTTAGCAGGGAAACAATCAGTAATACAGGTAGCTAAGGTAAGAACAGGTAAGTTGTGAGTGGAGAAGGTTAGATGATACAGGAGAAAAGAAGAAGAAAGGCTTCCTAAGCGGTAAGCACTAAAAAGTACCAGGTAAGTTGGAGTGAGAACAAATACGATGTTTGATAGTAGAGGCTTTCAAAGTTAGCTCGGTAGCTTAGGGAGAGGGAGAGAGATAGATAGGGGAAAGTCACCCCCTAGTGGGCAGGACAGGGAAAAGGATGAGTTAGAAAGGGAGCAGCTAAGTGTAGGAACTGGTGAAGAGAAGGATATCTATAGCGAGGAGGAGCAGGTATGAGGAAGAGGTGTATAGGCTGTTCGAAAGGCACAGGGACAGGGGTTAGGCTGCTGTCTGCACAGATTCCCAGTGGACTTAGTAACCCAGAAAGTGGTGGTGGATACAGTCTATTTTACAAGGTAAATCTAGTCCATAACATACTCTTTTTGTTTCCCTTGTTAGTGGGTTCAGCATTGTCTCCATACTCCATGTATACCCCTCCAGTTCACTTATTGAACATCCGACCAAGGCTCTCCTTGATGCATGATTTCATTACCCATCATTCCTCCCCCACCCCAATCTTCACATACACAACAACCATCCCTTCTATGGTGAATTAGGTTAATATTAATAGTTATAATACCAGAGCTGCATGAGTTTTGTGTACACTTCAATTCCTTTGGAGTGCTTATGTGTCACAAAGTGTGTTCATATATGTTTATATATATGTCTATTGATGTAACTGTATAATACACACACACACACATATATATATATATATATATATATATATATATATCTATATATATATATATATATATATATATATATATATACATACATATATATATATATATATATATATATATATATATATATATATATAGATATTTCGTATTAATTTGTAACAGACATATATAGACTGGAATGCGCTGGTTCACAAACTACAGTACATTACAATATACTGTACATATGTACATAAAGTGACTGTCCCATTTGTGATCATTACAGTGGAATGTATATGGTATAAGGTGTAGTCTCAAGACCATGAAACATGTATACACCTCAGATGGCTTAGTGGTAAATCCCATGACTATAGTGTGCATGGTCCAGGGTTCATCACCTGCGATGCTTCCAAATGTTTTTTACTCCAAAATAAGGCTCATTTAAGCAGTTGTAAGCATGTTTAAAAGTGTTTGTCTGACATTATAGCAGCTGTTGAACACAGTTAAACAAACTTTGTAACGTACAACCTGTGTGCGCAAACATGGCCACATCCGCTAACTACTCAGGATATATACATGTCAGTGAAGTAACATCTCACTATGTGCTTACATAACATTACATTCTCTGTTGAATGTACTCTCCAGCACACATGGGTTTATATGTGTGTTTTGAATGTTTATTATACAGACGATTACTACCTATATATGCAAGCTGTGGTTAAGGTATACTTTTGAAAATGATGAAATTCCCTGCCTTTATCAGGATTGGGACCTTGAATGCACAGATACAGTGCAGATGCTGCAACCATTACCCTGTTGACATCAACGTTGCTTCCGCCTATTTCCTATTTAGATGACTTCTATGTGTAAGCTAGGCTAAGCAAAGGGCGGAGGCCCCCAAATCCACTGAGCTTCACTTACTCTTGAAATAACAACATATAACAAATGTGCTGTGAGACAATACATTACATTCCTAACTACATTAGACATAGCCCCTCAATGACACACTTCAAGGTAGCAGACGGCATGCACCTTACACAATTATAGTGGAGGTTAGCATACATACTTGTATTGCACCATTTGTGTTAGTAGCCTATGCCCCATACCTGCAACACAATGCATACACTTTGCACTGTTGCACCACACTGCCATGGTGTGTGCAACATACACCACATGTTAACAGACCATCGCTGGCCTTCGTACATTTGCCACTGATGCTTTGTGTTGGCCACCACCCCTATATGCGAGGACATGAGCGGAAGAGTATTTCGACTGAATACTACGCTTGCCTGAGCCCTAGCTTGCATATCTCCCCCAAAGCAGTTCATGTCTGTTCAACATTATTCCGCCTACCCCTGAGCTGAGTCTAAAGACATTATGCATGTGGCTGTACACACATGTTTGACATGGCTGTCCCTACTTTGCAATGGTGCCACAGACCAGCACCGGTTTACAGTACACCGGCCTGATGTGTGGCATATGACCTAGCCAATCACATGTAGTATGACATGTCTTCTGCTGACGTGTTGAATGGCATGCATACATGTGTAACGCAATGGTGTCCTTTCCAATCTACAGTACAGTACTGGTGTCCCAATGCAGGGACATGTTATACTAACATGGGTCTTCAGCTGACACAGTGTTGTCTATCCACCCTACAAATATGCAGTGACATACTGCACATTGAGCTGACATGCATAGCCATTGCAGGGCATCATGTGACTTCACAATTGCTATTTACTGACACAATTCATAGCTGTGACTATGTTCCCATACAATACATATCTAATGTAGAATGCGACCCACATCACTGAGGTGTATACACACTAAACCCTAATGTGGAATGTGTGACACAGGTCACAGAAGGGTATACAGATGACACCCCTGCACATCTGCAACCATATTACTGATGCCTGGCAACTATGACCACACATGGCTAATGTAGCAGTACTCTATGTCCCACATGCCATCTGTGTACCTCACACACATGAGGAGCAGGCATGACAGTGATGTCTGACACCAGCAAGGTGAATGTACTGTATCTGTGGCCTGATGTGGTTGTATGTGTATGTTGTGCAACACATGTATGTATTTGGATACTGTATAGGTGAATGCTTTCATGTTGTGACACACTCAAGCTGTTCAAGACATGTTATGTGGTGGTTTCATGTTATGCCTACATAAGCTGTGCACAGGCCTGTATGATGTTTAGTGTTTCACATCTGCAATATCACCATTATACAAAGGCCATAGTTGTATTGTGTCGAGCCACTGTACAACAGGGTGTACACACATGAACATCACTTCTAATGTCTGTGTTGCATCATGCCTCTGGCCATCCTCCATGGCCATGTGTACACATGTTATGTCCAATGGTTGTGATGGCCATCTATTTCACATATCGGTGTTAACTCATATGATATACACCCATAAATGTCATATGCTCCACTGAGGAGAGGGTTATGCAAACAAAGGGTGGCATGTATGGGATATGAGATATCATGTTTTGCAGGATAGTTGAGCAGTGTTGCAGTCAGTCCACTACATGTCATGGACATGTCAGATAGCACATGACATTGTGTGACATTCATAGCTAGGGTATAATCCACAAGGGTGCATCCTGTGGGCCAGTCATACACCAGCTCAAACACATTTATAGTGTGTGCACACATATGCTCTTTGTACAGTACGGCTTGTATTCCCAACATGTGTAATGCTGATATGTAGTACCTGTCCCTACAGTGAAACACACCTCCACCATTGTATTCACAGTTGTCCACACATCTGGCAATGACAGTTTGGAAGGTTTAGTGTAGGTGTTTCATATAGTCTTCAGTTGTTTCACATGGGTAACCACTGTGATGCATTGCAGGTCTGACCAGTGTCTCTTAACAGGACCACCATACATTATGTGTACATGTGTTATGGAGATAGCATGCAGTTAATATGATCTGTGCATTATCAGGCCTGGTAAATAATAACAATCTCACATGACACAGGCTGATGCCACTGCAGAATGCCAGAGGTACCTAAACAGGAGTGTCACAGCAGTAAGATCATTATCCACACCTGTGTGATAGCCACAGGGTGTAATGTCCATGTTAGCACGTAAGCCAGTACAATACATTATACTATGGAGAGTGCACATCTGTGCATACATAGAGTAACAGACTATAGTATGTGGCATGTGTGCATACATGCCTTGTATATAATGTTACATTACATATTGTACAGTAACACATGTAACTATGTGAAATATAGTTGTGTTATATGTGCAGTACTGGCTTACCAGGCAACAACAGGCTCAGTGGTTGAGAGACACCCACCTCCACAATACAAGCTAAAGCTTGTGGATGGAGGTCTGCAGGTGTCCCCAGGTTGGCCAGTAGCTCCTTGGTACCTGTGAGTGGGAGCTGGGTGGATGGCCCCCCACCTGCTGCACCTTGTTCCCTGGCGATTGCATTAGCATGCTGTTTTGCCCATCTTATGGGGTCAGTGCAGTGTCAGCGCACCTGCTGATAGGTGCGATTGTAACCGCCAACATCATTTACCTCCTGCAGAGTTCCTCCCACAGGGCATCCTGCTGCTGTGCATCTTGTGGCACATGGCTGAAGAGTGTTATATGGTTGTCGAGGAGGTATGGGATGAGGACCTCATCCTCCAAGTGGGTGTACACTGGCAGCCTGCTATTTGGCATACCTAGAAGACATAATGATGCAGACAGGTCACAGTACCTCACAGAGAAGTACAGAAGTACAGCTGAACATACATGTGTATCACATTTATTACGATTACAAAAAAGTCTTTGCAAATCTACGTGACACTAACACCACTGACATGTATAAGTCACACACATTTGACACTTACTGGTGATGTGATGTTATCACCATATATGTGTGTGCCATGTGATGACATTGCTTATACTCCATGTGGATGTTGTCTTGACGTGGGCATGTCTGTTTGCCTGCACTGGTGTCTTTACTTATCAGCACATGCCTGGATGTGTTCACATTAATGCAGTCGACCTTAATGCTGTGTATATGTCACATATATAGTCATACATAGCTGTTACGGACATGACCTGTGACCCTGCAGACTTGCAAGCATGTATGTGTTTTGCCATATACATCTGCATGGCACTGTACATCTGTGTAGCATCCTGCCATGTATTGCCTGTGTTGCACATGTGTAACACATGGGACAATAGCTAGCCTGATGGTATTTGTAGGGTTGGATTTCAACTATAGCATGTATGGTCACAGTGATCTTGTAGGCTATATGCCCTAGGCCATTTATGAGCCGAGGCAGACAGGTTACCTAGCTGTAGGCAACAGACAGGTAAGTTTCAGTGGCCAGTTTAAGCAGTGCCACAGAACTGATCCACAGGGTTACTGATATATTTGGCATGCAGTCATCACACCATGTCACAGAGAGGGGCAATGTGCAGCTTCGCTGGACAGGGATGCATAGTATGACAAGAGTATGTTAAGTGTATGGGACAGAGATCTGTCAGGAATGTTGTGATCCTTGTACTAGAAAGGTGGATGTCCATGAAGTATGTGTTTATTTGGGATCAGGATATGTTAAGTGTAGCATGTTCAACACCTCTGTGTTGGGCATGGCTTTATTCAGGGTAGGCTGCATGCTACATAGTGGAGCTAGGGATTGGGAAGGGCAGTTTAGGCCATCTACACATGGGCAGTAGTCCTTAAATGAAATATGTGATCTATTATGGGTCACATGAGTGTTGAGTATGGCTGAGCAATTATCTCTATATTCCTGGATGGCACCCTGTCATGATTATGGGTGCCACATATGACTACCTGGCTGGTGTGGTGAAGTAACTATCAAAGGAAAGACTATTGTCCAGCTGCATCCCATACACACACAGTTGCCATTATGTTGACCACTCCCTAGGTGGTAGTTCATGGGTACAGGGTTTTTAAAATAGGGGATGACAATGCAATACTTAGCTGTCAGATTGTGGCCATACATCACACACCACACATCTGACACACAAAGGCCCTTCTGTATGTTGAACGCAGCAAACATTGAGTCAACTATTGCTCCTAGTTCATAGTCATTTACAAACATCAATAGGCAGATGCCTTCTGTGTTAGTCTGTGTGGTATAGATAACAAAGAGGGGGAGTACCAGGAATGAACCCTGTATTATTGTGGCTGGCACTGGTTTGATGTGTGTGTATTAGTCAGACACCTTCTGTAGTGTTGGTTCTGCCAGCTGTCCAGTTTCCAACCACTCCTGTGACATAGGAATATACACCTAGTTTAATGAGTGTAGCTGGAACACAGTATGGGTGATGGTGTCCTGCGACCTGGCAAAGTTATAATATGCAATGTGAATCAACCCTACTGTCATCTACATCTGTAGTGAGTACATCAAATATGTTGATTACAGGTCATGGCCTTACAGACCAGACTCAGCAGGGTAGTTGTGCACTATTTCCCATTATTAATGGTGTCTCCCTCTTTGTGGGGTGTGATAACTGTTGCTGTTCACCATTCGGTGTGTACACAGCCTGACATGGAGCTATGATTGAACATGATGTGTATATGGATGGCTAATTGTTCTTACATTTGTGTAGGATACACCCTGGGATGTTGACAGGTCCCATGAAAGCTGTATGTGTGGCTTTAGAGAGTGCAGCTTGTACCTTCATAGTTGTTATTACAGGGGCCCTGTAGTGTACATGGATATATTACTAAGTGTACCTGCTGGGGGGGTGGGAGTGGGTTTAGGTTCTCCAAGACCCTATCTGGATGAACAGGTGCTATTTCTGTAGGTGCAGTACTTCCCATGCCATAGTGCTGTGCAGCACGGCAGGTCTTGTCATTGCCATTATGATTAATGACACAGCTATAGAATGCTCTTTGCTTGGCCTCATAATATGTGGCTGATTAGTTTCATATTAGCTTTGTGTGGTTTTATATGGTGTATCTGCATCTTACTGAGGCCAACCAGGGATTACCTACACTCATTTGTGTTCACTCTTGCAACAGTTACTACCTTCTGTGGTACAGTTTAAAGCAGGGTACCACCAGTTTGCCTTCTTGTTTGTGTTTGGTTGAATATTGGCTCTGTTTCAATGGCACAATCACTGCACGTATGTAACTGCTTAAGGTTCTTTTGTGTAGGATTCAACATTTGCACATGCATTGTGCATCTGCATGGGTGCCATGACAGTCACCACTTTGCTCTTAGGAAACATAACATTGGCATTGGAGACTGACTATGTGTAGCATACTGTTAGCTCTGTTTGTGTGACTACTGTAATCCAGGTTATTGGGGTTGATGGAATCCAACATGCATTGAGCGCAGGTGTTGGTACATGAGGAGTCTTCCCAGTTCATAATGGAATAGTTGAGAGTAGCCATTATTATGGTTTTCTGTCTCAGACCTAATCTTCCCAATTACAGCACATTATGACAATTGGGAATTCCGCGACATGGTGGGTGATCTGTCACAACTTGCAATTTGAATTCCACTTTGGCACAAAGGTAGTTGCTCAGCATAATGCATCTGAAGTTATGCAAGTGCAACTAGCGTGGGGGTGTACATATCCTTCAGGAATATGGACACACCTGCGGCCCATGTGTTCCAATAAAGGATAATGGGCAAGAGTTGAGGTATGTGTTATAACATTGTCATGCAGGTGTGCTCTCCAGAGCATTGAAACATGTCTCAGCCACTGCACAGATATGTTCTCCATGTTAGGAATTGACATATGTGTGTCCATATAGTGTTTCTGACATGTATCATTGTGTAGTGAGACCTGCAGTTTATTGCTTGGCTGTCCCTGTAACAGCAGTGGACCTTCACTTGAACTGTGCATGATGAAGGCACTATAGGGGAAGCATGAGCCCTAGGTAGTATCCAGATTCCCAGGGGTGACAGGTGCAGGCCCTGTCTGGCAAAGCATCATAATATGTCAACCATGTTATGCCAGGCAGACAGATACTGGATACCCTTTGACTTGCACCACTACACTAGACAATTATGGAATATGATCCTTTTGCCCCTGTACTGCAGTATCATTCTGGTCAATGACAAAATGCTACCCAGGACTTGGGACATACCTGCATGTGCTACAAGACCTGAGAGTTCCTACATGTGTTTCAATGCAGTCCAGGCTACTGCATCATAGGTCCTGCACAACAACATGGAATATGCCAAAGCTATGTGTATAGCTCAAAAGGTGGTCTGAATGTATGGGTATGTGGTGAATCATGGCAGACAGGCAGCTGACAGTATGTATGCCCTCGTATAGGTTGGTGTGTAACACAGTGATAGAGTTTGCATTCACAAATGAGTACTGTTGGGCATGTTTCCAGCCATGTGTTCTGAGGTGTGGCACAATTATGTAAGCTATGTCTCTTCCAGTTTGGGAGGTCACTTGTTTGGCCAGATACTTAGAAGTGTCTGTGAATGTGTGTGATTTCTGGTAGTGCGAGTGGGTGTTCTTACTGTGTTCTGGTAAGGGTATGTGTTGGTTGTGATGATGAGATGCATGTGGTAACCTACATCTCATGACTGTCCAGTCCAGTCATGGCTGTAGACTGGGCTGCCTTCCAGCTTGCCCCTGTAGCTGCATCCCAAACAATGTGTGGGGCATGGTGGTAGGTGGGTTTGGCAGTGTACATGGCATAGAGATTACATTCCCCCAGGATGGTTACATACACATAGCTGACATTAGTAAACACCAGTAACTGACTAGTGGACATGCCTGTATGAGCATACAGTACTACAAGTACCAAGTACTGTACTTAGTTTACTTATTGCTTATGAAGATGTTTTACACAGTGATGCTCACAAGTAAATATTTGTGCTGTGGACGTGACAACACTGGCTATTGCAGAAACATTGTAGCTACCTTTAGCAGCAATCCTCCTCTGAGGAGCACATCACATCCTGTTAGTTGATTACAGATGATGCAAGTGTCTACAGGTCTGTTTCCTTCCCTGGGTATATACTCACATATCCACCAGTACCATGACCTCTGTTGGGCACAGACACCCACTCTCCAAACAGTCATGTATTAATAGACTCTGATGCCACTATCAACATGATCAGGATATAATCAGACAGTGTAAGCCATCACCTATGAAGCGGCTATTACACATGGGCAGCAGTCTCCTACATCTTACACTCCTACTGCAGATGTTACACTGGAGTTAAAGATATTATGCAACCTGTTTCAGTACCAGTACTGTGCACTACCTTACATACAGTATGTGCAAGCGACTGTTAAGGTGGCAATGCGATTAAGCTACACAAACCTGGTAGTTCAACCAGTGTGTCTCTTCCCTCAATATCCACTCTATGTAGGTATGCACATAGCCATTTGGCCCAGCCCTGTAACAAGGGTAACTACACATTTGCATAACATGTACACATGCACAGCTGTTATTGCTTGCAAACAATAGTAGAGAGGACCAGCCCTGTAACAAGGGTCACTACACATTTGCATAACATGTACACATGCACAGCTGTTATTGCTTGCAAATAATACTAGAGAGATCCAGCCCTGTAACAAGGGTCACTACACATTTGCATAACATGTACACATGCACAGCTGTTATTGCTTGCAAACAATACTCGAGAGGTGGATATTACATGTGTTACGTGCATGGATAGTTACCTAGCTCTTCCAATTATCTTTGCTATCATGCTGCTAAATGGTCAGATGAATACAAATTATATGTATTCTGTTACTGAAGTCACTGACTTTACCACTAAGGCATCTGAAATATGTACAAATGCTATGGTGTTTAGAATATACATTTTACTACAGGCATCCCTCACTACTGAAAATAAATGTGACAGTCAGTTGGTGTACATATGTCTGATATATGTTAATGTTCATATGTTTGTGAAATTAGGTGTTGAAATGTGACATGACAGGGTGTATTATGAATGAGAAAGGTTCTTGTTTTGTGTCCTTTTTATATTTTTTATTTATTTTATTTTTATTTTACATTTGTTGACCGGGCTAGTCTAGCTGGATATATGTCCATTTTCAATAGAGGCCCGGGGAGATAAGCTCCACTTATAAAACTTTACTGATGCTAAGTAAAAAAAACTATTAAGAACTATATTCAAATATAATAACATAATAATAATCAAGTGGTATAAAAAGTAATGGAGTGAAGAAAGTATTGTAGAACATGACAAGAAGAAGTATGCAATAAACATGTACATAGAGAGGGATAATGGAAAATAGATGAAAAGAAAGTGAACTTAGTCAGGTGTGATGTAAGTAAGATGAACAAGAATTAATGTTAGTCAGGATTGGTACAGGGGCACAGCCATTGTGTTTTGAGGTAAAGCTTGAGTTTATTTTTAAAGAGATGTTTTGAGGGAATAGATGAGAGTTCAGAGGGAAGCAGGTTCCAATATTTTCCAACAGTGTTTGAGAAAAGAGAGTCTCCGGCCTTGTTGTTTGACTTGACAGTGTCTATAAGAAGTTTGTGTGCAGATCTCAGGGACCTTAGGTTGTGGTATGGGTGAATCAGGCTTGATAGTATAGGGGTTTTGTCAGGTTGATAAACAATTTGATGGGCTATGCTAAGCTGGTTAGTTTTTAGTTGCTGTTGATATTCCAGCCAGCCTAATTGTTTTAGATTAATACAGTGGTGGGTTCTGTAAGGGTTTCCTGTGGCAAATCTGGCTATGTTGTTGTAGGAGTTTTCTAGTTTTGACAGATTTCTTTTTGATAATTTGGTAAAAATGGGGGAGGCATAGAGAAGGGGTGAGATAAGGTGGGAGTGGGCTATAGTTGTTCTAGATTCTGGAGTGAGGAAAGGTTTGATTCTGTAAAGAGAGCCTATTTTTTTGTTAATGCTTTTTAGTGTGTTGTTAATATGGGCATCAAAGTTAAGGTTGTTGTCTATGGTAATGCCTAGTAGTTTGGTAGTTGACTCTTGTGATATAGGTGTGCCATTTGTTGATGTTATAGTAAAATCAATGAGGGGAGATTTGCTTGAAGGTGTAAAGAGGAGCAGTTTAGTTTTTTTAGGGTTGAGTAGTAGACAGTGCTGGGAAAACCAGTCTTCTACAGAGTTAAATATGTGTTGTGTGAGGGAGTGAAGGTGTGATGCAGATGTGGCGGAACAGATAAGTGTTGAATCGTCTACGTACTGTATGCATGTGGCTTGGGGAGCCGCATGGTGTAGGTCATTGATAAATAAAGAAAATAGGAGGGGACCTAGTATAGACCCTTGTGGGACTCCAATGTTGACAGGTAGCTGGGAGGATAGAGTGGAGTTCCAGAGTACTACTTGATGTCTGTTTTGTAAGTAGGACTTAAACCAGTTAAGAGATTGGGTATCAATTGAAGTGGATTGGAGAATGTGAATGAGTATTTGGTGGTTGACCATGTCAAAGGCTTTGGATAGATCTAAGAAAAGTGCTGAGGAGAGGGTGTTATTGTTGCGATTTTTGTTGATTGTGTCTGTAAAGGAGAGGAGGGCAGTGGTGGTACTGTGGGATGGTCTGAAACCGTGCTGGGTGTTAGAGAGTAGGTTATTATGGAGAAGGTGTTGAAGCAATTGTTTGTGTATACACCTTTCCATGATCTTAGATAAGGGCGAAAGAAGGGCTATGGGGTGGTAATTAGGTATTTCAGTAGAATTTCCAATCTTATGAAGTGGGATGATGTGGGAGATTTTCCAGAGTTTAGGGACATATCCTTCAGTGATGGTTCTGTTGATCAGAATTGAGATTGGTAAGGCTATTGCTTTAGCTGCTAATTGCAAGTATTCTGCGGGTAATAGGTCAGCAGAGGGAGTACATGGTTTGAGTTTTTTTAGAAGGGAGAGAATATAAGTAGTTGGGACTGGTTGGAAGTGAAAAGTAGGGGGTGGGTTTAGGTTGCTCATTGACATGTGTGCATTTTTGATGGGAAGTTGACTTGCTAAGGTTTGAATAGTTTCTATGAAGAAGGAATTAATGGAATTTGCTGTTTGGTTGGGGTTATTTATGTCAGAGCCTTGTGGGTTGGGTGTGACAGGTTTACTTGGCTGTAGTAATTGGTTTATGGTTGCCCAGAATTTTTGGGGGTTGTTTTGGGGAGAATGTTGTGGTTTCAGGTAGTAATTTGTTTTATCGTTCTTTATTAATTTTTTGGTCTCATTTCTTAGTTGCTTAAAGTTTTGGTAGTCTGTGGTGTTTTTAGTTAGCGTTTTAGATTTGTTCCAGGCTTTATTCCTGAGAGTGATTTTTTGTTTGGTTTCTATTGATAGCCAGGGGGCAGGTTTAGTTTTGATTCTGATGGAGCGTGTGGGGGCATGATAGTTGAGGATAGTTAGAAACTTAGCATTAAAGACATCAACAGCTTCATCTAGTGGAAGATGTTTTAAGGGTGTCCAGTTGCATGCTTCTAGTTCATTTTGAAACATCTCCACGTTGAAGTTTTTTTTGGATCTGATTGTTCTGGTTATTATTTGGGTAGGAGGGTTGGTTTTAAGCCTGATGATGTAGGTTAGTAAGTGGTCACTTATATCATCAGGAGTGTTCCTGTTTTATAGGTATGGGGTTGGTTGTTGGTGAGTATCCAGTCTATGGTACTTTCTTTTTTGTTAACTTTATTTATTCTAGTGGGGGAGGTGATGGTCTGAGAGAATCCATAAAGGTTGATATGGCTAGTAGGTTGTTTGTTGTTACAAGATTCCCAATGGATGTTTACATCACCTAAGATGATTGTCTCTTGGGGTAAGTTTAGTGATAGCCAACATAGGATCTTTTCGATGGTGGAAATGTTATTACCTGGGGGTACATAGATGCAGATACTATAGATTGATTTGACTGGGTTTATTTCTAGTTTGGTAATAAGAAGTTCAGCATTTGAGTCCTAGGGAGGTTTTTGGTGGTATGTGGTTATTTGAAGGTTAGATTTAAATAATATGGCAAATCCTCCGCCTTTTTTTGATTGTCTGTCGAGATGTAAGATGTTATAGCCAAGTGGAATGATTTCACTGTCTTTTGTTGAGGGTTTTAACCAGGTTTCTGTTAGACAAATAATATCAAAGGAGTACAACTGTAGGAGAGCATGTAGTTGAGTTGTTTTATTATCAATGCTACGTATGTTAAGGTTGGCTACTGAGAGTGAGTTTTTGGGTTGTCTAAGCAGTGGGTTAACAATGGGGTCTAGTTTACTGGTTTGATTTAAGGATGAGTCAGTTGGGCCTGGGTTTGGGTGAATATCTCCATTCTTAAGTAGGAGGAGTAGGGTTAGGTAGGTAATTTTGTATATTTACTATGTGTGAGGGGTATCCTTATGGGATTAGGGTATACAAGTTTGATGTGGGTAATTCTATGATATTTGGGTAATAGATAGCTAGGTGTTGAAGTTATGTTGATGTGATGGTTGGGGTAGATGGAAATTAAGGAGGAAGTTTGTTTGTGTGGTGTGTTAAGGTGTGAGAGTAGTGGTTGTTCATAGGAGGTAGTAAGGTGTGCTAATAATAGAGTGAGAGTAAGAGAGAACATGATTATGGTATGTTTGAGTGCTAGGGTGGGATGTTTAAACATTGTAAAGGTAGATATTAATTATAGTTAGTAGTACAAGTGTTGTGGGTGTGGTATTGTTAGAGTAGTTAAGTGGTATATGTGAAAGGGTGTGGTTATGGAAAGAGGTAATGGGAGAAGAGAGAGCGGGTTGGATAGTTGTAGTTGGGTTGTAATTGGAGGAACAGGAGGGGGGTGTGTCTAGGTAGGTATATCTGTAGATGTACTGGGGTGGGTGAGATTTGGGGCAGGGTAGGGGAGCGGAGTGATCCCGCAGGGCGAACGGAGCAGGTAGAGACAAGACAGAGGAGTTAGCAGGGAAACAATCAGTAATACAGGTAGCTAAGGTAAGAACAGGTAGGTTGTGAGTGGAGAAGGTTAGATGATACAGGAGAAAGAAGAAGAAAGGCTTCCTAAGCGGTAAGCACTAAAAAGTACCAGGTAAGTTGGAGTGAGAACAAATACGATGTTTGATAGTAGAGGCTTTCAAAGTTAGCTCGGTAGCTTAGGGAGAGGGAGAGAGATAGATAGGGGAAAGTCACCCCCTAGTGGGCAGGACAGGGAAAAGGATGAGTTAGAAAGGGAGCAGCTAAGTGTAGGAACTGGTGAAGAGAAGGATATCTATAGCGAGGAGGAGCAGGTATGAGGAAGAGGTGTATAGGCTGTTTGAAAGGCACAGGGACAGGGGTTAGGCTGCTGTCTGCACAGATTCCCAGTGCACTTAGTAACCCAGAAAGTGGTGGTGGATACAGTCTGTTTTACAAGGTAAATCTAGTCCATAACATACTCTTTTTGTTTCCCTTGTTAGTGGGTTCAGCATTGTCTCCATACTCCATGTATACCCCTCCAGTTCACTTATTGAACATCCAACCCAGGCTCTCCTTGATGCATGATTTCATTACCCATCATTCCTCCCCCACCCCAATCTTCACATACACAACAACCATCCCTTCTATGGTGAATTAGGTTAATATTAATAGTTATAATACCAGAGCTGCATGAGTTTTGTGTACACTTCAATTCCTTTGGAGTGCTTATGTGTCACAAAGTGTGTTCATAGATGTTTATATATATGTCTATTGATGTAACTGTATAATACACACACACACACACACACATATATATATATATATATATATATCTATATATATATATATATATATATATATATATATATACATACATACATATATATATATATATATATATATATATATATATATATATATATATTTCATATTAATTTGTAACAGACATATATAGACTGGAATGCGCTGGTTCACAAACTACAGTACATTACAATATACTGTACATATGTACATAAAGTGACTGTCCCATTTGTGATCATTACAGTGGAATGTATATGGTATAAGGTGTAGTCTCAAGACCATGAAACATGTATACACCTCAGATGGCTTAGTGGTAAATCCCATGACTATAGTGTGCATGGTCCAGGGTTCATCACCTGCGATGCTTCCAAATGTTTTTTACTCCAAAATAAGGCTCATTTAAGCAGTTGTAAGCATGTTTAAAAGTGTTTGTCTGACATTATAGCAGCTGTTGAACACGGTTAATCAAACTTTGTAACGTACAACCTGTGTGCGCAAACATGGCCACATCCGCTAACTACTCAGGATATATACATGTCAGTGAAGTAACATCTCACTATGTGCTTACATAACATTACATTCTCTGTTGAATGTACTCTCCAGCACACATGGGTTTATATGTGTGTTTTGAATGTTTATTATACAGACGATTACTACCTATATATGCAAGCTGTGGTTAAGGTATACTTTTGAAAATGATGAAATTCCCTGCCTTTATCAGGATTGGGACCTTGAATGCACAGATACAATGCAGATGCTGCAACCATTACCCTGTTGACATCAACGTTGTTTCCGCCTATTTCCTATTTAGATGACTTCTATGTGTAAGCTAGGCTAAGCAAAGGGCGGAGGCCCCCAAATCCACTGAGCTTCACTTACTCTTGAAATAACAACATATAACGAATGTGCTGTGAGACAATACATTACATTCCTAACTACATTAGACATAGCCCCTCAATGACACACTTCAAGGGAAACCTTGTTGTGTTAATGGGTAACAGAATATACAACCCTGGGATCATGTGTCCCAGAACCATATAGTCAGAGGGTGGGGGAGCCTGTCCAATTTGATAGCTGCGAGACCTGTTGGGAAAATTAAATGGTGTTGAATTGTCACATTAACATGTCCTCTTTAGATCACTAAGTGCCCCTATCACCCTCCACAGCCTCAGTCTTCTACAGCTTCCAGCAACTCTGCTTGGAATTGCTTCATTGGCTATGCTTGACAGAGGCTCAGTTACTTCATCAATGGTGCAGAGAAAGCCAATACACTGTAGCTATGCTTCTAATTGCCCTTGGACAGATAGGTAGTAGGCTATCTGTGAACCTCTAAAGTGCAGGCCATCACAGCCATAATATGTGAATAAACAGACCTTCAGATCACAATATACAGTGAGAAATCACCATGTAGTCAGGAAAGAGTTAAGTACAGTATGAACATACAGAACACTGAGACTTAGTCACTCCAAAATCCTATCTTGGAAGCTAGAAGACTTGTATAAGTTTAAGGCTTTCTATTGCTTACCAGTAGGTTATCTACAGGAGAGATGACGAACAAGCACAGATGGGGAACATGCATGCAACAATACCATACCGGCCTATGTGTCGGCCTTAGGCTTTGGAATACTGGCCAAGGCTATTGTCTCCCCCATGGTGCCTTACTTAGGAGAGTCTCAAAGGTGAATACCAGCTCCATAAACAGCACAATAGCAGAATCAATGAGGATTATGCTACTCAGCACCAGGGGTTGTGATCACAACATGCATGCACTCACAACACTCCTCAGGATGGACATCAACATCTGTGCAGTAACTGAGATCTGTCTTAAGGCTCACCAGCACACCAGCACTACCAGACTACAACCCATACCACACATTTTAGTCACAGAACATGGACTGATGCAAACATGGAGGGGGTGTATCCATATTCATCAGGGATACCTACACCTCCAGGTTAGTGGAGCATCATGATACCTCTGAGATCATCCATGTGCAGCTAACATCAGCCACAACTGCAATGTAAACTGTGGCCTGCTACAGATCACCCTCCATGACCCAGGACCACCACTCCACCTACCTGGAGACAGTGGAGAACATGACAGTCCTAATGCACACCCTGGCATTGGTCGATGTCAACTACCATACCTTTAACTGGGAAACTTTCTCCAGTACTCACTTCTAGGCTCAGTGCTTCCTGGAATTTATCACCTCATATGCCCTGTATCAGGTGGTAACCTCCCTAATGAGGGGTGGAAATATACTAGAAGTGGTCATCACCAACATGGGTAACAGGTGCACCACAGCGGAGGTTAACCGGTCACTGGTTAGATCTGACCATGAACTATACACTGTTTCCACACCCAAGCATCTCCCTCACCCATGGATACCACAGTGTATACCTTTCCTACAGCTAAATTTACACTACTAATGACAGGGGTGGGGGGTTTCACAGCCCCCATGCTAAGATGAAACACTGCTCAAGCTGCAGACAGATATACAAATGCAGTCTATAGGCACCTACACAGATGTATGGATCGTTCCATCACTGGTAAACCAAGACTCACTCCTCCTAGACAAGGACACCAGTCTGGTGGACCTCTGCAATAAACAGGCTATACTACAGAAGTAGGACAGTGTTCCAGACAAACAGAAAATCCCACGAAGGGCAGACATCCATGACCACTATTAGTATGATACGTAGGTCCCTCATGACATCATCCAAGACTAACATCAGCAGGAGAATACGCAAGGATTTGAAAGATAACCACAAAGCCTTCTTTGGCTATGTCAAGGATCTAAGTGGTGACACACAGATTTGCACTGTGCCAGTGAAATATAGCACAAAATATGCTGACCCTACTGATATCACCAACATCCTTGCAGATACATTCAGTGCATACTTCACCCCCTAAAGAGCCCACAACACTATCCAAAAGGTACAGTATCCCACACATCAGAGACACACAGATGGAAATGGCGGTCTCCTACAGCAGAACACAGCATCTATGGATGCAGATAATGTCCCAGACTGCATTTGCAAACTGTACAAGACAACCTGACCCCCCACCTAATTAAGCTTTCAAACCTTAGCCTCTCCACAGGCTACATGTCCATACAATGGCGTGGCAACAGTTATTCCACTCCATCAAGGTGGAATCACAACTGACCATGGTAACTTCCACCCCATAAGCCTGGCTAGCCTGGTCAGCAATGGTATTGATCTCATACTCATGGCACTCATTAACAAAGACATTGGTAACCTCCGAACACGTGACCCAACCAAGGTCAGCTTGGTTGAGTGCAGTTCATGCCTACTTAACCTGTTTGACGTCTTACATACAGTCACCAAGACATTAGATGACGGGGGAGGTGGTTCACACATACTACTTGGACCTCGCCAAGGCTTTTGATACCATGCACCACTCAGGTATTATTGATAAACACACCAGCCTGTACATACACCCATACATCACAAGATGGGTTGCCAACAGGTTTACACACAGAACTCACACGGTACGACTAGCGGTCTCCAGGTCCAACTCTTGACTAGTCATGACCGGTGTCCCATAGGACTCAGTCCTGGGAGCCCTACTGTTTGGCATATACTTCTCAGAGATACAGGTGAACACATGTGGACTATGGCAGACCATGTTTAGCAATGACTGTGAACTGTGAGCTATGATTGATAGTCCAGCTGACACAGACATCCCTCAAGGGGCCTCACAGGGACCGTCACAGGGTGTCAATGTCACGGCCTCCAGCCAAGTGCCACTAACTGCATGGTCATTCCATTATGGAATATAAGCACCCACATATTAACACATAAGAGGCAGCCACTTTAATACGGACAAGGTAATGGTGTATCTGGGGACTAAGGTAGATAGTGATCTCCCCTTTGACAATCATATCTCCACAGTAGTTAGGATATCCTTCTATGTAGGCCATCTGATTACTAAAGGATTCCCATCTAGACATACCGAAGTTATAGTGCCCCTTTACTCATCACTCATCAGTCCCATCACAGGATATAATAACTCATTTGGGATGTACCTCAGAAGACAGTTCCAACAGCTGGGAGGTCCACGAATGTACCTCGTCAAGGGGAATACTGGCCTCCAACATATGGCCTATGCAGGCAGACTGAATAAACTCCTGATTTACTCAGTGGCATCTCATTTACCCAGAGATGATCTCTGCTGGCCAACACAGCCATGTCGAACTCAGGCATATTGGATATGATCCACCTATGAGAATCCATTTCACAGTGAGCCACACACTGTAGTGAGCTGAGCCTTGCCACAACAATAACTGGAAGATGCTGGAGGGACAGATTCCTGTCACAGACACTCCCCATACTTTGAAACAACAACCCTAACTACATTATACAGAGACCCTCACTAACACTCTGCAAGAGAAACCTTGAAGAGTGGATGGGGAAAAAGTAGATGCACCCCAGAGATCCTGCCATTGGCTCTGCTCTACAGAGGGACATTTAATGAATCAATGGGGTGGCAAAATCTGACACATTTTGGCTGGGCTTATGAATGACCTCTGGCAGTTGGCCAAATACCTACCTACTAATCTATACATACAGTATCAGCACATGCTGATAGCTTAATTTACTGTTCAGGTGTTGACTTACCTTGTGCCAATGGCAGTTGTGTGTGCAATAGTTGAGGGCTGCCTATGTTGGATGCACACAGTAGACTGCCTATACGTGACAATTTACAGGTAGTCTTGTGTGTGTGCCATTCATTTTTACTGTGTGTATAGGTGGAGAAAGGTGTCAGTCCCTAGGTGCCTACACTGTCAGTGTGTGTGCTATACGTTCCCTCTTTTCCAAGGTATGGGCATACTGGGCATGCCTCCATCTGCCTACTGGGGCTGGCTCAGGGTGTTCGTGGTCTGAGCACCTCTGTGCCTTTGGGGCCCTTGGCAATGGTGGTGGGCTGTGAGGGCCTTCACCATTCTGTCCTTGTGGCAGCTGTTTCCACAGGACCATATTGTGTAGCATGGCACATAATATGAATATGTGGGCACACATGTCTTGAGAGTACTGCAAGGCTCCAGCAGATATTTCCAAGCAATGGTACCATGATTTCAGCATCCCAAACACATGCTCTATGATGATTCTGGTTTGTGCGTGTGCCTCATTATGGCATTCCTGCATTGATGTGTGTGCATTTCTGATGGGAATCATCATCCAAGGTTCCAGTGCATAGCCAGCATCCCCTACCAGTTGGCCATTTGGGATGTTCCCCCTGGCAAATAACTGATACAGCTGTGAGGCATGCCAGATGTGGGAGTCGTGATAGCTTCCAGGGCTGCCAGCACAGATATCCATGATAATGCCCTGGGCATTGCACATGACCTGGCAGCTGATGGAGGGGTATCCCTTGCAATTTATGTAGTGCCTACCCTGCTCACCGAGTGGTGACTTGATGTGTATGTGCATGCAGTCTATTGCACCCAGTACCTCCGGGTATACTGCCACACAGTGGAAGAGATGCATTTTGCTGACCAACTCTTCCTGTGTTCTGGGGAATTATATGTGCTCATTGGTATGTGGTAACATGGCATCCAGGAACTGGTGTAGTACCCTGGATGCTGATGCCTGTAAGATCCCCATGATATCCCCAGTTGGTCTTTGAAAGGTACCTGTAGCTAGTATTCTCAGGCTTACACATACCTTTGTATCCACTGGGATGGGTTCCCCTCTGTTTGTTCTGGCTCTGAGGTGTGGCCGGCACAGCTCCACAAGTTGCTGTAGGATGTCCCTGTCCACCCTGTAATGCTCTACTATCTCCAGATCATGTAGCCCCTGGTAGGTTACCCTGGGTCTTAACACTCTCCTCCTCCTCTGGTGCCTGAGGTGGTCATGTGCATCATCCTCCACACCACCTTCGGTGTCCAACACATGCTGGTGGAGAAAAGCTATGGAAGCCCCTAACATGTACATACTAATAGTTCCCCATCTATATACACCACTGGTGCAGAGTGTATGGGAATACACAAATGTGTGTGAGGTGCTTTCACACTTTATACTATTGTGCTATGGATGCTGCTGATGTCAGTGGGTGTGTATGAGCTATTCCAGCTGCAGCATGTCTTAATTATGGGTTTTGCAATGAGTACTGCAAGTGTGGGGCCTTTGCTGTGGATATATGCTTGCCTGCCTTGATTAATCTGTTGCCCTTTAATTCACTTTTAAACCTGGATCCTCTCCCATTATCAGGCATGCATCTACCTGTCATCTTTCTTGTTTTGTACTTTCCCTACCCAGTCATGACAAAATGTGTCTTGTAGCTGATATACTGCAAATCAGCTTTGTTCTGCTTTGACACTTTACTGTTTTCTTTGCAGTGCAGCCCCTCCCCTTTCCTGTTCTGCA
>NC_056746.1:1402388395-1402430895 GCF_019279795.1 Protopterus annectens | reverse complement strand
TACTATATCCATACATTCCATGATCAATGACACCTTTTCCCAGGGTGAAGCCATATATTTTTCTATACTCTGAGTGAAACGTTTCATTCCATCTTCCTTGGGGATACAAGAAAATAAATCAACCACATCTATGGTTACAAAAGTTGCATTTTTCCCGCATAAATCTGAGGTAAGTCTCCCTAGAAAGTCCCAAGAATCAATGACTATATGGGATACTCTTTTATATAAGAGTTTTAACCATACGTCTATAACTTTACCGAAGGGGAAAGTTTTAGATTTATTCCCAGATATTATAGGCCGAAAGGGGGGGATCTTTTATATTTTTGTGTACCTTAGGGATTCCAACTATAGTCCCCAATATAGGATGTTTAACTTTTAAAAAATTATACATGTCCATATCAATTCTTCCGTCAAGTAAAAACTCTTCTAAATACAAGTCTGTCTTATGTTGTCCAATATTAACTTCATTTAAGGATGACACCTCATAATTCCCAGAATTTAATAGTAAAATATTCATTTTATTTATCTACTCATAGGTATCATAAAGCACAACACCTCCCCCTTTATCCGGTTTCATTACCCGGATATTATTCTTCCCCTGTATTTCTTTCAATGCTTGCAACTCATTTTTATTCAAATTGTATCTCATATTTTTATTTTTTCATTTATTCCAAGCTTTGTACATCTCTTCCAAAACTACCTTTTCAAAAGTTCCTAAAGTGGTATTCATAGGGGACACATATGTGCTTCTTTTTTTGAAAGCTTTTTCTTTCATATCATTCTTACTTCCACCACTGCCCCACTGCAGTGCAACCCTGGAGTGAGAATATTAAATAAGGGGGGTGTGGGGCTATATTCCATTTTCGACCAAATGAACTTTGACCAAGTGAGCTTTCAGTCAAGTGAGCTTTCAGTCAAGTGCAATGCCTGGTATCATTTTCGAGTAAGTGTAATTCGACCAAATGTATGGAATCCATATATATATATATTTATATATATATATATATATATATATATATATATATATAGGTTTACATTCATAATGCTGATCATGTTATGGTCGACCCTGCTTCCATGAATACCAAACAGTGACTCTTCAAAACATTGAACAAATTTCCGAATGACAAAATCTCGCCCCCTTTTTGACCCATGTTAACACTGATGTGGAGGTGTGGCATGATCGAAAATGTCGAAATTCAAAGTTTTTTCGACATTTGAAAGATTTTGCAGTTCTGGATTCACGGAAACGGTTTGGGGATGTGGCCGATCGGTTATATGTGATTGACATTATAAAGGTAAAACTACAGATATACATACATATATATTTATATATATATATATATATATATATATATATATATATATATATATATCTTTTGCAACCTTGAATAGAGTAAAATATGAATTGAATAAAGACATATTTCAATTACTTCTGGGCCTTGTGTTTTTAGACCACCACATTTGTCAGCATTGCACAGAAGCACTGGAGTTATGTGACAATTACTCTTACCCCTACAGCAAGAGAGTACTTTGTTATTTTGCTAACAACCTTCATTTGGAAGAAATATGTAAAATCTACAAAAATGAAAATTTCTGCTTCAAAGGGGAAAACATGTTTCTTGCTATTGTTTTAGGCTTGGAGGTTACATTTTGTCATTTACTAATGAGTGTTACTGTAATGTTTCTAACTTATCAGACTTCTTGGGATCACTTTAAAAATACACATTTCCTTGTTACTAGGTAAATCTCTTCCAAACATGTACACTGCCAACTTTCTAGAATTTTCAATTTAATGTTGCTATCAGGCTATAGCAGAACATTTCATATATACTTTAAATCATACATCTCTGCTGGAGATAGTTTATCTGCATCAAATGTCCAGTACAAATATTTGTTGCATGACTTCAGAATTATCCCAGACCTGGTCAAAAGTTCTTTCTTAAATTTGCTATAGTCCATGTAATCAGATTCTTCCATGGATATGTACATTTTTCATTTTTGTGCCACTATTGTCAGATGATACTACAACATTTTTGCTCAGTTTGCTCAGTCCAAGTCCTATGTGGTGACACGGCACAGAAAAGTCACCAAGAAGGATTCTAGATCACCCCCCCCCCAAATTAATGTATTCACAGAAAGCACAGTCTTGGAGTTGGAAGTTACATTATTCAGCCCAACAAGTAGCTTCTTTAGTTCAGTCAGATGTTGTTCATTCCCTCACTGTAGCTTTGCGAGTCTTTTAGTAACTTCTTCTTAGTTGGGGTCACCAAGAAACTGGTCTATGGACCCATCAGTCACAATGCTGTAGTAAGTTAGTAGCCCCACTATTGTTTAAATTTAACAGCAGAGGTAGTGATAGGATCTGAAAATGACAAGTCACTGGTCAGCTGCCTACATTTTCCACCAGGAAAACATCCAAAAAAATGTGAGAAGCAGGGCTTCCAAAATACACAGGCTTGTTTTTGTAAAGTCATAGGAAAATAAAAAAAATAATAGTCCACTATGCTTGAAACCATAACAAAAAGTACATTTTTGTTATTTTTAACATCAAATAGGTAAATACTAAAGTCCCCAACAGTCGTTCTATATATAGGCTGTCATAAAACAAGTACCATGTTGTATGTCGTGTCCAGGTCTCAACTGCACTTCTAAATTCTAATTAGGCTATGATGTGGCTTACTGTGTGTGTCTTCTAAGCAAATAGTTGCTGCTCACACGCTCTAAACCTTCAACTGAGGATGAACATCACAACACAATACTAGCACTCATGCTTACTCCCTGTGTATCACCATAATTGGCAACCAGTGCCTTCTCAAGCTAACACCCAGTGTTGTATTGCCTGACTATTGTACGAATTGTTCCACATTCCATACTGCAGCACACTTAAAGGGACATTACACATGTTCCCCTCAGGAAAAGAGCAAATTAATTTTTTAACTGGTAAAAAATTGTTAGTTTTCTTGAAGAGTTGTCCTTCTGCAAATTCTCTGACTGCTACTGAAGAAGTTCTAGTTTATATATACCATAAAAGTGTCACTGTTAAGAAATTTCTATTCAAATGGAAAGCAAGTATGGATAAGACTAAGAATGGATTTTGAAGAATTATGAAAGACAAAAAAATAATGAAATCCTGCACTCTCAAGGCATATGTAGTGTTATGATAATAACTTCAGAATGAATGGAAAAAGGGACTGTATAAGCCTAAAACAAAAAAAAATCAAAATATGACATAGGCAACAGATTAGTTTTGTCAAGTTTGTATATTTCCATTCTCTAAATGAAGTCAAGCTGATATAGTGACACATTCTGTCACAAAACCAAATACTTCAAAAATGTTTCATCAAGGGGCCATAGCCAGGATGCTGACAGGATAACAAAATGTCTCCTGCGCTGCTATTTTATCTATTTCTGACATGAATGTTAATTTTAAACTATCTTATCAACTTTACTAAAGAATATATATATATATATATATATATATATATATATATATATATATATATATATATATATATATATATATTAAATCCCTATTTAAGATAGTATGAATAATTATTTTTGATATTTTGAGATTTTCTAGTCAAATATTTATTTGGAAATATACCTTTGCACACAACTTGGAACTGAGTAATCTAAAAACAGATCTCAGGATTCTTTCTTCAAAAAAGATCTTCAATCTGTTGTGATTAATTTTCAAAAACTGTCATTAAAAATGGACAAAATGGATATAAAACTTCATAATTTTAATTTTTTTTTAAAACAAATGGACCAAATCCATGAAACATTATAGCAGCCAGAAGCTCATATTTTTGGCACTGAGGACTCTCTAAATGACATAGAAGTGAGGAAAAAAAAGATGAACATAATCTTGAGCATCTATTAAAATAAAATACAATTCTTCTGAATAAAATTGATGACCTTGAGAATAGGTCTTGTAGAAACAATATTAGAAACTTTGATCTACCAGAAAAAAATAGAAGGAAACAACAAGGCAAATTTCTTTACATCTTGGTTTCTCAGGGTGCTAGATTTTCCTTTAGCAATGTCATTTGGTATCAAGAGAGCACACAGGTCTCTGGTTATGATATCTTCTTCAAGGAATAAAACGTTTACAAGGTCGACAACTGTAAGATATTTTCTTCACAGGACAAATACTTCATTCTCAAAACTGCTTGGTCAAAGTCTCCCCTTAAAATAGAAGACAGGATAATTCATTTTGACAATGACTACTCCACCTCAGTCATTTCTAAAATAAAATATTTTCTTCCTTTAATAAGCGAACTGAAGAAAAAATGAATTAAAGTTCATTTATTGTTTTTGGCCAGGTTAAAATCTTTCTCCCTGATGGAACTAAAATCTTAGAGGATTTGGATGCAGCTATAACATATTTGAAAATAAATAACATTTTTGAACAAACAGAGGATATGGAACAATATCTTCTTAAAGATGCAGGCTGAATGATCTGAATGATCTGGATGGAACTTAAGACAAGTGAAATAAAGAAGAAATTAAAAGACAAATGACTTAACCATTACTTAATGTCAATATATTAAAATATATTTCATTCTATTTTATTTTTTCTTCCCCTTATGCTAAGTCTTTTTATAAATGAACCTGCCTAATTTAACATTTTGATGAGTACAAAGGGAAACTCGGATGTCTTTACACCAAGTTAAATTAATTTATTTTAATTCTTTAAATTTACATCCTTTAGAGAACAATCTTACTTATAGTTTCTTAGATATTATATTATGCATTAATATTCATAAAATATTTTTTATCTGAATAGATAGAATAAATATAATGACAGAGCTGATGATAATGTTACTTCCTCTACTTATGTTTTCCTCTTTGTTATTTGCTTATTATCCCCATCTCCCCTTCTTTTGAATAATTAGTAGTTATTCTGTTATTTGGTCTCTTATAATGTGTTGATTTAACATTAATATTTACACATTACATATTTTCTGTCCATTATGTTCCTTTGTGTCATTGTTGTTGAGCACACTTTTCATCATTAACTTATTTGTTTTCTCTGCTTGTCCTATATTTCTGATCTATGTTTTTACAAAATGAACCCTTTATATGTGGCTAATAGTATGATTCTTGGTGGTAAACATGTGTGTTTAAGCTGCTAATAAAATGATTAGCTGTGCTGTGATTTGCATTCACTTGCCCTCGATTATATGCTTTGTAACTTTTTAATTTGCAGGGTGAAGTCTGGTAATATGGGACTTTAGGGTCGAAACTTGTTTTCACTGAGAGAAGTCGTGGAGTTCTCTTAAATGTTTTGATCCTTGACTTGGCTTTGAACTCATTTGTGGATTGTGGTGTGTCAATGATTTTGTAGTGTCATTGATTCAAGGTATTTCCATTTCTAGACTTCAGGTTTGAATTTGAAGGGAGACAGGCTTATGTTGGAGGACACAGGGTTTATTTTTTTTTTGAGCTGATGGATGAGTGGTGAGATCCAGTGTTTTTGTGATTAAGATTTTCATATTATACTTGGCTGCAAGCTGTAATTTTATATGTTCATAGGTTCATAGGTAAGTACTAGGCTATCGGTCCAAGGGCCTAAGTAAAACTAGCCAACAACGTTCCCTGGCTTACGCCACCCAAGAAAGTTATTTTCCTGTGCCCCTGTCGAGCAGAGCCACAGAAGTGATCCCCGGGGTGTATTTCCTATTTCCCATCCACTCGTCAAGATTTTTCTTGAAGAGTGCTAATGAGGAACTTTTCTTGACATAGATGGGTAGCATGTTCCAGAGTATGGGACTTCTCTGGGACAGGAATCTATCCCTCCAGCATGTCCTGTTTATTGTGGTGACAAGGTTTAGGTACCTAGAGCGTGTAGCTCAGAGGGATTGGAATTTCTTTAGGTGTAGCATGTCCAACAGCTCTGGGTTTGACATAGCTTTATATGTTAGGCAGAGATCACCTCGGAGTAGGCAATATGCTATGGAGTAAAGCTGGAATTTTTTGAGACATTCAGTGTGGGGTATCTGTTTGTGGCCAGTAATCCTCTTTGTGAGATACTTCTATGGTCTTTCCAGCTGCTGCAGATGTCTTATGAGATACATTCCAAAAGGGACATTGTACTCTATAATGGGTCTAATGTGTGTCCTTTGCTTTTGCATATTTTAATCTTCCCGTCAAGTCTTCATGATGTATTTGTTTTTTAATTTTGAGTGTTATCGACATTAGCTGCTTTTGGCTGTCAGTGAAGTGAATGGGGTGGGTATTTTCTATGAAAAGCCGCACAGGAGTTATTACTTGCATAGCTTTTAATATTAAATCAATAACATACTTCCAGTTAGGCAGAGATCACCTCAGAGTAGGCGATATGTAATGGAGTGAGGCTCGAATTTTTTGAGACATTCAGTGTAGGGTATCTGTTTGAGGCCAGTAATCCTCTTCATGAGATACTTCTATGGCCTTTCCAGCTGCTGCAGATGTCTTCTGAGGTACATTCCAAAAGGGGCATTGTACTCTATAACGGGACTAATGAGTGTCCTTTGCTTTTGCATATTTTAATCTTCCTGCCAAGTCTTCATGATGTATTCAGTTTTTAATTTTAAGTGTTATTGACATTAGCTGCTTCTGGCTGTCAGTGAAGTGAATGGGGTGGATATTTTCTATGAAAAGCCGCACAGGAGTTATTACTTGCATAGCTTTCAATATTGAATCAATAACATACTTCCACATTACTAAAAATGAACTTCTAAGTAAATTGAAGCAGAAGCTTGACAATCTGTATAAATGATCTTCATTCCTTGTTATGTTATTTCATTTTGTTATTTTGTTTCTATAGTACAGTAAGAATGGAATACTGATTTGAATTTTTTTCACTTTGGAACATTTGTTTTTATAGCTGCTGCCCTTTTAACTAAACAAATTATTGCTGTTAGTATTCATTGTATTATTTTATTTTACTACAACATTTATGTTTAAATCTTTTATTGCAGTGGTAAATAAGTGTTTAGGAATTGAATAGACTAATGACTTGGACTGTCATTCCTAGGAGTTATTTTAAAAAGGTGAAAACTTTTTTGATATCTAATGAGCCTTTTTGACTTTTGACACTAGATATATATTAGAAAATTGTCATACTTAACAGTACTCATACTGGCTCATCATATTTTTAATGTTTATCAGGGGATTTAGCTTTTGAATAATAAAATGTCTTTACAGAGTTTTTTTTTACTCAGAAATATTTTATTTTGATTATTAGCCAATAGTAATAAATACTTTTACAATGTAGAATCACATTAACTATGAAGTTAACTATAAACATATTTACATACAGCCTGACATGAGTAAATGAATGTTATAAAATTAAACAAAATAAAGATATTTAACTTAAGAATGATTTCTTTAAGAGGAGATTAGGTCCATTTGTAGAGTATCAACCAATGTCAAAACCTTTCTCCAAGGATTATTAGTTAATGGCATTGAAAACAATCTTAATTCTTTGGTTTAACTTCCATCAACACTGTCTACTTTAATAAGCATAGAAATTATTCTCTTCCAGGTACTATGGTAGACTTCCATTTTTTGTTATGCATTTCCTAGCTATAGCTAATATTGTCCATAAAAAGTAAAGATTAGTTATTTTTTGATAAACTTCTTCAGATACATTCAATAAAATTAAAGCTTTGGTCAAAACAAATTTATCTGTATAAATAGCCTGTAAGAAGTTATTAATATTTTCCAAAAAGGGTTTAATTCTTTTACATTCATAAAAAATATGAGACCAGACCAGTCAGCTTTAACACTCTGTTGACATCTCCAGCATACTCCCTTACAAGAAGTATCGATTTTTGAAATTTTATCAGGAGTTAAGAAGGATCTATGTAGGAATTTCCAGGTAAATATTCTCCAGTACTGAGAACTGGAGGTTAATTTTACTGAAAGTAGCATATTTTACTTATTTTCTGGAGTTAATTGAATCGAATATCCTCTAGTAATAAATTGCCAATATGTTGTTTTGGGTGCTGTTTTGGAGTTTGTTATTAAGTTGTATAAGTAAGAAGTCCCATTCTTCATATTTTCATTATTATAAATAATTTCAAACACTCTACTTATAAACTTAGGTGTAGATGAGAATGATGAATTATTTAATACTCTACATAGATCCTTGAAGAATGTCAATATATTCTAATGCATTAACCATTCATTAGTGTTTAATTCATAAGTTGACATCATATACTATATATCCAGAACTTTTTGATTTTTTTATACAGTGGAGCCAACAAATTATTTTTTTCCGTTCCCAGTGAATAAATACTTCTTTATGAATTCTATATGGAAAATTTTTTGTAATGCTGAAGGGGATTAATGTTGGAAACGAGATCTTTAATTCCATATTCATATTTATAAACTTTCTAAAATGATTGTATAAATGATTTATTACAAATGTCTTTGTTGGTTTAGATATATTATATTGTAGATTTATACACAATGAATACCATAGTATATTATTCATGTCGATAATAGTAGTATTTTTAGTAAGTTTATTTTAATTTAATAGAATCTTTGTATGTAATTTTTTCCAGTTGGATGTGTAACTAGGGTTAATCCATTCAATCACAGTTTTGAGAAATGTAGCATTTATATATGATTCAATGTCTGGGAAATGTATTCCTCCCTGATCCCATTGTCTTGTATGATGCGCATAAGCAATTCTGTTTCTTTTAGGGTACCATAAGAATCTTAGTAGTGTCGATGTTATTTTCGTAAGGTAGGATCTCTCTGGGATTAACAAAATAGCTTGTACTATATATAACATTTTAGGGAGAAGAACCATTTTAATTAATTGAAGTCTATCTTCAAAGACTAGAAACAGATTATTATATTTATTGACTTGAGAATCTATTATGTCAATAATCCTTTTATAATTATTTTGTATTATACCTTGTATATTGTCATATAAATCTATCCCTAGGTATTTTATTATTGTAGCTGCATTCCTATGATACTATTCTTAACTACTTGTATGTCCTTTTTTAGTTAATAATAGATATTTAGACTTTTGATTATTACAGCAAAGACCTGAAATCTTATAAAATTTCTCTAAGAGAATATCTAGTTCATCTAAGACCTCTTTTGAGTTCAATAGAATGAGACGTACATCATCAGCAAAGAGCTTAGAGTTATATTGATCAAATATATTTAATCCTTTTATCTTTGGATTGTTTCGTATTAGTATAGCCAATAGTTTGATAGCCAGTGCAAATAAAATGGGTGACATTGGGCATCCTTATCACCTTTCATAATTTGTATAGGATTTGAAGTAAAAGGTCCTAATTTGACATAGGCTAAATTATTTTCATATATTTTTTTAATAAATGTAATAAAGGGAAGAGGGAATGCATAAGCCTCAAGAATTTTAATTAGATAGTCCCAATTTAAGGAATCAAATGCTTTTTCAATATCAAGTCCTATTATCAAGGCATCTATATTTTCTTTATTTAGATAATCTATTAAAGTCAATATTATTTTAATGTTATCATGTGTATGTCTATTCTGAATAAATCCGGTCTGGTCATCGTTAATGATTTCATTTAATTGATTCTTTTATTCTATTTACCAGGATGGACATACAATTTTTATAATCATTATTTAGTAGTGAAATTGGCCTATATGAACTGCAAAGGCTAGCATCCTTGTTTTCCTTTAAAATGGATATAATTAAAGAGTATTTTCCTGAAGGGGGAATAATTGTATGGGTCTGAATTTCAATTAATGTCTTATGTACCAAGATGATTATATTTTTGGGAAATCATTTGTAAATGTCTGAAATTAAACCATCCATTCCAGGAGATTTACCAGATTTACTGTCTTTAATTTTATCTGTGACCTCTTTGAGTGTATTTCTTTGTAAACTATCAGGTATTGATTTAATATTAGAGATAATATTTCCTAACAAGGAATGGTCAATTGTATTATATGTATCTTTATAATGATTACTGTAATAACATTTGAACGCGTCTAATATATTTCCTATTTCTGAGACCTTCTTATGTCTTTCTTCATGTAGGATATTAACAATGGAATTAGATTTTGATTGCATTTTGACTTTAACAGATAGGTTATGTAGGTGTTTCGGAGAAGTAGCATAAGAGCTTATTTTTAACCTTTCTATGGCTAAATTGGTTTTATGACTTAAAATATCAATATATCTTTTATTCAGCTCTTCTATTTCCTTCTTGTTCTCAATTGTATTAGACTGATTTTTTGATTTATATAATGTGAGTTTCCTTTGTGATTCTTGTAGTTCAGATTTCCATTCTTTGAGTTTATTTTATACCAGCCAATCACTTTTTCATAAATATAAGCTTTTAGTGAATCCCAGACCATTACTATATTTACTTCTAAATTATAATTTATGTCTAGATAGAAATTTAGTTCTTTCACTAACCATTGTTTAAATTCTTTAATTTTTGTAATGTATGAAGGTATTATAGAAAGGAATGTTAGTGGTTTAAAATATATTTGCATTTTAAGAACTAGTGAACTGTGATCTGATAGAGAGCATGGGATTATTGAAAAAGAAGTAATTTTGGATTTAAGATCTTGTGATATAAAAAGTTTGTCTATTCTGGTTCAAGTTCTAAACTTATAATCTTGATAAGAGAATGACAAGGAGTTATTATCAATAACATTAAAGGTATCTATCAACTTTAATGACTCAGCCCATTTTTTTAGTATTTTTGCAGTAGCTGTTAAATGTGGAGATTTTTTATTGGTAGTTTCAGAAGTGTCAGTTAGACAATTAAAATCCCCTCCAATTATTAGATTCCCTCTGGAAATGTTTATGATTTGGTCTAGATGCTTTTTAACTGTTCTTGTCCCAATACCAGGAAACCAGTATAAGTTAGCTAATGTCCATAACCTATTATTCAACTTCAGTATGACTATAGCTATAAGCCCTTCGTTATCGATATATTTATATACTATTTCAGGGTTTAGGGAATTATTTCTCCATAAGATTATTATTCCTCTTTTCTTAGATTTAAATTTAGAGCATGCTAAGGTCCTATAATCACTTGGATTTCAACTAAAATTATCATTAATTATGAAATGAATTTCATGTAAAAAGATTAACTGGGGTCTATTTATCTTTAAACATCTTAGTAAGTTAGATCATTTATTTGGATTATTTAATCCATTTATGTTTAAAGATAGTAATGTGATATCCATGCCAAGTTATTTTAAAGAAGTATTTAAAGTGTCAATATATAGTTTCCTGAAGTCATCTCCTTTAAATATAATAACAACATATTAGTTTGTAAATATCCATATAGCTCTGTGTAAGATGTTAACTTTAACATAATTAATAGAATTAAGTCAGGCTTGGTAAAAAGAATTAAATAACAAAAGAATTAAAGAGAAAAATAGCATTAAATTAGTTTGTACATTAAAACTTTCCCACCATGGAATGAAATACATTCCTAGTCCATCAGATAGATACATCTGGTGAACTATCCCACTAACCTCCTTTTTTCATTCATTAGAGCTCCAAATATACAATCTTAAATAGTAAAAGAGTCTATTAAAATATTTTATATGATTTATCATTCGGCAACAGAAGTAAATGTCTATATATATTTATTTATTTATTTATTTATTTATTTCCAGTTTGATAACCGGGGAAGTCCACTGGGCTCGAAAGCCCGTTTTCAGTGGAGGCCCGGGGAGAAAAGCTCCAAGAAAATACAACGAAGTAATACATTGCACACAAAAATACAAGCATACATTAATGATGATACATTGAACACAAAAACACAGCAGAAAGAGAGTAAACTAATACATTATTGACAAAAACACTCAGAGTTCTAATAGTACAATATTTTAACAATTCTTCAAAGATGAGGTACATTAGGCAGTATATATAAGAAAATCTTGTTTTTATGTAACTATAATGTTAAGTGGAGAAGTAAAGAAGGAGGAAAATAGGATCAAATAAGATCTAGGTAGGGAGTATACAATATATATATATATATACACACATACATACATAATTAGTAACTAATCAAATATACATAACACCTGTAATAATGAATATTCAATTTTCTGAACTTGTTTGAAACACAAATTTCCAAGATATACAGTAAATACTTCATTTAAACTCAATAGTTATTTAAGACCTTTGTCAGACAAACTTGCAACAAATAATAGCTATTACTGATTATTATCGTATCCTAAATCAAACAGACAAACAATATGTATATTATTCTACATATTAAAGGGACTGAGCAAATAATCCATATCAAAATGTTCAAATCTTGCTCTTATTATGACAGCTGATATTAAAATTGTGTGTAAAGTTTTCCTAGAGATGTATATGTAGAGGTATTCACATATTAATATAACACAACACTTTTATATACATGAGTGTCATGTGTTTCTAATAGACAAGATACTTAGATTTAATGTTTACTTCTACTAAAATGCTTCAAACAAACTGTGTTAAGTTCCTGTACCTAAATGAATGTAAAATCATGAAAAGCTGTTTGGCCCGTTTGTGTTACTATAAACATTCAGGCTTCTTAAAGAATACACATACTTGTGACCAATCACATCAACTCTCATACATTGCTATAGCTACATTAAATATTCAATAGCTAAATGCATACATAACTGTATACATAGCTCATGAGAGCTAGAGATTTTAAATGCTTCTTTTTAACTTCTCAAGAGTGGTTTTCCCTGCTCAAATGGTTTCCTATGAGAAAAAAATCTATGTTTAAACATTACCTCATTCTTTATCAACTTTTATTTAAATAAGGCATGAAAAGTGCCTTCTGAGAGCTTCCACACCAGACACTGCACACACCAATGTCTCACTCAGAAATCAACAACCAGTCGCTTTAAGCATCTGCACCCATTCAACAGTGAATCTAAAACCAAACCATAATCACCCCTCTTTCACCCCGCCAAACACGGACATCTCCCCAATTTTACAGCAATGTCTCCTCGTCAAAAAAAAAAAAAAAAAACCTTCAGTAAACCTCGCAGACTACATTTTACTGAATGCTAGACTCACCCCTCCAACAATCCTCCAGGGGACTTCAGCCACAGCCCGCAGCATATCTTGTCAACCCAAAGTTATATAAAAGATCAATCATATAAGCTAAACCGAAGATCTCTAGTCGATGGACTAAAATAAACATGCTAGCTCGTCACTTCACTTTTATGTAGCTAGGGCCAAGAATGAGTTCCCTTTCATAACAAAAACACTCAAACTTCAATCAAGTTGGATAGAGAGTTATCCACTCTATTCTAGGGAGACAGTGTCATTTATATGACAGTTCATTTTTACTTTAGAGCGGAAAGCTTTTGAGCAACCAAATATTAAACTGCAATAATGTTCAAAGGATATTACAATATCTATACACCATTATATCACTACTAAGGGAGATTTAATTTAGTGCTTAGGTCACAACAAAGCAATGGGAAAATCTATTATTTATTAATAGTAATTAGGTTAAATATACTATATAAAAAATAAGCACGAAATAATAAATCAGTTACCACAGAACTATGAAATAATACTTTGCAACTGAAGTACTACTAGACTAAAATCTAACTATAGGTTATACTTATAATTAACAAATATTTATAGAGAGAAAAAAGAAATCTAAATAAATAGATAAATAAGGTAAATATCTATATAAAGATAGATAACGAGGCATAAAGCAAGGTGAGAGGATTGATAATGTTAGAAATAGATTGTTTAGTTAAAATATATCTCAGATTTACGAATTTTATATGAGGGGAGGCATCACTCAGGATCGAAAACCCAAGAGGTCCACACCCATTTCTGTGGTTTTATATGAGGTAATAGAAGCACGTACCTTTCTACTTTTACTCTAGTATTACTTATATGTATGAAAATGAATGTTATGTAACATGTTTAGTCCATTTAAAAGTCTTTTAGTTATTAGGTTTCAGTTGATACTTTGAGAGACTTCACAGAAGTAGGTAATTTAGTTTCAGTTTTCTGTTTCTTCTTTTTGACATCAGTCCAACTAGTTTTATGAGTGGATCTCTTCAGGGACGGGAATGTCCATTCCATTTCTTCTGGGATGGTTATAATGTTATTATTTTTGATAAATTGAAAGGCTTCTTCCAGAGTGTTGAAGTTTCTCATCTCACTTAGGTACTGTATCCTTATCTTTGCAGGGAAGGCTATTTGAGCTTTGATATTATTCTGTTTCAGAGTTTTTATTTAGTGGCCATGTCTTTTTCCTCTGTTCAAGAACTTTAGTGGAGTAGTCATTGTCAAATCTTATTAGATGTTGATTATATTTTATTGGACTTTTCCTCCATGCTGTTTTTAGCACCAGTTCTTTGTCCATAAAAGATAAAAAATGTATTATAATTGATCTTGGTGGCATAGAGGGAGAAGAAGAGGATGATGCTGGAATTCTATTTCCCAAAGCATGATGTGCCCTTTCTATGCCAAATGAAAAGCCTTCTTTAAGATTTAGAAACTCTGGTAGCCATGAATTTAGAAAAGAGATAATGTATTTTCCCTCTGTATTCTCAGGTAGACCGAAAATCCTGATATTTGATCTTCTCTCCCTATTCTCTAAGTCATCTACTTTGTTTGAGAGCCAGGTATTTTGTTTCAGGAGAAAATCTGTTTGTGTCTCCTCTTCTTTAAGTCTTCCATCTATGTCAGATAAAGACGTTTCAATAGTTGTTATCTTAAACTGATGCTGCTGAAGCATTTCTTTAAATACTTCTGTTTGTTTCTGAGAATTCTCTTTTAGATTTTGTAGATTAACCTTGAAATCATCCATTTTTATAGATAGTTCTTGTAATGTGGTAGTTACCATTTGCAGTTCCTTTTTTAGTGACAGTTCAGAGTGAGAGTTCTTCAGGTTACTCATCTCTTCATCTGCTGTGTAAAGACTCCTGAGTATTTTGACAGGAAATGGCTTGAAAAAATCCACCAAAATTTGTAATTAGTAATTTTACACTATTAACTAAATATTTATAAAGTTTTGTTAGAAAAAAAAATAGTGAAATTTCCTGAATTTGATACTAGTTTATGGAGCTCTAAAAACTGCTGCCTTCAGATAGCCATCTAGGCTCTGCCTCTTCCCTTTACAGAGTTTTTGATTACCTACAAGTTCAGCTGTAGGCTACAGTTTGTAAATATTTGTGTTTCATAATAGCATTTAAGCCTTTTTCTGTTAGAGAAGTCCTTATGGGGGCAAATTCTTTTAAATGAAATATTGGTGTTAAAATGATATTTATCCTCTCATACATAAAAATCTTTAATAATATTTTTTTAGAAAATAATAATATATATGAGCGGTATCTTAAGTATCATTTCTTTTTTCTTTTTTGCAGTGAAAAATTTACTCTGATCATAGCAGAGAGGATGTTCTTTCACTTTTGTTGATGGGAGGGAATGTTTGGATAGCTATGCTGTTCAACCATGGAGTTTAAGACTCCACATGGGGTTTGAAGGGTTTTATAATTATCTGTTTACCATTAATGAAAGTAATCTGCTTTTTGGTGGGTGTATTATTGCTACTATCATATATATTGCAAGCAGTCAAATTTGTAAAGATTATAATTTTTCATGCAAGCAGTTCTTGTGTTTGAAAATGATTCAAAAGTATAATCGCTATCAGAATTTATGATAACTTTTTACAGACCTGTTAAACCTGTTATTTTAATAATTAAACAATGGTTGCAAGAGATGGAACCTGAATACATTTTTAAAATGATTTAATTCCCAAATTATTTTTCTTCAAGAGACACACTTATTACAAACTGACATAGACTGACTTAATATAAATCATATTCTGTCCTAACTAGTTCTCATAATCAGAAAAAAGGAGGGGTGGTTATTTTGTGGAGAAATTCTCTACCCATACCCGAGATTATTAGTTCTTATAAAGATGATAAAGGACTATTTTGCTTAGTAGCATTACAAATTAATAGAAAATTATACACCTGTATTAATCTATATTGGATCCCTGGAATAGGTGTTAGGATTGTTAACAACTGGATCACATTGTTCAAATTTTAAAAGGCATTATTATATTGGCAGGAGACTTAAACTGTATTTTAAAAATGATCACACTAATACCATTAGAAAGAGGAAAATAACTGTGCCAGAAAGGAATTAATAGAATTTATAGACTTAATACATATTAAGGACATTTATGAATTCTCAGACCCAGATTCTTTTTTTTTCACTCACTACTCACATAGACATGGAACCCAGTTCACAATAGACAGAGTTTATATATCAAATGACCCAATAAATAAATAAATAAATGAATAAATAAATAAATAAATAAATAAACAAATAAATTAGATTAGTTAGACAAAGTTAAAGTGATATCTTGTCTACTTTCAGACCACAATGCTATAACATTTGATTTACTCTTAAAATCTAATAACAATATTCCCATAAAATGCATACCAGCTTATATAACTAGCTTAAAAGACTTCAAGGGCTTTTTCATAAAAGAAATTCAGACCTTTATTAAAATTAATTATACAAAGGATATTTCTGAGATATATTTATGGGATGCTTTAAAAGCATATTTATATGGTGCAGTTATAACCTGGTATGCCTCGAAGAAAAAAACAACGGGATAATGAATTAGTTGACTTACAAGAAAAAAAAACTGACAAGCTAAAATTAGACAGCCAGAAAACAAATAAGTCCTGATAAAGGAGATAAATAAGCTAAATGACAAATATTTAGAAATTCTAAATCATAAAAGTATGATTAATGTAGAAAGGATCAAAATAGTCAACTTCTCTATTAATCCTAAGTCTGTGCACAAGGTGTCCATCATTACAAAAATATTTAATAACTCTAATCATATGAAGGAAATATACTCAACTAAGAAAAAGAGAAAACATCACTGATTTGGAAGCTATTCTTACAGAATGTAGGAATCATTTTTATGCATTAAACAATAATCCAACTATGGACTGTCAAGAGAAAATAAAAAAAAAGTTTATAAGAAATGATACTAAGAAAAAAAATAACTGGAGATCAGATGAAAGTTATTGACAGGCATGTTTCACTCTCTGAATTGAAAGCCCAAATTGTTTGTGTTTTTCGGCTTTTCCCGGTTAGGGGTCGCCATAGCAGAACTCCAGTCCGCTAATGATTGGTAGTGGATTTTTAAGTGCCAGGTTACCAGCCCTGATGCACAACCTTCAACGAAGACATGCTCCATTCACATATGCTTCCACACAGAGGACACTCTAGCTGAGAATCGAACGGGACAACGTCTTGCTATGAGGCGACAATGCTACCGCAGCACCACCACCGAGTTAAAGTCTAGTAAGCCCCCTGGTACTGATGGGATTATTCCTGAACTTTACAAGTAAATGCCAAAAGATGCCTCAGCTATACTACTTAAAGTTTTTTTTTTTTTTTAAGTTAACTAAAGTATGAGTAAATGTCTCTCCTTCCCGGAAATGCACTCTTATCTCTCCAATCTTAAAATCTGACAAAGATCCTGTAAAATGTTATTCTTATAGACCAATCTCTTTGTTAACTATAGATTAAAATTATTAATGGCTATTCTTGCTAACATATTAAAGCAATTTCTCCCATCTTTGATTAATGATTACCAAACTGGTTTTATCTTAAACAGAAATTCTTATGACAACATCAAAAGAATACTAAAAATAATTGATTACACAAATAGAACAAATGAAAAGTTAACCTTAGTAAGTTGAATATAGATAGTGCTTTTGACTCAGTAAATTGTAATTATACTTCTTTGGTTGTAGAATAATTAATTTTTCAAGTAATTATATATATATATATATATATATATATATATATATATATATATATATATATATATATATATATATATATATCATTAATCTTCTTTATGAAAATTCTTATGCTTATGTAAAAATAGGTTCATGCACTTCAGAATCAATTGACATGTTCACCTTTCTTTTTACCTTAGCTATAGAGCCATTTGCTAATTTAATATCAACCTCAAATGTTAAAGGTGTTCAGATAGGCAATAATTTAACATCTAAAATTCAGTTGTTTTCAGATTATATTCATATAACCTTAAATAAATGTAATTTTTTTCTTCTGTTTTTAATTCAATGGAATGTTTTAATGAAAACAAAACAAAAAGTTTACCTGTAAACTATAACTTTAATGATGTGGGGAAAAAATTAATAAGCACATTGTCCATGAAAAAAGATACATTATTTAGGAATCACTTTAACTGAAAACATTGACAAAATAATAACCATCAATTATAACAATAGTTTAACTTCCATAGAGAATATTATAAATAAATAAAATAATTAGTTTGTTTTACAATGAAAGAGAGACTCTCCTGAATTAAAATGATTATCTTACAAAAATCCTATATATTATACAGAAATTATCACTTCCACCTCCTAGAAGTTGTATAAAAGAGTTTAATTCTTTAATTTTAATTTTTTTTGTATTTCCCAAACAAACCCAGAATATCTTTAAATTATCATATTAGAGACTGATCAGGTTGGTGGTTATTGGCTTACTAGATTTAGAATTATATTTTATATCATCTATCATTAAAACAATAGCTCTTTTGTCTAACAATTATTATACTGGTAGGTGGAAAGAATTTCAAGAATGTTTCTGTATACAATCTGACTGTCTTAGACTTTCACATTATTATTTAATTTCAAACAATTCCTTATTCTGGTTATTAAAAGATTACTTCTTTAACAACTTTAATCAAATAATCAATTCTTCCAATATTTTCATTATAATGAATGCCTTGAGAAAATGTATTTACAGAAATCCAATATATAAAGCATGAATTGGTATCACCTTTCCAAAAGATTTTACCCAAAATAATATTTCCACTCTTGATTTACCTTTTACTTTTAAAGAAAGTAATCTGATTTATTGGTTTCAGTTAATGGATAAACACACACTGCTCAAGATATAATTAACAAATTTGATTTGGTTGAAGAAATGTGGTTGCATGTGCAAAATTTTAGACAATTTGTATAATGTAAAATTAAAGTTATGCAACCAAGGATAAGAGATTCTATTTCTAAATTAATTGACATATTATTTCTACTGGTACAAGAGAAAATGCTTGGAAAAGGTCTTTTATCTAAAATATATGAAACAATCAAAAAAGAGATGGAATATAAAGAAAGAAAGCTATTGGAATTATTTTAAGCTTATAAATAATATACCTCCTAATGACTAGGATAAAAAGAAAAATGTAATATTATCATCATCATCAAAATAAACTACCTGTTCACTTAAATGGAAATTATTCTCATTGAGGTTCTTGCACAGATTTTTCTTTACACCATGTAGAATTGAATTAAAGTCCAAAAGCAAGGTAATTTGTTGGAGATGTAAACTAGACCATAAAGCTTACTGGCAACACATGTTTTTGATTGTGTTATATGTAAACCATATTGGAATGAAATAAATGTGTTTACAGGCTCTATTTATTGATAAATTATTTTTAATCAAATCATTAGTTTTATTTTACACCCTATTGCCTGATTGTGTCAAGAGATTGAAATATCAACTTTCAGGGAGTATTCTGACAAGTGCAAGAAAAGTTATAACCAGAAATTGGAAAAAAATGAATCTACTCCCACGTTTAATGAATTCTTGAACATTGCAACTGAATTTTAACTGGAACTTATTAGCATCAAGTCAAGTTCTTCTGGAATCACTTATACTACAACATGTGGAAAAATATTAAAGAACTGCTAAATAAATAATTGTTGATACTCATAAAACAATTGTTAACTATTGGAAACTTTTATAATACTTGTTGTTTAGTAGACACCCTTGTAAATAGTTGGTTTGTTGTATTTTCAAAAATGATTTATTTTCTTTTTATTTTCCCTTTTTTAGTCAACTATTCATTTTTGTATATATTATCACTTGTTTAATTGTTTAAATTTCAATAAAAGAATTAAAAAAATGTTTTATCAAAAACACAGTCTGTAAAACTCAGAGTAAATATTTTTTTCCATCCCTCTTCAAATTAAATATACCTACTCTAACGTCACACAGCAGTGGTGAAAATGGGATTCTCTACTGTCAGTGAAAGTGCTTTCAACAAAACATTTTTACTTAAATTCTAGCCATAGACCTTGGTCCTAGATGATTGTAACTGGCACCCAACCTCCTGTGCAAAAATAGGAATAAAAAGTTTGTAGATGGATAGATGGATGGATGGTCAGTCACAGAAATTGCCCTCAATCAACTGACATGTGGCTTTTTATTCTCTTTCATACAATCGTGATACTTAAATGTCTTTTATCTACATTCCTTCCTCCATTCTGTACTTTAGCTGCTCCCTCAATTATATAAAAAGTTTCAAGCAGTCTGCCAATATGACTGAGGTTTACTGACTGCTCTGTGTGCATCATTTCTGAATTTAAAACTAGATGTTTTTGTGTTAGTGTAGGGTCAGACCCCAGCACTTCAGAAGGTGAGGCCAAGCATGCCCTATCTGTTAAGTCATCTCAACTTATGTAAAAGCTGTAAAATTATTTTCTTTTCTTCTATAGTGCAGTACATTGGAGCAACTAAAGCTCTCTGTACTTCAAAGAATTATGCTTGAAGTTCTCAGGTCATAATCTCCACTCATTATGTGCTACAAAAATGCATGACAGTAGTCACCTCCAAATGTAAATATCATGACAACCATTTCTCAGACAGCTAACTGAGGCTTTATTATAATGCTCTACATTTGGATCAGGTGCACCTAAGTGTATATTGCTAATTAACTTGAAGAATTATAAAAAGAGCTGATGTCTATGACCCTGTTAGAGAGGTACCTTAGAATGCAACTAACAGTAGCAACTAAGTCCCTCATCAGTTATTCAGCCAGGGACTAAATCAACCAATTTATACCCATGCAAACAACTTTTAAAACTGAAATCTCCACAAAACATCAATCAACTCACAGCCATCCACTGATGCATTTTGCTAGTGAGTGATTGATCACTTCCAAGAAAGTTTACATTTCAAAGTTCTCACAGATATCTTTTAGGCAATCATGAATAAGTTATTCTACCTACCCATTTTATTCTTTGAAATGTCAGTCATACAAATGTGCACAAAATATAGAGATACAGACAGAGATCTGTAGACATACATGCACACACATTTATGCTGATGTGCATTCTCAGAAACAAAGAGATACAGATGTATGCATAGACATTGCAGAGTCATGATGCAGTTTAGGATATAGTCAGAAAATAAATCTACTTAAGTATTGTCAAATTCATTTTGATTTACATCCTAAGACTCACCTTAGGTGTAGATCTCTTCTACTTACTCCATCAGGATTGAGTTTCATGCATGCACTTCTTCCATGGTGCAATACTTGTTTATAATTATTTCTTATCATATCATTACAGTGATACATTTTAAATACAAGTTCTTCAAACTTTGGCTTTACAAACTTATCCTTATGAACTTTTATTCCTGTAAGTTTGTTTTAATTTCAAACAATTCCTGCATTTTTATTAATGTTGATAAAACTTTATTTAATTTGTGTGTGTTTATTTATTTATTTTAAGACAATGCACCCTTATAGAGTTGGAAAATTAGGTGTTTTAATTTGGTACTTAGCATTCCACCAGTTATGTGTATTAGATGGTTTAGTGCTGGTATATTGCCTGGTAATACAACTAATATATCTACCCAGAAGCCTCAGTGTCTGTGAAAATTGTAAAGGTCATTAATTGTGATCCTTGGAATTGCCAAACTGTAAGTGTGAATTTGAGGAACACATATCAGTTATGTAACTGAGATGTATTTTACTATTATTAATAATCGGAGTTACAGCAATTTTACATATAGTATATTTAAGTGTCAGAAATATGGGGGGTGTACAATCCCAATGTTGGGCAGTGCAGAGAAGGTGAGGGAATCTTGCAGACATGCTTTAATTTCAAAGCTGTTTTATTGTTGGAATCACAGTTTAGTGTTTTAAATATGGGTTTCATAGTATTAAGTGTCTTACTTCTTAGGTCCAGACCCAAGCAACCTCAGTTCTCCCACAGAGGTCTCCATTTCCACTGGCATTTATTAATGGGATATGTGATTGTTATCTACTGTTTTACTTGGCAAAGGGAATAGCAGACACCCTACACTTAGAACAACAGGTCAACCTTTCTTCAGCTATGGCAATGTTAATTAATAAAAGAGGGGAAAACACTACTAATTATGAAAACTATGTTGTGCTTGACTTCATGCTGAAAATAGTACAGAAGTAAACCAAAAGTTTTCTTTCTTTCTCAACAACATTAATTATACTGCAAACATACAGTATAATTGAATGAGTTAGCAAAGATTTCTATATGCAACTTTCAATGTGCATTAGAAATATATTGCAAGGTAAGTTACTAAATAGGTAATTCAGGACAGGTGAAACAAGGATCAACTGGTAATTATGGCAATGGCAGGCATGACCAAGAATAACTGAAAAAATATCAGAGTCGGTGGGGTAAAGAAAGGGAAAGTAATGTTTGCTACTTGGAGTTTCAGTTAGGCATTATCGACCAAGAAGTCTTGTTAGGTATGTTTATGGCAATTTTATTCTGTCAAGAACAAATCATTTTCCGTAACTGATCCAATTCCAAAAGGAAGTCAAGTTTCATGTCTTCCTCCTTATATTTTCAGTTCTTGCACGTGGTCAATATTTCCAGCAATGTTGCTACTTGAATCCAGCAAAATAATAGTGTAATCTATGAAATTTGGAATTTTTATTGTGAAGGTTTAGTTCAAGGTTATACAAGATATACTGTTACATGTCTGCCATAATCAGGCTCATAACATCTCAGATTCAAACCAAGACCATATCATATGTAGATTGTTTTTGTCTTGTTATACTTCTACTGATTGCTAACAGTGGTGATGCAATACCCTTTCCACAGGACTTCTGGACTGTACATTTTGTTTAGCAAGCTGAACCAACTAATCAGGTAGGATAGAAATGTTGAGGTGTATCCTATATTCAAGGAGTTATGAAGACAACTTTCTTCCCTGGGATCACTCTATATAAATAATGATATCAATAAAATACTAATTTATAATCCTATTGCTCTGTTGGTATTGGAATAAACTATCCAGAGCCATGAACCAGTACCTTTGACTCATGTCCTTAAAAGAAACTTAAATAAATAAATGGAAACACAAAATCTGAGCAATGGAGAGTAACAGTTAATCTTTTGGAAGGTTAGAAGCTGCAGTGGTACAGCGGTAGCATTGTTGCCTCACAGCAAGAGGTTCTCCTGTTCGATTCATGGCTGGACTGCCTTCTGTGTGGAGACTGCATGTCCTCCCCGTGATCGAGTGGCCTCTGAAAGACATGCATGAATGGGTGTGCCTTCGCTGAAGGTTGGGCATCGGGCTGGCAACTAGGCACCATAAAGAAATCTACTGCCAATTATTAGCGGACCGGAGTTCTGCTGTGGCAACCCCTAACCAAGAAAAGCTGAAAAGACAAACAGACTAGTCCTTAAGGTTGTCATAAATCTATGCACTTCTGGACTTGTAATGGAGCCAGTCACTCTTCCCGGTCTGTTTTACTGAGAAATAAGGTAAGTGTTGGGTAATAAATGTCTTTTCATCCCATATTGTCAAATATTAAGATGAATAGATAATATAATTTAATGGCATTGCATCTGAGGTGCTTTTCCCACAAATTGTGCAGCCATGAACTCAGTATAGCAAAATTAGGGGTGCAGGAGCAAAGCTTTCTATTTTAGGGGTTACAGTGAGGAGATGCTTCTTAAATTAAATGCAATGTATTTAGTTATTTATTTATTTAGTTGGTTAGGGAGTTATTGTAGAGTCTGAGTGATGACTGTCAGTGTAATAGTGACGGGAATGTAGTAGTGGTGGATATGGGTACAAAACTGTAAGAGGTACACAGGCTAACTGAAGATTTCAAGTAGTAGTCAAATGTGCCAAAATGGAGTAAATTATGTTCTTTGATATATGTGTAACATGGATTCACTAGACAATCTCGACGTACTGAAATCTCGAATTTCAGTACGTCAAGACCGAATAGTGGAAAGTGCAGTTACTCAAAACTACACTATGCTGAATCCGCAAATGTCAAATCCGCCGCTATCATTGTGTCACGTTTGTCACATGTGGTACGGTTGTGGATTTATCTGGGGTTTCAGGTAAGTGTTGTGTGTTTGAGGATACTGGGTAAGGATTTTAGTGTGTGTGAGTGTGTGCGGTGGTGTTTTTTGTGTGTTTGCTTGTTTAGTGCAACCTCAGTGTTAGAATATATATGTAGGGGGGTGTGGGTAGCACAGCCCCCCCATGTGAGGGGTGCAGGGGTGCTTGCCCCCCTGCCTATAGGTAGGTTAGGTGTGTTTCTGTGTGTTATGTTTGTTTAGTTAGGTAGGTGTATGTGTGTGTGATTATGTCTTGGTTTGTGTGTGTGTGTGTGTGTGTGTGTGTGTGTGTGTGTGTGTGTGTGTGTGTGTGTGTGTGTGTGCGTGTGTGTGTGTATGTGTGTGTGTGTGTGTGTGTGAATGGTCACGGTTGTGCTATTCGTGATTGTGGGTTTTTGTGTACGTGGGTTTTCGACTATTCAGTCTTAAAATACTGACATTTGACATTTCAGTACTTCGAGAGTGTATAGTGAATTTGTGTAACATACACCTCAATACCATGTGAGGTATAGATATAGGTGTGTGTGTGTGTGTGTGTGTGTGTGTGTGTGTGTGTGTGTGTGCGTGTGTGCGTGTGTGCGTGTGTGCGTGTGTGTGTGTGTGTTTATGCTTGCAAATCAACTAGAATAACTGCTTAATTAGAAGACAAGGATTCCTCCTGAAATGGACAGTCCTTAACAGCATGACATTGTTGGTGGTATGCCTACTTATCAGTATCAAACAAAAATTGTATGTGCCTGCTACTGCATTATATTTCATACCACCATCATATAAATGTGTTTAGTTGTCTCTTAAATATCTCAGTGTTAGAGTCTATTCTGTGATTTCTTCTATTTATTTTATATGATTCACACATAATATAGTACTTACCTGCATGCTGATAAAATTAAAGTTGTCTTAAGGACAGATTTTTTGATTTGGAAGAAAGCCTAGAATAACACCTGTACATTTCCTGAATATAAGGATGATGGAGTCTATGCATCTCTTCAAACTGGTGGATACTGTTCATTTCAGCCAGTGTCCCTGACCTGCACAAGCCATATAATTCGGAAGGTAGAAATCAGCAAAAAAGATGAACATGAGATGGTGCCTCTGAGTATCAGGATTTTTACCATTCATTTTCTTATGCATGGTTTTAGCTCTGTCTTTGTACAATAATAATTCCTTAATCACTGTGTTGGTGAGTGCTGGAATCTTTGTTTTGTTTTACAGTTTCTACATAATAATGGACATATATTTAATCCAAGGGTATAAGTATAAAAATGGTAGTGATCCACAGAATGGAAAATAAATTGCATGATAGCACATTACAGGAATTAAATATACATCATTAACATTATATACCAAAATCAGGGTCTCAATGGAGAAATGGGGGTCTGAATGGAGAGAGGGGTCTGATTGGAGAGAGGGGCCCAAATGGAGAGATGAGGTCTGAATGTAAAGATGATAAGTCAGCAAGTAAAGGGGAGTATTATTTCTGAAATTGAATTCATCCTCAAGTCTTGGTGAGTACCTTCATGAGGTGGACCCTGTTTTTCACAAAATCTCACCAAGATAACATTGATATATAAACTGTCCCCAGGATTCAATAAAGCAATTTTACTGTGCCAGAATAGTGTAGCAGCTTCTGCATGGAATATGGCCACTGAGTGATTCAGTAATCAAGGCTGGGGGCATGCATGAGCCTGCCACCACTATTCTGGCACAGATAACACTGAATAATGTTAATTACCTACTTTGCTGGTGAAACCATACAAATTAGGTGAATTAGCGATTCAGTAAGCAGGCAGGCATCCATGTCAGAGCAGTGTCCATTGCAGAAATGTATTTGGTTACTAACCATGTACATTTCTGCAAAAATCGAAATGGGGACATGACAGCTCAAAGTAAAGCATGTATTATAGCTATTAGGTAAGCCAATGGCCAAAAATGTGGCCATTGGGATGTAAAACAGCTGCAAAATTATAAAAATAAAAGTTTATTTTGTTGGCCAATTTCAGCTGTTTAAGCATAGTGCAGCAGTGCGCAAATGAGTTGTGCAGACAATTTTAAATGAAATCTGAATTTTGCCATTATAGTGGGTAGCATGCAGAACCAAAACAATAACAGGTAACATTAGTTAGGAAACAAGAAAAAAAACAACAGGAAACAGCAGAAGTGTTTACATTTGACCTGCGGGTCTGCACGGTGTGTTGTGAGGCTTAGGGGGGAGGGGTGGGAAGAGAAGAAGGGGTAAATAGCAGAATAAAGGCACTCAAGAAAAAATAATATAGCTGGCAGGTGGAATGTATCATAGTCATTCAATCACACAGGCAGCATCTGCAGCACAACAGTATAAACTATGCAAACATCTTTCAGTCTGGTTTTTTTTACACAAACTCTGCACCATTGGTGTACACACTCACGGGAATTTTAACTGACAAAATGTTAGGGGCTGCTGTCACTTTGTTACATCACTATGTGCTAGAGGCTGAGTGCAATGAGGAGGACAATGCTGACAACCGCCCCAGACTGAGGAGAAGAGTATTCAAACCCATGGTAACCTACCAGGGACTACATGATCTGGAGATACTTGAGTGCTACAGGGTGGACAGGGACATACTTCAGCAACTCATCAAGCTCTGCCGGCCTCACCTCAGTCCCAGTGCCAACAGTGGGAAACCCATTCCAGTGGATACCAGGGCATGTGTAGCCTTAAGAATACTAGCTACAGGTACTTTCCAATACCTACTGGGGACATTATTGTGGTCTCACAGGCATCTGCATCCAGGGTACTCCACCAGATCCTGGATGCCATGCTGCCATGTGCTGGTGAGCTCATTTACTTCCCCAGCACCCCTGGGGAGAGACACATAATATGCACCTCTTCCATCATGTAGCAGACTACCCGGCGGTACTGGGTGCCATAGACTGCATGCACATCGACATCAAAGCATCACCCAGTGAAGAGAGTAGCGTCTACGCAAACTGCAAGGGCTTTCACTCCATCAACTGCCAGGTTGTGTACAATGCCCAGGGCATTATCATGAATGTATGTGCTGGTAGCCATGGAAGCTATCACAACTCTCACATCTAGCATTCCTTACAGCTGTACCAGGGATATGCCAAGGGGAGCATCCCATATTACCATCTTGTGAATAATGCTGGCTATGCACTGGAGGAGTGGATAATGACACCCATCAGAAATGCACACACATGCACTCAAGAATGCCATAATAAGGCACACGCACAAGCCAGGATCATTACAGAGCATGTGTTTGGAATGCTCAAGTCATGGTTCCGCTGCCTTGATATATCTGGTGGAACCCTGCAGTACTCTCCAGCCACACGTGCACACATGTTCATAGTATGTGAAATTCTACACAATATGATCCTGAGGAAACAGCTGGGGCAAGAACAGCTTGAAGAAGGGCCACACAGCCCCCCACAATTGCCAAGGTCCTCACAGGCACAGAGGGACTTAGAGGAGGAACCCCCTGAGCCTGCTCCTGTAGGCAAATGAAGGTGTGCCCAGTATGCCCTGTCCTTGGCAAAGAGGTAACACATAACACACACACGCGCACACACACACACACACACACACACACACACACACACACACACACACACACACACACACACTCACACACACACATTGACAGTGTAGGGACCCAGGGACTGACACCTCTCTCCAACTTGTACACACAATAATATGGATGCCACACACATCGCACTACCTGTACCTTACCATGTATAGGCAGTGTACTGTGTGCATCCGACATAGGCAGCCCTCAAGCACCATCCACACAACTGCTGCAGGCACAAGGTAAGTCAGTCTTCTTAACAATAAATGAATGGAGTAGTATGTTCTGGTAGCATATCTCTGGTATTGCTGCATGCACGCAAGGGAATGGGGTGGTCTACTGGGATATCAGCAAATTGACAGCTATGTGGGACACCAGGAAATATGTGCCCAATACTTGCTTCCCCACACTATGCAGTAGTACCCAAGGTGACAAATCCCATGGCAGTATATGTGGGGGGGGGGGCAACTAACTGGGGGATCATAAGTCACATGCATGGATGTCAATGTGGGGGTCCCATACACCCCTCAGCCTCACCCAGCAAGTCAGCCATAGAAAACCATAAAGAAATGTCTGGCAAAGGCACACAAATGGGGACAATGATGAAATTCCCCCTACAGACATACACAGTGATATAACAGCAGGTCTTGCAGTTGCAGAAAGCCTCTGAAGGGTAAGAAGTATGAAACGCAAATGTATGCCATTACAATCTGACCTGTGGTCTTTAGTGATATGCCTCTATTCTCCAAGACAGGGCACAATACTATGTTAAATGGAACCAAAATGTAAAGCAAATATCAGCACAGTCTTTGCAAATGTGTACAGTTGACAGGTGTGCCCCCCCACACCCATAGTCCCATAGAAATGCACTAACATGTATGTTTGTAGGGAACTAACAGCAGAGCACACATTGCCAGGGCTGTCCCAATCAGCATGATAACTTGTTGCATGTCCACAATATGCAAGGGTCAGTGAGCTATGTACATGTGGTTATTACTTTCAGGATGTGGCCAGCACTTACTCCTGGCTGTTGTGTCTTAGTGGCCTACGTACAGTACTGTGGTTGACACGGCCATGTTCCAAGAACTGAAGTGACAACTATTTTGCTTGACAGCTACACCTACGGTAGGAAAGCTGGACAGGTGATGGACAGGGGGCCACACATATGGACAGTACACAGTTTGGAGTAAGCAACACAGTGCCTACCATACCTCTCAACAACTGTACAGACCTATTGCAGAATGTCCAGAGGTTTGCATCATATTTGTGGTCTGTATATCATGAAATAGTAGTTGCCTGGCAATTCATTGGCAAATCAGGTAATACTAAGGTCAGAAAATAATGACAGCTTGTAGTTACCAACTTCATACCCTTTAGGAAAATGCATGCTAATACAAAACCTGTTATTGTATTACCTTTCCAGGTTTGTAAGACCAATAGTTAACGATGTTCCTTGTATGTAGGCATCTGTCTCCAAATTACTTATGGTTTTGTCCAGATGTCTGGCTCTAAATAGTTGGGAGGTATGGTGCCTAGTAGGACAACAGGTATCTGAAGGTCAGTGTACTGCCAGTTTATAAAAGGCTGACACCTTTCTGTGTCAGCACTGACAACATGTCACTGGCCAACAGCTATACCCCCTGCAATGACAGAGGTTGTCGCAGAAGGAGCACAAGTATGTCTTGTATATCTGTTCTGCTTGTCCTAACATTACATTCGCCTGCCAACTATTTTCAAAATAAGTAAAAGTCACATCAAATGTCAATGGCAGACACTGGAGAAGCAGACGTCATGCCCATAACAGAAAGCAAGCAAAAACCAAACTGGTCCCCCAACTGTCTATGTTTGGCAGAGCAGTATTAACATCCTGTTCCCATGAGTGAGCCTTCATCTGACTGTCATATACGGCCCTGTTCAGATGTTAGAGTCTGTGATGGTATGACAGCTAGGTCCACAAGTAGCCTCATAATAACATATAGCAACACAAACCATCTGAGGAGCACAGCAGATGTAGTGGTGCAATGATGGACAACCTGCTATATAGGTACACTGAGAGGTATTAAGTCCACAACCTTAGGTGTGATGTTATGGCATTTATCCTGCTCACATTTGAATTACAAATACATAACAGCACCCATTGAGGGCAAAGCCTGTGACTGGACTACAGAAGGACAAAGAGACACAATTAAGGGGAAGGGGAACCACTGGCCAGACAATGGGAGAATGTGCACACCAGAACAAATATTGCAGTAACATAGCTGCCCTGCAGTGTATGGAGTTAGTAAATATCACCCGCAAATACACAACACACACACCCATATAAGTGGAGGTCCACAAAAAATCAAAAACCCCAAGCAAAAGCACCTCAGAGGCAAGAAAACATGAGAACTCCACAAACCCACACACTACAGATCATGCATATTCCACACACCAGGGCCTTGCAAACACTAAGGCCTTACCATACACCCAACATTTTACTCATGGAAGACTCCACTGGGAGACACACATATGTGCAACACAACAGGCAGGATAAGGAGAAAGTCCCGGTTACATGTTTGGAGTGGCGGCTGGTGGCTTCAAATCAAAGTGGGGGCTGCAGGAGACAGCTGAATGGGTAAGGCCAATGGAAAGGGGTGCAGTCAACTAGAAAGGGGTGGGGCTATGCTAAAAGCTGAAAAAACTGGGACTTTAATTAAGTACACTGTCCTGGGTGCCAAACCATCATTATGAGAGTCCAATCAAGACAAAATGAAGTGTAGAAGAAATAAAATATTTCAATGCATTGGCTACATGCCAGCTTACTTAATATCTAGATGGAAACAAAAAAGTTGTGAGGCATGAAAAAAATAAATTACTTTTTAAATACATTACTGGAATGCCAGTCAAAATCAAGTATAAGAAAAACAAGCAGCACTCAACTCAAACCACTTCTCCTTGTACTCCAGTTCTAATTATAATTTATATTCAGCTTTATTGAAGTACCAAGTAACATGCTGAAAGTAGCAATCTCTGTGATAGCCCCACTTGTAAAAATGTTTCTTATCCAAAAAAGACCTGCTGCCTGACAACAACTATCTACTTGTTTCATGGGGAAGACATGATCAAATTAAAAAAAAATGAACAGCAAACAAGAAACAAGCTCAAGATAACGTGCTTAAAGGATTACTGTACAGGGAATGGACCACACGTGATAGATTGGCATTCTGTTTAATTTATGGGTAAAGCCTGCAAAGATGACTGCAAGTCTTCAACAAATGTAACGAACTTCTGAAAATACTGTAATCCTGTCCTTTATTACAAATACTGTCATATGCATTTCAATACCCAAGGCTTATGCACTATCTAGTTATGTAAATATTCTCTGCATGGCAACAACAAAAAGGCTTTCAATGTTGGCAATTCTTTAATAGTATGTTTATTGAAGCTTACTTGCATCTTACAGTCTCAGACAAGCTTACCTGATGGTCATTGAAACATTGCTACTTAAACACAGAGCAACAGACACTGCAACAACATGTATTTTCTGAATAAGAAGCATAAATCAACAGTATAAAAATATGACATAAAACCATAACATTCTACAAAATCAATGACAGATGAAAAGCCACTGTAGTACTTGTGTCTACCTTGGATGGGGGGATACTCTGCACACTTAACACTGCATAACTGCTGCTTGCCTTGCTTGGACACATCCAAAGTCGTTACGTGGGGGAGTGGGGTGCAACAAATATGTCACAGTTTGAAATGTCTCTGACTGACAGTGATGGCCCTGACACATTTGGCATACCTCTCAAATCTCAGAGCAAGAAATCTGGACAAAGCCATAAATAGAAGTGGGACAAAAGCCCAAAAATTTGGATCATTTTTAAATATTGCTCTTATAAACTTAGAAAGATAATTAGGTCTTGCATTAGTATGAATTTTCTGAAGGGCATGGAATCTGAAACTCAAATGTCTGTTATTATTTTCTAACTTCAGTCTTTAATGATTTGCCACTATTTTGCCAGAAAACCACAACTTTATGAAAAATGGACCAAAAATGTGATGCCAAAATATAAAATAGCCACACAGTACAGCTGTGAACCTGTCAAAGAAGGGACACATTTTAATATTAGTACTGTTAACTTGAGCAGCTGACAAAATAAGAAAATCTACATGCATTTCTGAAATTAAAAGTAATTTATAACTCTAATCATTACAGTTATTTATTAATTGTAAACCCTCCACATTTTCTTTCAAGTTTGCATTTTACAGATGGATTATTAGGGGAGAGCAACATTTTGAGCTGAACTCAGGGACAGTTCAGAGGTTTGGATATACCTAATTCTATAAAGTGATTTATTTGCGTGTACCTCTTAATGCAGGAAATTTGGACCAGGCCAAATATATTGGGGGAACATACAAACAGTACTAAAAATTGCTCTTGTATAAACTTAGACAGTTGACAGAATACAGGTCTTGCATGCATTTTTCTGAAGGGTATGAAGTCTGAAACTCAATGTCTGTCATTATTTAGTGACTCCATTCCTAAATGATTTGTCAGAAAACCACAAATGTTATGAGGAACAAACCAAAAATAAGAAGCAAAAATCTATTCATTCTGCAAAAATCTGGACAGTTGAGAGGTATAGTTCAGCCAGGGCTGTCTGAGTTTGCCACCCTTTCCCCCTCACAAAATCATGGTCAATGGGGGGCCTTCCCCCTGCAGCTATTCCAATTGGCTGTTTCACCGCATTTACCATAAACACTGTAATGTGCATATTGCTTTACTTCTATGATGATTTGGATTTCATTTAAAAGTTTTATTTTACATTTTACAGAACAACCACTAATATACATCTGCTAAACAAAGCAATGCAGTCTCACAATGAAAACAGGCTTAGCATTAAAACATCTCTAGCCTTGAAACTCTCATTCATTGAAACAGCATTGAAGCCCACATTCAAAGAAAATACATCTGGTCAGTGGCCGTTAAAGATTAACTTTGGGCTGTTTTCAAATCATAGGCCCCTTGCACAGGAAAAATGCATGTGTTCTTTGATACACCTTCCTGATTGTATTAAATTATATCCCTTGTATAATACAGTACAGTTGTTAGAAGGCGTTTTAAATTTATTGCTTAGAACATTTTTCCAGTAAACAATGAAACAAAATGCATGCATCAATAATGACAAAACTGCCCAATTCAGAATATTTCCATCATAAAAGTCTACTCAAACTTCTACAGTCCACCAGCATCAGTAAATATGCACAGTCTCTGCAAAAGTAAAAGTCCTAAATGATTCCACATTAAAGAGATCTGTAACTAATGGAGAGGATGCTGCAAGCAAACAGTTTTATATTTAATTGTTTCATCAACAAAGTGCATGTTGCCCTTGAGGAATACGTTTTCTATGTTACATAAAAAATTATAAGCTAGTAATATTGCAATAGGGAACGGATGACAAGCTGACAGGTTCATCATTACTAGGTATCATCACCAAAGAGGACATTCTCAGGGATGCAGCATCCACCCCCTTTAAATGTACAACACAGTACAGTATCAGCAATGCATCTATACACTGGGGAGTAGAACCCACAGACTCCTGCATCAAAAGCAAGTACACTACCTGTTGTGCTATTAAAAATACAAGCAGACTCAGCATAAGCAGCACTAAACTTCTCTTCAAGCTCCCAGCTCCTTGTAAAATCCAATCAACACTCAACTGTATCTCTCAACTTTGAAGCACAAGAAATCTAGAAAAGCCAAAATTTATTGGGGTGGGACGAAAGCCCAAAAACTAGGGACACATTTTAAACATTGCTTGTATAATCTTGGAAAGTTGCTAGAATAAAATGCTGTGTTAACACCATGTGTTTCACTGCCAAGTCTTGAAACCAAGACCCTGTGCACTACAGTAAGAGCAACATACCACTATGCCAAATTTCTTGAAAGACAGCTAGACTGAAAGTTAAATGGCTATCATTTAGTGAATTCAGTTTTCACCATAGCTCGCAACTTTTTAGCACAAAACACCTAAACAAAGCCAATAATGGGGGAATACAGCCCCGCAAACATATTCAGTGAATTCAGTTCTTACCGTAGCTCTCAACCTATTAGCACAAAAAACCTGAGCAAAGCCAACAATGATCTTATAAACAGAAAATTGCTAGAATAAAAGGTTTTGTGTTACCATGTACTTTCTGAAGAATATGAAATTTGAAATTCAAATTCCTGTCATTATTTTCCTGAAAACCACAGATTTTATGAGGAACAGAACAGCAATATGAAGCAAAACTTTCACATGTGGTGGTGGGTAGGGAATTTAGGCTCCTGCTACCTACTCCCAAGGTACAAGGTTTGAGTCTAGCCACTACAAGGTATATTTCCTGAGTTGTTTTCACTCGGCCATCACGCACACACACAGCTCTGTTTCAGCAATAAAGCAGTACCTGTCCATAAATAAAGTCATAAGCATATCCTGCTTTTTCCATAAAGCAGTACCTGCGATTTTTCAGCATATCCGGTTCTGGAATGCCAACTGCTAACCTTGCAGTCCGATCTCCTTCCAGTCTATGTGGCTGTACCTGCATAGACTTCTGGGGCATCTGTGAGACTGTTGCTGTATTCCAAATCTGGATGGGTTAAGCAGCAGTCTGGATTGGTTAACCAGCAGTCCAGATTTGAGTTTTCCACTCACACCATGCCAGAACAGAAATTCACAGAGATTCCCCCATCTTACCAATGCTAAATCCTTAGGACAGCCACTTGATACCCCCACAAGGTGTGATACCTATGCCAGACGTGACAGTAACCAACATGATCAACCACTGCAGCACCACTATGGTATCATTCTCCCTGGCAAGATCCAACAGAAAAGTGGTCACGTGTCACATCACCATCAACCCTGACACCCCCTCTAGCCATGGTAAAAGGAAGATGTCCCAGAAGCTAGTCATCCCTTCACACCAAGGTGGACTGTTCACCGATCCAGGAAATAAATGACCCATCAGCCTAACTAGCCTGATCTGCAAGGCCATGCAATGAAATATCATGGATCACACTAACAGGTACACTGGCAAAATCCAAATGCATTACCCTACACAGTCTGCCAGTCTCTGGGGAGGTATGTCAGTGAACTCTGGATGACTTCCCTGAGGCAGCCAACAAAGGCATGGATGAGAGAAAGATGGTGCACTCTGGCCACTGTGACCTGGCCAAAGCCTTACACACTATTCCCAACTTGACCATAGTACATGAACTCTGTCAGCTAGGCAGCAATCCATATGTTATCAGATGGGTAGCAAACCGGTTCATGGATAGAACCCACATAATCATAATAGGGGTAGCCAACTGAAAGAGTAAAGCAATACTGAATGGCACACCCCAGGAATTGTTTTGGGGGGCCCCTGGTATATGGGATATATGTCCCTGAGGTGTAGGCCAAAAACACTAGCCTATGGCTGACCAGGTAGGCAAATGACTGCAAGCTGGGAACAGACATCAATACCTAAAGTGATGTGGATGTCCTACAACAGGGTCTCACCAAAACAAATGACTGCTGCCAGAAACATTGCCTTAAGCTGAATGTCTGCAGATGTATCAGCATCCCCTCTGGGGAGACTAATGGCCTCCCATAGTATCACATAAACAACAATTTCCTACATACACAATCAGTAGTGAGGCATTTGGACACCCAGGTTGATAGCCACCTGAAGTCTGAGCACCATGTTGCATCCATTGTACAGAAACTTCATAGATGGGACAACTCAAATGTAAGGGTTTTCCATCCAGGGAGAAAGAGGTCACAAGATCCATGTATGCTAACCTTATAAGACCAATTATTTTGTTCGGCACCCCTTTCGGCATGTACCTCACCAAGCACATGCAGCAGCTGGAGAGACCACAGAGGTTCCTCACTGGGAGAATGCAGGACCACAAACACCTACCCTACACAGATAGGCTAACAGCACTGTCTTTCTGCTCAGTTACATACAGACTCCACAGAGTTGATCCCTGTCTGACATACAAAGCAATCCAGACGCAGCCTTGATGGAACTGTTGCACATCTGGAAGTCAAGGATCACTCGATCTACCTGTAGGCACAGCATCAACCTGGTCTGTGATATTAATAGGGTTTGTTGGTGTGACAGATACATGTCCCACACACTCCCCCCAGCTTTAGAACACACTCCCTGTCCTCACCAAGCCACGTGCCTCAATTCCCCTAGTGAAGTGCTCCCTGTATAAGTGCATGGGAAACAGAACATACAGTCCTGTATTTCACCTGTGTCCCTGCTGGACAGGGGCTCTGGGTGCAGGCATGTCTTATCATGGGCTACTCTCTCATCTGCGAGGGTTATCTTCAGAGCCAATAGCCTACTAACCTCATATCAACTTATCAGCCTATACACAAATGTCTGTCAGTAGCTCACCAAATTACTCTGTACTGTTCTACCACTGACATACCTGGGAACCACAGTGCTATGTGCAATATACCACACATATAATGGACTTCTCTGCCAGTAGAATGCACTCTGTACCCACACCCATACCTCTCAATCTCTTACGGAAAGACATCTGAACAAGGTCATAAATAAAAGTGGGACAAAGGCCTAATGATAGGCTTGTGTTTTAAATATTGCCCTTACAAAATTAGTTGGTAAAATAACAGGCTTTGCATTAACATGAATTGGCTGAAGGTTATGAAGTCTGAAACACAAATGTTCAGTCATTATTTTCCAAATTCTCAGTCTTTAAGTATATGCCAACAAATTGCCAGAAAACCACAAGTTAATGACACACGGACAAAAAAAATAGACAAACATCTGGATAATCTAAAATAAACTGTACAGTTGAGTGGTATGCCCACACCAGGATATGACCTTTCAGTTAAGAAGAATACCACACAAGCAGGAGATCCCCAGCCACTATATCACCAAGGTGCTGGACTGTTTACACAGCTTCATCAGTCAATCATTTGTAGCCACACCTCTTAACTGTCCAGATTGTACAAGAATGTCTAGTGTTTGGCTCATAATATTGGTCTGTGCATAATCCGTCTTGTATTTTTCTAGTAAATCATTGTGATTATCTGAGGATTTCTGTCAGTAGGTAATAACACAGTACATTACAGTGTCAAACATCATATATGTCAGAAAATGTATGCTAAAACATACCCTGCAACTGTAGCAACTCATGCATTAATAAGAGAAATAGTTACAGCATCTCCCTATGTTTGGCCCATTGTCACCCCATTTTGGCAGGCTATCTCCAGATATCTTGTACTAACAGATTGAGAGGTATAGCTGCAGCACAAAAAGACCCACACTGGAGTACAACAATCTCTGGCATGGAGTCCCACACTTACTATGAAAGGTCATACTGGGCATGCTCCTACACTTAGAGAAGTAAAGCCCATGTCAGAAACCACATTGGACTATATATCTGTATTGTGCAGATGTCTTTACATACACACAGTTATGTACACCTTAACTGTCTCCACATACACCCATCAGACAGGATTACCCACAGACAGCTGTAGGTGGTCCATATGTGGTATATCTGCATGGGATGCATATGATACACACACACACACACACACACACACACACACACACACACACACACACACACACACACACACATATATATATGGGCAATATAGTACAATATGTCAAGCATACACACACATAGACATGGGGAAGAGAGAAACAGACAGTGACAAAGAGAGAGACACAGGGAGACACACAGAGAGTGTGTCACAAAGAAGCATCTGATAAAGTGAAAAAAATATAAACAACAAAACCTAGAGATATTAGAAAAATATAAAAATGAAATATGGACATGGGAAAGAAAGAGATATTTGATATGGGGCAATATTTATGCAAAGGAAAAAGCCAAGTTAACTAATGTAGAGAATGCAGTCTCAAAGAAATTTGAAGAGAAATACAGGCAAAGGCATCCAGACATGGAAAATTTCACAATAAAAAGATTAATAGCACAAAGATGTAATGTAGAAAATATGATTAGTAAAGTAGAAGTTAAACAAATAGAAGTTGAAGTTATGGAGTGCCTACAAAGTGATGGGTTTAATGTAGAAGGTCTAAAACAGACTACATCTCAGCATGATGGAGTGAGTCCCCAGAATAAGGAAAAGCAAGAAGATCAGGAGACATGTGAAGAAGAAATATGGACAGGGGAAAGGAAAAGAGATTTAATATGGTGTAATATTTATGCAAAGGAGAAAGCAAAACTAACTAATACACAAAGAGCAGCACCAAAGATACTTGAAGAAAATTATAGGCAAAGGAATCTGGATAAGGAAAACTTTACAATACAAAAAAATAAGAAGACTAAGAGGAAAACTAGAAAAAGAGATTAGTAATGGAGAAGTCAAAGAAATAGAAATTGAGGTTATGGAACAGCTGCAAAGAGAAGGATTCAGTGTAGCAAATTGAATACAGTAAGCACCACAACAGGATAGAGCAAAGGATATCCAAATTAAGGGGAAACCAGTGGAACAGGAAGCAACTGGTCAGGTTTCATATCAAGATATTTTGGAGCCTTCCACAGGAAACCAGTATAAATGTTCATTTGAAGCTAGATGGCAAGGAAAGGAACAGTAAACTGTGGAAACTCTGATGCAGTCAATGTTGAGGAGTGATAGGCCAGTAAGTTCCCATATGACAGAACAACAGATGACACAGGATGAACTTGAAGAGAATGTGCCACAGGAAGGTGCTATAGAACTTTCTATAGAATGCCTGTAGGAAAAGGAAAACAAGGGATGTGCCCTCAGTATGGAAGAAAATGAGTTAAGAGAAGAGTTGCTTGATTTAATAGACAAAGACAGATATATCAAGATCAATGAGAGAAATAGACTGCAGAAGGTTAATAAAACCCCAAAAGTCAGAAGCTTGATAAAACAAATGAACACAGTAATTAGGACTGTCCATAGAGATCCATGTGATATAACATAAGTAAACAGAATATATTACTGTGCTGCTAAATTAATAACTGATAAAGTTCTACCACAGGAACACAGGGTAGTGAGGGAAAGTGAATACCATCATGGGAATATTGAATAGAGAAAACTATAAAGCAAATAAGGCAAGAAGTGTCATTGTTAGAAGATTATAGAAGAGGGAATAGATCAACAAAAATACCAAGAAGGATAGATGTGATAAAATCAATGAGCAGTATTAGAACAGACCAGGCTCTATGATACACTATTGCAGATAACAAACTAAAAATTCAAAACAGGTGGAAAGACTTAGAATATATGAAGATAAATATAACGGAAAAGCACAAAATAAGCAATGTATTGATGACCCAAAAAAGTTTTATAGAGAATTGGGAAATAAGGTAAAAAGAATTGAAAGACTGCCAAAAAAAAAGAGGACGTAGATACATTTTGGAGAAGTATCTATGAAGATCCTGTGAAACATAACAAAGAAGTTAAATGGATAGAAGAAGTAAAAGAAATAATAAGAAGTTTAAAGGTACAGGATATGAAATGGGATGAAATAACAGCCAGAGAGATTGAAACAAAGTTGAGAAAAGCCTCTAACTGGAAAACCCCAGGCCCAGATGCAGTACCTAACTTTTGGCTTAAAGTATTAACTTCTTTGCATGAGGATTTATCCATAAGTTAGAATTATGTATATGTGCACCCTGAACACACACCGCACTGTTTAACAATAGGAAAAACAATGCTCTTACTTAACAGTGAACCTGCAGGCTACCCTAAAAGTTATAGACCAATAACTTGTCTTCCAATGATGTGTAAACTATACACGGGAATTGACTCCTACAGAGTTTATAGTCATTTAGAAGAAAACTCAATTATGGTAGTAGAACAAAAGGGCAATAAAAGAAAGTCATATGGAACAAAGGATCATTTGTTGTTAAACAAAGATATAGTAGAGAACTGTAAGAAGTGGAGGAATCTAAGTATGACATGGATTGACTACAAAAAAGCATTTGATGGTATCCCACATTCATGGATGCATAAAAATGTATAAGATACACCCTACACTGATTGACTACATTACAGTAACCATGAAACAGTGGCAGACCACTTTGCAATTAAGCCATGATAAAAGACAGATTATTATCCCAGGGATAAAAATTCAAAGGGAGATATTCCAGGGTGACTCTTTGTCACTGCTGCTATTCTGCCTTGCCATTAATCCATTAAGCTGTTTATTTAGCTTAGGCCATGGCTACAATTTGGATCCTAGAAAACAACAAAGTCTAATGGCTTCTCGTCTTCTCTTTGTCAATGATTTAAAACTGTATAGCTCATCAGAAGAAGAACTGAAAGCACAGCTGCAGGTTGTCAAAACTTTTTCAGATGATATTGGACTGCCATTTGGTCTTGATAAAATGTGCAAAAGCAACCTTTAAAAAAGGAAAACCGCAGTACCAGGAAAACATCAGTTTGGGACAAGAATGTGATATAAAAGAACTTCAGCAAGAGGGAGTGCATAAATACTTGGGAACCGATGAAGTATCAGCAATAAAACATGAACAAATGCAAATAAAACTTAGTAAGGAGTACTTTAGAAGACTTAGATTAATCCTGAAAACAGCACTGACATCTAGGAACAAGATCCAAGCTACAAATCAATTTACTCTTCCTGTCCTAACTTATAGTTTTGGAGTGATTGACTGGCCCCAAAAATTGTTGGATGTACTGGATATTAAAACAAGAAGAATGCTTCATGTTTACCAAATGATTTATTAAAAATCACTGTATACCAAGATTATATATTACTCACTCCGAAGGAGGGATGGGCCTCCTTGAAATTGATTGTATGTATATATCTGCAATCATGGGACTCCACACATATCTACTGACCATACAAGATCCAAATGTAGTGAAAGTTTTGAAACATGAGGAGAATAAATCTAAGATGACATATCTGCTGAATTTAGCAGAAGCATATCAATGTCAAGCAGGAATGGAAATCAAACCAGAAGTGGATTAAAACCAAGCAGCAACTGAATGTGGCAAAGCACAAAAAATAAGAATATAAGGTGAAGGACCAGATGAAAAGGCAAGAAATGTGGAAAAAACATAATATATAGATCCAAGTATAGAAAACTTCTGGAAGAACCTCATGTTGATCAAGCTATACACAATGCAGGAATGGTTAAGGAGAGGTGAATTCACATCAAGAAATGAAAGGTTAATATTGGCAGCCCAAGATAGTAGCTACATACACGCTGGTTGCAAAGTCCATTGAACATGTGGGAGAAACAGACATATCTAGGTTTTGTAAAACTGAATTGGAAACAGTCACACACCTTGTTGCTGGTTGCAATGCACTAATGGCAGAGGGACTGTACACTGAAAGGCATAATAATGTGGCGAGACTGTTCCGCTGGAGATTGTGCAAACATTATGGTATTGAAGTGGCTGAAAAACACTGGAAACATGAGCCACAAAGAATCATAGAAAATGATGAAGTTTATATCACATGGGATCACCCAATACCAACAATTCAAAAGATAGATGCTAGAAAACTGGATATAGTGGTCCAAGAAAAGAAGACAAAAGTAGCATTGATCATTGAAATTGCCATACCTAGTGACTATAGTGTCTTGCGTACAGAGAGACACAAAGTCATAAAATACCTGGAAATGCAGGCAGAAATGAGAGCCATCTGGAAGAAAGATACCCAAACAGTTCCAATAGTAGTAGGAGCAACAGGTCTTATAAAAAAAGAATTTACAGTCGTATTTAGATATGTTACCAACTCATGTAACACCATACGATTTGCAGAAGGAGTCATCACTGGGCACATTGCAGGTCCTGTAAAGAGCACTTTTGTCTGGCATCAAAGAGTGAAACAATACTAATTTCATTAACTTTAATCATACATTAACTTAGGAATGGGGTCCATTCCCATCATGGTATTAGAAACCGAAAAGACTTGGAGAAATTACAAATGACAGAGTGAGTGATACACAAGGATACCCTGAATGGCATTGAGTGATGTCCTGCTGCAGACAGTTGTATACTAGTTGGAACCAGTCTTACATACCAACAAGAAGGTGAGCTCCATTATGTGATAGAACTGATGTGGAGGTTGTGATATCACATCACCTGCCTTTCTGTGTGTGTCTTTAGGTTTAACTATTAAGAGGCCTTTCCCACCCAGTACAATTCCCATTGCCCTACTTTACAAGATCTGCTGATGTCATTCACCTTAAAAGTACCCTTGGACTGGCCTCAGTCCTATGAGCTCTGCGGTGCAGGTGGTAACTGCAAAACACTGTAGTACAAATGACTAGGTAGGCAGGGGTTCTATTCTCAATTCTGGCACATGTGTGTGTGTGTGTGTGTAGGACTAAACGTTTTAGGCCTTTGCCATCCAGTACACCTCCCATTGTCCTACTTTACAAAATCTGCTGATGTCATTCACCTTAGAAATACCTTTGGACTGGCCTTAGTCCTATAAGATCTGTGGCACGTGCGATAACTGCGTAATACTATAATACCAATAACTAGGTAGGCAGGGTTTCTACTCTCAGTCACAGCATAGATAGGCAGGGGTTCTACTGTCAGTCGCAGAATATGTAAGTGTGTGTGAAGGAATAAGAGTTTTAGGCATTTCCCACCCAGTACACTTCCCATTGTCCTACTTTACAAGATCTGCCAATGTCGTTCACCTTAGAAATACCTTTGGACTAGTCTCAGTCCTGTAAGCTCTGTGGCACATGTGATAACTGTGTAACACTATAGTACA